>NC_045130.1:24979355-25354004 GCF_007655135.1 Punica granatum | reverse complement strand
GGTGAATAGTGACCCGCCAGCGCCAGCCCGCGCACGCCCGCTCGCACGATCGCGCACAACCGCGCGCCTGCCCGCGAGCACCGCGCACCCCCGCGCACGCCCGCGCGCCCAGCCCGCGCACGCCTGCAAGCCATCGCGCCTGCCCGCGCCCCGTGCACGCCGCGCGCCTCCCGTGCATTCCAGCCGCACTCCCCGTGCACCTAGCTCCCCGAACGTGCATCCTTTGCACCCGAGCATCCTTCCAAGCGTTCAACCGAGTCACCCGACTCTCGAACACTTTCCCGACTCTTTCCTCGTATCCCGAGGCTAGGTAAATCACTCTTGACTTAGAGGAGTTAGGGTTTTTTATATTTTGCATGGCTATGGAGTATTATGGTATTTTATGCATACTTAACTTGCAAGACTTAACTTTTATGCAATTTTATGTTATATTATGCATGTGTATTACCTTTATAACTTGCTAGCATGTCGGAAAAAGGTTTGGATTGTTGTTTGGAAGACCATCCCGACCCGGAAATGGCAAGTGAGCTCACGGCCAAGTCTCTAAATGGGATGGCCGAGACTTGAGTTTTTTCGGGTTAAGATTGGTCTCCTTAGCCCGATCCAAGTTATTTCCGAGTTGATTTTGTTGTTCTTGCATGCATGAAGCCGGTATTATTATTTTATCGATTCCTTAAATAACATGTTTGTGAATGTTTGCATGTTTAAATGAGTTAATCAAATCATGGTAATACCGGCTTTGTCAAAAACGTGTTTTTCATTCATGTTTGTGTTGAGCATGCGAAAAATGATTAAACCAAGACAGGAAATGCTTTGTGATTTGAATCGAGCCATGAGAGTATTCGGCCATCTTTGACAAGGTGAAGCCGAGGGCTTCTTGGCCCTTTTGGATCAAGAATGATTTCCTTATTTCGAGTTTATTCATTTCTCGGATTGTATGAAATCATACTTTCGATATTTCCACGATTCCCATGTTAAAACATCGATTACATGTCCTTTTCAAAACAAAACTGCATGGATTCGAGTATCGTTGACTCATTCGGGTCCATTCGGTTATGAGGGTAGTTTCGGTCATTGGACCAAATATCTCGATCCTTACGGATTCGTGTTGGTCGTCAAATCACGAATCGTTTTCACAATTAAAGTATTCGGCAATAACCTTAAGCATTAATTCCACGAACGGGTTAATTCATTCAATTTAAACAATTTTGCACGAATTGGACATTAATTTGTAACTCGCGTCGACGAATTACAAAACGGTGTAATGCCCTTTTCAAAACCCTCATACTTCCAAATCCTTATTGTGTTGTTCTCCTTTTCTGAAAACAAATTTTCAAATCAAGGGCAAGAACATCATTTCGTGATTCGCCGACATCCTAGCGCAGCAGTTTAAGATGTCAGTTGGGTATTCTGTATCAAAATACAGTTATCGGACTAATCATTTCACTCGACTTAACCAAATCCTAGAAAATGGTTAGGCGGAACTCTAGGTTCCAAATCTAGAGTCAAAATACAAGTTTGGATCAATTCAGTGGTATTTCAGTGTCACAACCACCGAATCACTATAAAAGCAATCCACACACATGATATTCGATTCTCTTTTCCAAATTTCCAATAAAAGCAGAATACTAAAACATTGGCACGTGTTTGATTGCTTAGCATATGGCATTTGCTTGCAAAAACACTTTTGGATTAATAAACTTGTTAATCCACGTACATTCGGTAAATACAAAACATTTGTCTGTTATTAACATGTTGCGTGTTATCTTTCCGCACTTGTTTGCCATACGGGTCGAGCTTGATCCCTAGGCCGAGTGAATAATATAGGGTTCAACACCCTAATCATCGAGCACAGGGTTCAACGCCCTAATCAACACTCACAGGGTCCAACGCCCTATTCATGAGAGCGTCCATTGAATTTCAGTTCTTCGGTCTTTTTCCCTAAACTCACGGTGAGTTAGAGTGGAATAATAACCGAACGCGAGTCGACTGGAATTCGGCCATTTGTAATTTGTATTATTGTTTTCGAGAAGCATGTAAGGACTTTTATTTTGTACATTCTTTTCTGTAAGAATTCCAGTCGGATGAGCGAACGGTCCGAGAGTCGAACTAATCGAATCGGTTTAATGCTTGCCCAAAGGAAAGTAAGCCCAAGAACTCGCGGTTTTGGTTCACGCAGGGATTCAACCTCCATGGTTAGATGAACTGTAACGCAAGATTGTGAACCAACTCCCTGACATAAGGGTTTAATTCTCCTTCTCAACCGACCTCGTTTAGTTCAAGAATTTTCGGTGTCAAAACGTGCAAGCCGAGTGCAGCTTAATTCATGCGGTAAATCATAAAACATGCAAGCCTAGCAAACCGAGTACCGAAAGGGCGTGCGGGATATAGGCCCGCACGTAACATGAACCCCCGAACACGGATTTTCCGGTTCCGCACAGACCAATGCCTTAACAATCACTAGGTGTTCCATACCCCTAGACCCGGGTAACTTATCCGCCCTCGACCTACGGGTCGTAAAATGATAAGTGGCACTCCTTCTCTCACGCGTGTCCGTCACGCGTCCCCACGGGAAGGTGGACACTCCCAAGCCGCGCGATCCAAAAGCGCGCAATGCGGGCCCCGACGAGAGTCCACATTCGGGTCGTACAGCTTGGCGACTCCACTGGGGACTACTTAGTGGGTTCAGGCTCGATCCGTTTGCTTTGGTTGCATGTTTATTTATTGCTTTCGCACATTTTATTTTTCGCACATTTACTTTCCTGCACTTGCATTGCATCATTCTAGCGGAATTCTAGTACAAATGCCTGAAATCCCACGGGCACCAATTTAGGAATCTAGGTTAGACAGGGTTCGAAGTAGGGGTACGGCGCGCGGTTCGACTGTCGCTTAGGCCTTGAAAAGAATCTCGCTCGATTTCAAGGAATTGATCCCCTTGAATCGGGAGCCCCCATCCCTAGTTAGTGGTTTTCCCAGTAGAACACTGAAACCATGCATAAACAGGGACCGTCATGCTGGACCAAAACAAACCTCATGCCGTCAACCGACCCAAAGTCCGGTCTTTGAGTCGGCCCCTAGTTTTCTTTTAGGCGGGCCTTTTGTTGTTTTTCTACAATGAGCGATGTACATTGTAATAGATACAGATATACTTTACTTTTCTGCACTGCATGCATGTTTTCAAAACAACCTAGGACATTACATCAGTTTGTTTATAAACATTAAACCAACATCTCTCCATTAGGTAAGGATGGATCGCTCGCATCCCTGTCTTAGGCTCGATGTCATCATCATGCCATCTGCGGACATTACTCGCCTTTGGAACACATTCCGCCCAGTTGACCGTGCATTCCTCCGGCTCATCATAGGAGACTTGCCATTACTCGCTGATTCCCCCATTGACTGGACCCTACTCAGAACTGCTATTAGTTTTTGGGACACTCAGCGGGCCGTATTCAGTTTTCAGGGGTCAGAGCTAGCTCCCACAGTAGAGGAGTACGCGGCACTCATTCAGCGACCCATGCCGACCCTCGACATCGTGGTGCCCAACCAGTTCGCCACGATACAGAGTAGACTCGCCATCCTCTTAGATCTCCGCGACGAAGAAATTCTTCTTGAGCTTCAGCATGGACGGGAGCATAGCGTTAGGACCGCATGGCTCATAGCCTTCATACATGTTCGTTCTCTCAATGCCAGGGGAGAATCGTACCAGCGTGACGCCTGTCACGGGTTCCTCTTGCTCATCTTTGGGACCATCTTATTCCCCCACTCGTCGAACCTCATAGACGGGGCACTTGCCCAAGTCATCCTCCAAGTGGTAGGAGGCCGTAGTTATGTAGAAGCCGTCTTGGCTGAGACCATTCGGTCTCTTGACTATGTACGAGAGGTTCGACGTGGTAGAATGAGAGGAGCTCCGCATCTTCTTCAGATTTGGCTCCTCGCACACATCAGGCCGTTCTGCTCATCACATCCCTTTTCCTACATCACTGACGAGCGTTCGCTCATCGCTCGCCTACTTCAAGTGTTTCGGCCCTCCGATCGCGACTACACCGATTGGATCCAGTTCTTCAAGAGACTCACCCCGGCACAGTTTTTGTGGGCTGCTCGCTGGAATCCCGGTGGACCCATGACCATTGGATGCCCTTCAGTCATAGGACTTCCTCTGATCAGTCACTTAGGGAGCACACTTGTTTTCCCAGCCCGAGTCATCAGACAACTTGGCGGCTTACAGGATATTCCTAGAGAGGCAGATCGCACTCCACACCGCTTCATGTGGACGGATATTATAACTTTACTTCCAGATAGGGTTCTGCGGATTAGAGAAGTTCAACGTTTATGGAACACGCGCACCGTTCAAGAGCTCTATTTCCCGGAGCACCCTACCGACGACGAACGAGCTTTCTCAGCTACCGTAGCATATGTAGCGCAATTCCATCCGCAGGGACTCACACCCGTTCGTCGACGACATTTGCCGCGGATTCCTCACGCACCGCATGCAGACATTCCAGACGCGGAGAGCTCAGTCCAAGGAGTCATGCGCACAGAATTGCAGTCCATCAGAGAAGAGCGAGATCGACTCCGTTGTGAGCTTGTGGATATTCGCGCAGAACTCACTGATCACAGAGAGCTTCAGAGCGAGTTGGCTCAGATTCGCGCACGCATAGCGAACCAAGACAGGGAGATAGCGCGTTTGAGCGCTATGCTGGACCGAGCGCGGGCAAAAGCTCGCAAGGTCTTTCATCCTTAGGTTTAGTTTGTTAACGCTTTTGCCCCGCACCGGACCCACGCAGCGTTCACTCAGCTACGGGTTGTAATAGTTGGCGGTTTAATGTTTATGTTTCCTTTTCAAACAGACTGTCTTTATAAATTATAGAATATGAATCAAACTGATGTAATGGCATTAGTATTTTCAAACTTATGCACCTCATGCATTCATATACTGTCATTTATATTTTGAAGATAGTCAAAGCACTATAAGTACACTCATACACTTACGCATACAGGTACTAACAACTGGCGTCCCATCGATATCCGACTCGTGCACGAGTAAGGATGGCAGAAGACCAACAACCCGCCATTCATGAACAGGATACTCCGCCAACGCCGATACATTCTCAAACACCACTGACGCAAGTTACATCACCTGTAATGCTCACGGACATATCTACAGCGCATTCAGGCGTCCCTATCGGACATCTCCACCAACAGTACAGACGGCGTCCAACCTTGTGGAGTCCGCACGTTTTACTGCGTTAGAAGGAATGGTGAACCACTTGGCGGCCAACATGGCCACCAACATGACTGAGCTCATGGCCATGCTCAGGAATCAGAATCAGGCCTCATCGAGCTTTACTCCGCCTCTAGAGCATAGACCAATTGTCGATCCAAATCCAATGGTCACTCCAACCTTTGTTTCGGAGGCTGAAGACGCATCTTTCTCAGCAATGGCGTTTGCACCAACGGTCCATCCGATCAATGATCCTTTACCCGCCACCACCTGCTCCAACAGCAGTTTCGTTGCCACCAGCAGCTTTCTTATCCACGGACTCTACTATGCATGCGCTGCCACCGCTAACCGTGTCAATGCATCCTCCAATCTATACTGTGCCACCACCGACAGTTCCTCCGGTCACGATCGCACAGGCTCCTGTTTCCACTGCAGACCAATTTCCTTTCCAAACTCCACAAACCCAAATAAGCTTTTCTTACCCTGCTCCACCGCCCCTAAACATTCCTCCCACTGAACCGGGCACGCCTACTCAGGCTTGCCCCTCCAGCTCTACCGACAAACGTTCCTTCCGAAGCGGAGAATGAATAGGAGAGGAGAATAAAGAGAATGGAGGAAACCATTCGAGCCCTCCAAGTAGGCAACCCCCGTTTCGATTTCAGTGACAGTGACTGGAATCTTTTCCAGGCATGTGGCTGCCCCCTAAGATCAAAATTCCAGAGTTCAAAAGATATGACGGGACCAGAGACCCTCGGCATCATCTCCGTCATTATCAAAGCAAAATGCTCTCATACTGGGATTATGAGGAATTCGTCATTCAGACTTTCCAAGATAGTCTTATGGGATCGGCGCTAGATTGGTTTATGACCCTGAAAGCCGGCGATGTCCTTACATGGATAGATCTTTCTCAGAAGTTCCTCGACCAGTATCGATTTTGTGCGGAAACACCTCCTACCCTTCTCGATCTCAGCATGACAGAGATGAAGGAGGGTCAAGCTTTTGAAGCATACGCAACGGAATGGAGAGGAAGAGCAGCAAAGCACATTCCTCCAATCACTGAGCGACAACAAGTTCAGCTGTTCCACTCCACACTTAGAAACGCATATTACTCACATCTCCTGGCTCATACTTCCTCCTTCTCGGACTTGATCGAGGCAGGAAAGAAGCTTGACATGGGTGTTAAGTTAGGAAGAATCGAAGGCCCATCAAAGAAGAAGGATGGAGAGACGTCAAAGAAGCAGACTGCTGGAACCTCCAGGAGAAGCAAAGACATGACTATTGGCGCCGTCAACTCCGGATATCAGGCTTCACAGCCGATTTCGGTGGACTATACTCCTGCATTACAGACTCCCCAGGCATATGCACATCCCGTGCATTATGTGCAGCCCTACCAAACATCGCAGGCTTATTTCCCAACCCCGCCAACTGTTATCCAGTCGCAACTTCCGCAACAGCATATTCCTGCTCAGGCTCAACAAGGTAGACCCCCGGCTTCGAGATCTCCTCAGCCGGTTCAACGTGCTCCAGCCCCCAGAACTTATCAGGACAAAGCTGCACAACCGCGTCCACGCAAGCAGTACACCACTTTACCAGCCTCTCTCTCTCACATATTCAGGTAGCTTCTTGCAGGCAACAAGATCAGAACAGAAGCGCCTGGTCCCAACTTTGACCCCGCAGTGCAGAATCAGAACTTACACTGTGAATTCCATCGGGGTGCTCCTGGTCATACCCTCGACAATTGCTGGACACTCCAGAATAAAATTCAGGAGTTGATCGACACAAGGCAAATCTCCTTTAATGAGGTGAAGCCACCGAATGTCCGCGCAAACCCCCTCCCCGATCATGGATCAGGTTCAGGACCTTCTATCAACATGATCAGCATCGCTTCTATCGAAGAGGAAGAAGACGCGCAGAAGACCTCAATTCCCTTTATCGTCAATTATGCTCCGACAAATGATGCATTTACATCTGACGTCCCATTCGTTATCGAAGTTCTTGCGAAGGAGCCATACCAAGACCGTCGAGTTCCCTAGGATTATGGGAATAAGGTTGCCAACATGGAGCATGAGATGAGTGCGATGGGCATCACGCGCTCAGGACGAGTTTATCAGGGTCTAGAGTCTACAGACAAAGGGAAAGCCCCTGTTATTACATCCTCAGCCTTTTCAGAAGCTGTGCCAGTCTTTACAAAGAAGGTCACCGATCAAGAAGCGGAAGCTTTCATGAAAGTGATCAAGGCAAGTGAGTACAAAGTGGTGGAGCAAATGGGCAAGTCACCCGCCCATATCTCGCTCCTCGCGTTGCTTTTGAGCTCCGAGCCGCATCGGAATGCTTTGTTGAAAGTCCTCACCGCGGCACAAGTCCCAAAAGACACGGCACCGGATAATATCGAGCAGACTGTTAGTTCAATCTTCTCGAATCAGATATCCTTTGCAGATGATGAGCTTCCATCCGAAGGTCAGGAACACTTACGGGCATTGCACATAGTCCGTAAGTGCAACAATCACATTGTTGGTCGAGTCATGATCGACAATGGCTCTGCTCTCAACGTTTGCCCCGTCTCCACACTGAAACAGATGAACGTGGACATGAGCCGCATCCGTGCAAGCAAGACCACTGTTTGAGCCTTTGATGGCTCTAGGAGAGAAGTGAATGGAGAAATCGATCTCCTGATCGATGTGGGTCCTTGCTCATTCACTGTCACCTTTCAGATCCTCGAGATACCCAATGCTTTCAGTCTCTTGCTCGGGAGACCATGGATTCACGCCGCCGGCGCTGTTCCTTCGTTGCTGCACCAGAAACTGAAGTTCTTCGTCGAAGGTAAGCTTATCACTGTCAACGGTGAGGAAGATTACGCAGTCTACAAGGAGACAGCCGTTCCTTACATCAGCATTGGAGAAGATCAGAATCTTCCCTTTCACTCTTTCGACACGATTTCCGTAATCCGAGACTACGGAAAAGTCGGTCCATCACGAACCGATCGTATGATTGGAAAGGTTCTGTTGAAGAACGATTACGTCCCCGGAACTGGACTTGGGGCACGTGCACAGGGAATCCTTCGACTGATTGAAATGGAGGAATACCGCAATAGGAGGGGACTTGGCTTTCGCCCCTCCTGTCATGAGATCGTGCAGTCTCGCCGTGGAAAGCATCTACACCGCCTTGCTGTACATACGAAATGCTCTTCAGGGGCATTCCGGTTCCACCACTCTCACAGTTTTTTGCAGCACCACCGCAGATCATGGGAGGCACCTCCGATAGCCCAATCACTGAAACAGATGACTTCTCTTCGGATGCAGTTGAAGCGTTTTTGGCTTTGCCAGCCATATATGCCGTCACTGAGGAGACATCTTCCAGGGTTCATATCCGCCCTGTACGGGAGGATGAGGAGCTTACCAATTGGACTTCAGTTCCGTTCTACTCGGCCGTAGTTGCCGATGTGTAAGACGGTCTTTATATATAATGCTACCTGTGTGTCGGCAACGCCATGAGCCACACAACAGAAGAGGGGTTTTTGTTATGGCTTGTTAATAAAATCCCTACATGCTTTTTGAATTTTTGTGTCTAGATTCTCTCTCTCGTGCTTACTTCTAGCATCTTTAATTTCTAAAACAATTCGCTTTCGTGTCCAGGCTCCAATCGAATCCAAATCACCGATGCAACGATTCGAATTCGTCCGAAACACACCTCAGAAAGTCCCTACCCATATACTTCAGGGAAGAACTTGACGAGGACGGTCGCGGGCCCGAGATAGAAGAGAGTTTGCATCGTCTTGAAAACCATCAACTCACTTCGATCGAGCCAACCGAAGAGATCAACATAGGCACCACAGAAGAGCAACGCACCCTAAGGATCAAGACGGGTCTCGACCCCGCACAGAGAGCCTGGATGATCGATTTCTTATCAGAGTATCAAGAGGTCTTCGCTTGGTCTTATACCGATATGCCAGGTTTGGACCCCTCGATTGTAAAGCATTTCCTCCCACTCGACACTGAAAGATTTCTGCCCAAACGTCAACACTTACGATGTCAACGAGCTGATCTTCTTCTCCGCATTAAAGAGGAGGTCGTCAAACAGGTAGATGCGGGATTCTTAGAGGTATGCAATTACTCTGAATGGGTAGCTAACGTGGTGCCAGTGGAAAAGAAGAATGGGAAGGTCAAAGTCTGCATCGACTACCGAGACCTTAACAAGGCTAGTCCTAAGGATAACTTCCCGTTGCCCCATATCGACGTCTTGGTGGACAATACAGCACGCCACACACAATTCTCCTTCATGGACGGTTTCTCTAGATACAATCAGATTCAGATGGCCGAGGAGGATAAGATCAAAACGACGTTCATCACGATGTGGGGTACGTTTTGTTACAAGGTCATGCCTTTTGGTCTCAAAAACGCCGGGGCAACCTATCAGCGGGCAATGGTCACTCTATTTCATGACATGATGCATAAAGAGATAGAGGTTTACGTCGATGACATGATTGCAAAGTCCAAAGCAGGTGAAGATCATCTTGTCAACCTCAGGCGGCTATTCGATCGTCTCAAGAAGTACAAGCTCCGACTCAACCCAACGAAATGCACTTTCGGCGTCAAGTCAGGAAAATTGCTAGGGTTTGTAGTCAGCGAAAAGGGCATCGAGGTTGATCCCGACAAAGTCAAGGCGATCATGGAACTGCCCCCTCCATCGACAGTGCGCGAAGTAAGGAGTTTCCTAGGACGGCTGAATTACATCGCACGTTTTATTGCAAATTTAACGGACAAGTGCCAACCACTCTTCCGTTTGCTTCGCAAAAATGCAGCGGTTGAATGGGATGACGAGTGTCAGAAAGCTTTTGATACAGTCAAGGCATACCTAGTTCAGCCACCGATGTTGGTTCCACCTTCACCGGATCGTCCTCTCATTCTGTACCTGACAGTACGCCGACAATCCATCGGATGCATGTTAGGGCAAAAGGACGATTCCTCTCATGCAGAGCGAGCAATTTATTATTTAAGCAAAAAGTTCACTGAAGGGGAGTCCAACGACCCTGAGATAGAGAAGATGTGTTGCGCACTCGTTTGGGTCATGCAAAGGCTCCGGCAATACACTCTCTACCATACTATTTGCCTGCTGTTAAAGACAGATCCTTTGAAGTATCTACTCAGCAGTCCGTCCTCCATGAGGAACATAGCAAAATGGCGTTGCCAACTGACGGAGTATGACATCGAATACGTATCACGCACGTCAATGAAGGGCCAAGCAATTGCAGATCATCTAGCGGAGTTTCCGATCGAGGACGACACACCAATCAACCCTAACTTTCCAGATGAAAGGATCCTCCAAGTGAGTGATGAGGAAGAGACTCTAGGATGGAAGATGTACTTTGACGGTGCAGTCAATTCCACTGGGTCTGGTATCGGCGCGGTGCTGATATCCCCTGAGGGGCGTCATTTCCTTGTTGCAGCGAAGATTGATTTCCCTTGCACCAACAACATAGCCGAATATGAAGCTTGTATCCTCGGTTTGCAGGCAGCAATCTACCTCAAAGTCAAGGAGTTAAAAGTGTTTGGCGATTCTATGCTCACAATCTTCCAGACACTTAAACAATGGAAGACGAAAGATCCAAAGTTGGTGCCATATCATGAGTACCTCGAAGAGTTGACAGAGAACTTCGAAGATATCTCATTTACGTACACCCCACGCATGAAGAACCAGTTCGCAGATGCACTTGCAACGCTCGCATCCATGGCGAGCATTACGAAGGAGAATCTCATAGAACCTCTCGAGTTTGAGATTGCTCAGGGCCCTGCCCATTGCGATGTAATTGATGCTGTTGACGGCAAACCGTGGTACGCAGACATCAAGCACTTGCTGCAAACAGGTCAATTCCCAGCGTTCACCGATCGTCATGACCGGAGGACTCTACGCCGCATTGCGGCACACTTTTTCCCAAGTGGCGAGACTCTCTACCGCCGTTCATTCGATGCTACACTACTTCGGTGTGTCGACGAGAATGAGGCACAACGCCTCATGGAAGAAGTGCACGAAGGAAATTGCGGACCTCATATGAACGGACTCATGCTAGCAAAGAAGCTCATGCGACTCGGGTACTTCTGGTCTACCATGGAGACCGATTGCTTCAAGCATGTCAGACACAGTCACTTGTGTCAAGTCTACGAGAATCAGATCAGAGCACCACCCAACGAGCTCCATCCAATAGCTGCTCCGTGGCCATTTTCAATGTGGGGCATGGACGTGATTGGTCCAGTCAACCCTAAAGCATCCAATGGACATTTGTTCATACTGGTAGCTATCGATTACTTCACCAAGTGGATCGAAGCTATCACCCTTGCGTCAGTCACTGCAAAGGTCGTGGCTCGCTTCCTCAAACGCGACATCATTGCGCGATACGGGGTCCCTGCGACTCTCATCACCGACAATGCCAAGAACCTGAATAATAAGCTCATTGACGAGCTCTGTGCACAGTTCAGAATCCAACATCGTAATTCCTCTCCATATCGTCCACAAATGAATGGTGCGGTAGAGGCAGCGAATAAGAATATAAAGAAAATCATCGAAAAAATGACGGTGAATTACAAGAACTGGCGTGAGATGCTCCCGTTTGCACTCTTGGCATATCGGACTTCTATTCGCTCATCCACCGGGGCAACCCCGTATTCTTTGGTCTACGGCATGGAAGCGGTTCTTCCAATCGAAGTGGAGATTCCCTCCATGAGGGTTCTTGCCGAGTCCAAACTCGAGGAAGCAGAATGGGCGAAGCAACGCTATGAACAGCTTAATCTCATCGACGAGAAGCGGCTAATTGCACTTTGCCACGGTCAATGCTATCAGCAAAGAATGGCTCGAACATTCAACAAAAAAGTTCGTCCTCGCGAGTTCAGCCCCAGCGACCTCGTCTTGCGAAAAGTTTTACACATCGCCCCAGATTCCAGGGGCAAGTTCGCTTACAAGTACGACGGTCCATTCATCGTTAAAGAAGTCTTTGACGGAGGGGCAATCATTCTCAACGATATGGACGGAAACGAGAACGCTCTTCCAGTCAATACTGATGCTCTTAAGAAATACTATCCGTGATGGTGTTTCTCTTATCCCACTGCGGGTGTTTTCTCAAATGCACATTACATTTTATCTTTCTTTGCATGTACAGTTCCCAACACTTTTAATTTCGTTAACTCATGTACTCCCATCTTCTGCTCTTTCCCTTTTCTTTGAATTTTTCCTGAGAGAAAAAGAATGGATTTCCCGCTAGGTTGAAAACCTCTTTGAGGCGGCTTAGGCAAAAATTAGGGAATGAGAGGCACGGTTTAAAATCCCGCAAAGGGGAACCGTGGCAAAAGGAGAGCATGAATCAAAATCCTCGCTAGGCTGAAAACCCGAAAAGGGCGGTCTAGGCAAAAGTTAGAGGAATCGAGAGGTGCGATCAGACCCAATACGGGTGATCGTAGCAAAAGGTGAGATCTAAATGAGAGAAATGTCAAACAAAATACCCCGTTAGGTCGTCACGCATCTTGCGACCTAGGCAAAAATTAGGGGACCTTCGGCAGCTTGACCACGAAATGACAGCTACACTCAGCATGAGGCGGCAACAAATAGTGGTTTGACAGTCTTCGATGCAAGCAAACTCTCTTTTACTCTCAGAGCATGAGACACGTTTCGACATACAGTCGAATCTTTGTATCCTTGATTTGGAGGATCCCAAAGAATCCCCCTATACCCTTATGCAAATTCTACAGGTCATGCCTTTTCTATAAAAAGCCTTTCTTGTCAAATCACAAGTCTAGCGGGATACGACCACCCCTTTAAATGGTCATCAAGTTCAAATCCCCAAAGCATTATTATTCAGATTTCTTTCCACATCTTTATTATGGCTGTAGAGTAGAACTGACAACTACTGTTAGCTCCCATGGTTCTATATGCAGGAACGAAGATGTGAACCTCGGAAGAAGTCTTTCTTTGATGAATGCATGTCTGCCTTATGCCAAGGACCACAGCCAAAATCCAAGGAGAAGTCTTCAGGATAATACTCCGTGCATTCAATCGCATCACAATCAGTTGGCAAACAATGAAATATTCTGCCACTACATCGATTGCAACACGGACAAGCTCAGTGACGGAGGAAGCACAATGATTCCTTCTACACCTCACGCAACTCCCTAGCGTTTGCATTTACTTTCTGCAATGCATCCCATGCAATTTACTTTTCTGCATTTCGGGTACGTCCCGACTACTTTCTTGCACTTCGGGTACGTCCCGACTACTTTCCTGCACTTCGGGTACGTCCCGACTACTTTCCTGCATTTCGGGTACGTCCCGACTACTTTTCTGCACCATGCAAACCGTCGGGCAACACGCCCCGCACCCCGTAAGTCCATTGGGTAGGCGCCTTTGAACCATGTTGTTCATTCGGTATGCGCCCCATGCATATTGCAAACCTTTCGGGTACGTCCCGACTACTTTCCTGCATTTCGGGTACGTCCCGACTACATTCTTGCATTTCGGGTACGTCCCGACTACTTTCCCGCATTTCGGGTACGTCCCGACTACTTTTCTGCATTTCGGGTACGTCCCGACTACTTTTCTGTTTAGGGGTCCATCCCCTCAGGTTCATCCTGACTTTTACATTTCTGCATCAGGTATAACATCCCCACATATCCAAAGTAAGAGGGAGAAGACTGTTATCGGAAATTCCATGTCAATCATTGCTATCAAATCGGGGTGCTTCTGAAGTCTTTGGCTGCATCATCTACTCGAGCATGCAGTCAAAGAGGGGCAAGCTGTCAGCACCCCATTTTGGCTCACCTTTCCCAAACGACAATATCAGCAATGATCCAAGCCACAACCTGAGCAGAATACAGAAAAACGACTTAACAGAGCAGAAAATCATTATTCATCCTCAAGTCGGCAAAATCGGGCAAATGACACATGCATATGACAGAAGGACTCCAGGGGTTACCAAAGGGTAATAGAGTGACTAGCGAGCTCAGCAATATCCAAAACCAGCATGTTTAGTATATCACACGGACAGTTCTATTTTCCGATAGTTCGCTCAATCATCGGAAGATAGCCAATATTGGACTCCAAAAATCCACTCCAATGCCAAACAGATGAAAAGTGTCCCCAAAGGCATTTTGCAAATCATCTGCTCTATACAGAACAACTTTCTGTATACAGACAACTTTTCAGTGGAAGTCCAAAAATGCCGGTTTTTCGGAGAAAAGTTAATTCCAAATATCAGATGCGGCCATGCCCCTCAATCATACAGAGCACGAGCAATGCTTCATATTGTCTTTTAGAAGCCATACAGACACTCTGAATGACTTCCGAACGACAAAACGGGCATACCCTTTTTCGGAAGAGCGTAACCGGAGACTGGTCTGATGGAATTACGACAAACGAAGTTCACACTACATTGCCCTGAAAACTCCAGCGGACATTCGCAATTGGGCAAAACAGACAGCAAAACCCTTCATGGTTTCCCGAGTAACCTCCGAGGGGCACAAAAGGCCATTTTCAGTGAAAATCCATATCCGGAGGTCCTCTTTGGGGAAACTTGACGCTGGATGCTTACCTTACACAATGCTAGCCTTCTCAAGGCTCAATGTGGAATTGTCGGAATGAATCACACAACTCATCTAGACCCCTCGAGCAGTGCTTTAAGGGTCTCGGATGCACTTTTCATATCCTTAGAGGCCCAATCTTAGCAAACAGAGATCGCAGTAATCTCCGGATCGCCCAAGAAAACTCTGAAAGCAATCTGAGAAATCCAGTTTCGGCCTCCTAGGACATCTCCGACTCCATATTTGTATTTACCGGCTTAAGGGACAAGGGCCCACGTAATTTGACAATTTATGTCAAAATGACCGACGTGGGATGCACATACAAGATATGCTGTCAGAAGTGGGTAAACTCGCTCTGAATGCATAAAAGGAGCAAAACCGGCTTCCAAGCCTCATACAGACATTTGGCAATTTCTCACGGAAAATGCCAACCTCGGACTCATTAAATCCATTTCCTCGCGTATATCGATAATTCGACATTCAATTCAAACCACGAACTTCGAATGCGCGATCAATCGAGACCCGAGCTTTTTCCCGGTTTCTCCTCTTTGGTCGTGGGACCCACGAGCTACTCAAGATGAGTCACCCTTTACTCTAGAAGCTTCTTCTTCTTCTTTAATGCAAGAAGCCAACTTGCACTCTTGCTTGAAAATATCCAAGAGTTTGAAGACAACACTCAAGCCTCCATCAATGCTCATCAATGCTCATCAATGTCTTATCTCTTCTTCATTAATGCAATGGAAGAGGATGAGGCTTGATATTTTCTAAGCATGGGGATTAAGAGCACTTGCTTTTGCTAATTGTGTCATTAGCTTTGCCTATAAATGGCCCAAAAGTGATTAAGATAATCACTTCTCCTCTTACACACTCTCTCCAACCTTTCTCTTTCAAGAAATCCTCTCAAACTCCATAGCCAAGAACACTCAAGAACTAGAAAACTTCAGCACTTAGAAGGAAGAGAAAAGAAAACCGAAAAGATCAAAAGAGAGCCTTGAGTTCTTAAGTCGGAAGCCGATGTTCATCATCCCGACTTAAGCTCAAAATTTCTCAAACTTCATATCCCACTCATTTTTGACCCATGGAGTTCATTGGTGAAATTGGTTTTTCCATTTGAAGTCTTTAAATTATTGTTTCAGGTCAAATAGTGCATTTCGGGTGAAATTGCTACTCTCGGGTGAATAGTGACCCGCCAGCGCCAGCCGCGCGCACGCCCGCGCATGCCCGCGCGCACGTGCACCCCCGCGCACACCAGCGCCCAGCGCATGCCCGCGCACCCCGCGCGCACGCCTGCACGCCTGCGCGCTTGCCCGCGCCCTGTGCACGCCGCGCGCCTCCCGTGCATTCCAGCCGCACTCCCCGTGCACCTAGCTCCCCGAACGTGCATCTTTTGCACCCGAGCATCCTTCCAAGCGTTCATCCGAGTCACCCGACTCTCGAACACTTTCTCGACTCTTTCCTCGTATCCCGAGGCTAGGTAAATCACTCTTGACTTAGAGGAGTTAGGGCTTTTTATATTTTTGCATGGCTATGGAGTATTATGGTATTTTATGCATACTTAACTTGCAAGACTTAACTTTTATGCAATTTTATGTTATATTATGCATGTGTATTACCTTATAACTTGCTAGCATGTCGGAAAAAGGTTTGGATTGTTGTTTGGAAGACCATCCCGACCCGGAAATGGCAAGTGAGCTCACGGCCAAGTCTCTAAATGGGATGGCCGAGACTTGAGTTGCTCTTTTCGGGTTAAGATTGGTCTACTTAGCCTGATCCAAGTTATTTTCCGAGTTTATTTTGTTATTCTTGCATGCATGAAGCCGGTATTATTTTATCAATTCCTTAAATAACATGTTTGTGAATGTTTGCATGTTTAAATGAGTTAATCAAATCATGGTAATATCGGCTTTTGTCAAAAACGTGTTTTTCATCATGTTTGATGTTTGAGCATGCGAAAAATGATTAAACCAAGACAAGGAAATTCTTTGTGATTTGAATTGAGCCATGAGAGTATTCGATCATCTTTGACAAGGTGAAGCCGAGGGCTTCTTGGCCCTTTTTGGATCAAGAATGATTTCCTTATTTCGAGTTTAATTATTTCTCGGATTGTATGAAATCATACTTTCGATATTTTCACGATTCCCATGTTAAAATATCGATTACATGTCTTTTCAAAACAAAACATGCATGGATTCGGGTATCGTTGACTCATTTGGGTCCATTCGGTTATGAGGGTAGTTTCGGTCATTGGACCAAATATCCTCGATCCTTACGGATTCGTGTTGGTCGTCGAATCACGAATCGTTTTCACAATTAAAGTATTCGGCAATAACCTTAAGCATTAATTCCACAAACGGGTTAATCGGGACGTTCACACGGTTAATTCATTCAATTTAAACAACTTTGCACGAATTGGACATTAATTTGTAACTCGCATCGACGAATTACAAAACGGTGTTAATGCCCTTTTCAAAACCCTCATACTTCCAAATCCTTATTGTGTTGTTCTCCTTTTCTGAAAACAAATTTTCAAATCAAGGGCAAGAACATCATTTTGTGATTCACCGACATCCTAGCGCAGTTTAAGATGTCAGTTGGGTATTCTGTATCAAAATACAGTTATCGGACTAATCATTTCACTCGACTTAACCAAATCCTAGAAAATGGTTAGGCGGAACTCTAGGTTCCAAATCTAGAGTCAAAATAAAAGTTTGGATCAATTCAGTGGTAATTCAGTGTCACAACACCGAATCACTATAAAAATAATCCACACACATGATATTCGATTCTCTTTTCCAAATTTCCAACAAAAGTAGAATACTAAAACATTGGCACGTGTTTGATTGCTTAGCATATGGCATTTGCTTGCAAAAACACTTTTGGATTAATAAACTTGTTAATCCACGTACATTCGGTAAATACAAAATACCTTGTCTGTTATTAACATGTTGCGTGTTATCTTTCCGCACTTGTTTGCCATACGGGTCGAGCTTGATCCCTAGGCCGAATAATATTAGGGTTCAACACCCTAATCATCGAGCACAGGGTTCAACGCCCTAATCAACACTCACAGGGTCCAACGCCCTATTCAATGAGAGCGTCCATTGAATTTCAGTTCTTCGGTCTTTTTCCCTAAACTCACGGTGAGTTAGAGTGGAATAATAACCGAACGCGAGTCGACTGGAATTCGGCCATTTGTAATTTGTATTTATTGTTTTCGAGAAGCATTGTAAGGACTTTTATTTTGTACATTCTTTTCTGTAAGAATTCCAGTCGGTGAGCGAACGGTCCGAGAGTCGAACTAATCGAATCGGTTTAATGCTTGCCCAAAGGAAAGTAAGCCCAAGAACTCGCAGTTTTGGTTCACGCAGGGATTCAACCTTCATGGTTAGATGAACTGTAACGCAAGATTGTGAACCAACTCCCCGACATAAGGGTTTAATTCTCTCTCGGCTTCTCAACCGACCTCGTTTAGTTCACCGAATTTTCGGTGTCAAAACGTGCAAGCCGAGTACAGCTTAATTCATGCGGTAAATCATAAAACATGCAAGCCTAGCAAACCAGAGTACCGAAAGGGCGTGCGGGATATAGGCCCGCACGTAACATGAACCCCAGAACACGGATTTTCCGGTTCCGCACAGACCAATGCCTTAACAATCACTAGGTGTTCCATACCCCTAGACCCGGGTAACTTATCCGCCCTCGACCTACGGGTCGTAAAATGATAAGTGGCGACTCCTTCTCTCACGCGTGTCCGTCACGAGTCCCCACGGGAAGGTGGACACTCCCAAGCCGCGCGATCCAAAAGAGCGCAATGCGGGCCCCGACGAGAGTCCACATTCGAGTCCGTACAGCGTGTATGTGAATGAGATTTTCTCGAAGTTCTCCGCTAACTCCTCAAGATACTCGTGATATGGCACTAGTTTTGCGTCATTCGTCTTCCATTGCCCCAGTGTCTAGAAGATTGTAAGCATAGAATTTCGAACACTTCCAGCTCCTTCACCTTGAAGTCGATTGCCGCTTGCAGGCCAAGGATGCATGCCTCGTATTCGGCCACGTTGTTGGTGCAGGGAAATTTGACTTTTGCTGCAATCGGATAATAGCGTCCGTCGGGGGATATCAGCACTGCACCAATGCCAGAACCGGTGGAATTCACTGCGCCGTAGAAATACATCTTCCATGCGAATTTGTTCTCCTCACTATCCACTTGGAGAATCCCTTCGTCCGGAAAATTAGAGTTGATTGGCGTATCGTCTTCGATTGGGAACTCCGCTAAGTGATCTGCAATTGCCTACCCTTTAACTAATGTGCGGGGCACATATTCAATGTCGTACTCCGTCAGCTGACATCGCCACTTTGAAATGTTCTTCATGGAAGATGGACTATCGAGCAAGTACTTCAGGGGATCCGCCTTTGACAATAAGCGAATAGTGTGGTAGAGCGTGTATTGTCGAAGTCTCTGCATAACCCATACTAGCGCGCAACATATCTTCTCAATCTCCAAGTAGTTAGTCTCCCCTTCGGTAAACTTCTTGCTCAAATAATAAATGGCGTGTTCTGCGCGCGTGGACTCGTCTTCCTGCCCTAACATGCATCCTAGGGATTGCCGGCGCACTGTCAAGTAAAGGATCAGCGGACGATCTAGTGTCAGCGGAACTAGCACTGGTGGCTGAGCCAAATATGCCTTGATAGTATCGAAGGCCTTCTGACATTCTTCGTCCTACTCAATTGCCGCATTTTTACGAAGTAGACGAAAGAGTGGTTGACATTTGTCTGTCGGGTTTGCGATAAATCTTGCAATGTAGTTCAGCCGTCCCAAGAAACCTCGTACTTCGCGGGTCGTCGATGGCGGACGTAGCTCCCTGATTGCCTTTACCTTGTCCGGATCGACCTCAATGCCTCGCTCACTGACCACAAATCCTAACAGTTTCCCTGACTTAGCGCCAAATGTGCACTTCGTCGGGTTGAGTCTGAGCTTGTTCTTCGTGAGGCGGTCAAAAAGGCCCTTTAAATTAACCAGGTGGTCCTCTCCATCTTTGGATTTGGCAATCATGTCGTCAACGTAGACCTCGATCTCTTTGTGCATCATGTCGTGGAATAGCATGACCATCGCCTTCTGATATGTTGCCTCGGCGTTTTTGAGGCCGAAAGGCATGACTTGGTAACAGAAAGTGCCCCACATTGTGATGAACGTCGTCTTGATCTTGTCCTCTTCGGCCATCCGAATCTGGTTGTACCCGGAGAAGCCATCCATGAAGGAGAACAACGTGTGGCATGCTGTGTTGTCGACTAAGACGTCAATGTGAGGCAGGGGAAAGTTATCTTTGGGGCTGGCTTTGTTGAGGTCTCGGTAGTCGACGCAGACTCTAACTCTTCCATCCTTCTTCTCCACGGGCACAATATTTGCTACCCACTCAGAATAATTGCAAACCTCCAGGAACCCTGCGTTGATCTGTTTGATAATCTCCTCTTTGATGCGGAGGAGAAGGCCGACACGTTGCCGCCGTAAGTGCTGTCGCTTGGGTGGAAACCTCTCTGTATCAAGCGGTAGAAAGTGCTTGACTATCGATGGATCTAAGCCCGGCATGTCAGCGTAGGACCAAGCAAAGACCTCTTGGTAGTCCGTTAGAAATTCGATCATCCTGGCTCGTTGTGTAGGGTCGAGACCCGTCCCAATCTTTAGGATGCGAGGTTCTTCTTCGGTACCCACATTGATCTCCTCTGTCGGCTCCACGGAAGTGAGTTGGCGGTTCTCAAGGCGGCGCAAACTCTCTTCTATCTCGGGCACTCGACCATCCTCGTCGAGTCCTTCCCCGAAGTATATGGGTCGGGACTCTTCAAGGAGTTCCTCGGATGGGTTCGAATCGACGCGTCGAAGACTCAGATTCGAGTGGAGCCTGGCGATTTAAATAAATTGTCTTAGAAAATTTAAAGTGCTGCGAATAAGTGAGAGAGAAAGAAAGAAGACGCGAGAATTCTGAAAAATGCATGTAGGGATTTTATTAATGATGAAGGCGCAATGCCATAACAAGAATCCCTCTTCCGTCATGTGGCTTATGGCTATGCCGACACGTGGGAATATCAAAACATAGATGGCCTTACACATCGGCGATTACAGCCGAGTAACGCGGGACTGAGGTCCAGCTGTTCAGTTCCTCATTTTCCTGCGCGAAGCGGATGTAAGCCCCTGTAGTAGTCTCCTCGATGACGGCGCATATGTTTGGCAGGTCAACAGGCTCGCTGTCTGAATCCGAAGAGAGACCGTCAAGAGTACCTCCGACGATGTGTGGAGGCCCAGGAAAAAAGTAGGAGAGCGGCTGAACCGGGATGCCCCTGTTGATCTTCCCATAGCGTGCGGCGAGACGGTGAAGGTGCTTGCCCCTGCGGGCCTCAATAATCTCGTGACAGGAAGGGCGAAAACCAAGTCCCCTCCTGTTATTGTATTCTTCAACCTCGATGGGGCGGTTGATCCATTGCCCATGTGCTCCAAGCCCGGAACCCGGGATGTAATTGTGGCGCAGCAAAATCTTCCCTACCATGTGGTCAACGCGGGTTGGACCGATCTCTCCGTAGTCTCGAATGACGGAGATTGTTTCAAATGAATGGAAGGGGAGGTTTTGATCGTCCCCGATACTGATGTAGGGGACAGCCGTCTCCTTGTAAATGGCGTAGTCCTCCTCGCCCTTGACCGTGATAAGTCGATCTTCTGTGATGAATTTGATCCTTTGGTGTAGGGACGAAGGAACGGCGCCAGCCGCATGGATTCACGGTCTCCCGAGCAACAAGCTGAAAGAATTCAGAATGTCTAGGGCTTGGAACTTAACAGCGAATGAGCAGGGACCCACCTCGATCACCAAGTCGATCCCTCCATTTACTTCCCTCCGCGAGCCATCGAAGGCTCGAACCGCAGTCTTGCTCGGACGGATGCGGTTAAAGTCCACGTTCATCTGCTTCAGCGTGGAAACCGGGCAAACATTGAGTGCCAAGCCATTGTCGATCATGACCCGACCGATAACAAAGTTATTGCACTTGCATACAATGTGTAGTGCCCGCGAATGTGCCCACCCTTCTGAGGGAAGTTCATTATCTGAGAATGAAATGTTGCTGGAGAAGATCGAACTGATAGTCTTTTCAATCCGCTCTGGAACCCTCTTTTTGGGGATCTGCGCTGCCGTCAAGACCCTTAAAAGGGCTTCTCGGTGTGCCTCCGAGTTTAGGAGGAGAGCGAGTAGCGAAATATGGGCCGGAGACTTGGCCATTTGCTCTACCACCTTATACTCGCTCGCCTTAATTATTTTCATGAAGGCCTCAGCTTCTCCTTCAGTCACCTTCTTCTGGGGGATAGACGAGGCTTCCGGGGCGACTCCGAGCACTGCAAAGGCTTTCCCTTTGTTGGCGGCCTTCGGATTTTCGTAGACTCGACCCGAGCGCGTCACGCCCATGACGCTAAATTAACGCTCGAGGTTCCCAACACTTCCTTCGTAGGTCCCCGGGACCTTGCTATCTTGATATGACTCTCGTGCGAGGACTTCTATCACGAATGGGGCGGGCGTGGCATCGAACCCTGCGTACCCTACACCAGTTTCTGCAGGAACATATTCGATCACGAACGGGGCCGGTGCCTCCTATCCGGTCTCGTACTCCCCTATAGCGTAAACGCCGATCATGTTAATGCTGGGTCCCGAGCTTGACCCGTGATCGGGAAGAGGATTTGAATGCACGTTCGGGGGTTTGACGGCGTTGAACGTGAGTTGCTTATCATCAATCATCTGTTGGATCCTCTCCCGTAGCTTCCAACAATTGTCGGTGGTGTGACCGGGTGCGCTCTGATGGTACTCGCAGTGCCGACTCTGATCCTGGATGGTTGGGTCGAAATCAGGGTTAGGTGCTATTGATCGGATCTTGTTACCCATGAGGAGTTGCCGGTATATGTGGGAGAGTGGAGCCGGCAGAGGTGTGAACTGTTTACGCCGCGTTTGTGTTGCAATGCCCTGTTGGTCCTGCGGAGCCGGAGCCCGTTGCACCGGCTAAGGAGTTCTCGAAGCCGGGGGCCTACTTTGTTGAATCAGAGGAGGAGCAGGGGCATAATTATGGGCGTATTACTGCGGGACCTGCGACGGAAAGGAAGCCGACGGGGCGGAATAGTAAGCTTGCTGTGCCGGGGGTTGTTGTTGATAATGCATCGAAGGTGGGGCATACGCTTGAGTGGCCGGTGGTGCGGGCGTGTAGCTTATGGAATATTGCTGGGGGGCCTGGCGCCCTGAGTTGACAGCGTTGACGGACGTGTCTTTCCCTCTCCTGTTTCCCGCTGTCCCAGTGGCGGCCCTCTTCGAGGACTCTCCTTCCTTTTTCTCGGCCGGACCTTCTATCTTGCCGAGCTTAATGCCGATGTCGACCTTTTTTCCGGCGTCGATAAGGTTGGAGAATGAAGACGTGTGAGCCAACAAGTGCAAGTAGTAGGCCCCTTTAAGAGTGGAGTGGAATAATTGGATCTGCTGTGCCTCACTGATCCGAGGGACGTGCTTCGCCGCTCTAGCCCGCCACTTCACTGCATAGGCCTCGAAGCCCTGGTCATCGGTCATCTCCATCGTGTTTAGCTCCAGTAGGGTCGGGGGCGTCTCCGCACAGTACCTGTACTAGTCGATGAATTTTCTTGAGAGGTCTGCCCACGTAGGGGTATCCGCAGCTTTCAATGACATGTACCAATCCAGAGCCGCTCCTGCCAAACTATCCTGGAACGTATGGATGACGAACTCTTCGTAGTCCCAGTACTGCAACATTTTTCCCCGGTAGTGACGGAGATGGTGACGAGGGTCGGTCGTGCCGTAGTACCTCTAGAATTCAGGCACCTTAATCTTTGGGGGTAGCTGCATACTTGGGAAAAGACTCCAATCGCCGTTGCCGGCATCGAGGCGGGAGCCGCTTGATTGTAGGGCTCGGATATTCTCTTCCAACTTCTTCAATCTCTGTTCCAGTTCAGTCCTCGTTTCCGGGAGAAAATTTGTGGGTAGAGCTCTAGGGGCCTCGTGGTTCGGCGTGCCCGGTTCAGAGTAGGCTATATTTATGGGAGGTGGAGCTTGGTAAGAAAGGCCGATATGGGGTTGTGGAGCTTGGTACGGGGGAGGTTCAGCAGTGTGAGCAGGAGCCTGGGCAGTTGTAGGTAAAAATATGATCGGTGGTGGGATAGCGGAAGCCGGAGCTGGGACCGACGCAGAGACCGGAACCGGGACTGACGTGGAGATCGGTGGAGGTACGAGCATAGGTGGTTCCAACATTGTCGCTAAAGCAGGTGGCGCTGGAAGATTGTTAACCGGATGGGCCGCCGGCGCGTTCACTATCGTTGGGGCAGACGTATCTCCATTGTCAAGAATCAAGGTCGGCTGGGCCCATGGGCTTGGATCGACCGCTGGCCCGTACCCAGGAGGTGGGGTGAAGCTCGAAGAAGCACGATTTGGGCCTTTGAGCAGGGCCATGAGCTCGGCTATATTGGTAGCCATGGTGGCAGCCAGTTGGTTGACCGTGCTCTCAAGTACTGCAATACGTGCACGATCATCAGCTGCAGAAGATGGCTGCCCTCCAGAATATGCCGGGTGTGGGCCCGAGGATGCAGGTGGTGGAAGATGAGTCGGGGAAGCTCCCCGATGTGCTGGTGGCACGCCTGCAGGAGACACGTGTGGTGGTGGCGCATGCATAGTCGGTGCTTGAGAGTGAATTGGGGTGATAGGCGTATCCTCCTCGAAGACAGCTAATTGATTTTCCTCTGCCATTCTTTGCTGGAAACGAGTGGGATATCGATGAGGTGCCGCCAATTGTTAACACCTGGATTCCATAAGTGCGTGAGTAAAGGTTCTCTTTAAAATGGGTAAAACACTTAATAAAAGAGGGAATGCATGAAATGCATGAATTTAAAAACTAATACTGTCATTTGCATTGACTCCGAATGATCCAAAATATAATGCAAATTTTAAAAGAAATAGTCCTAATCGATCTTCCACCGCCCGGGGAGCAAGCGACCCTCACTATGGAAAGCCCTAGTTCGAGGGCCCGGCGGAGGTGTCTATCCTAGGGTGTATATGGACCCCGCGAGCCCTTTTCCTGGACCTCTCCAAAGCGGCATTCGCTCGCACCAATTCCTGATTGCGCCTCTGTAACTCGGCACGGGTCTGGGCGAGCTCTCTTTGTAGTTGGCGCTGATCAACAAGCTGCTCGTCCTTCTCAGCAACTTCCAGACGAAGACGATCTCTTTCTGCTCTGAGATGAGTGAGTTCGGCTTGGATGGCCATATACGGAGTGGGAGTTGTGACGGGTGACCCGCCATCTTCAACTCGCGGAGAGTTGACGAGATCCTCGTGTGCTGCTGGACCCCATCGGTAGAAGCGAATGACGTATTCCTCTGTAGCTTGGAAATCCCGCTCATCAAGGGTTGGATGCTCGGGGAAGTATGGACGCTCGGTAATCACAGTTCGCCACGCATCCAGGACCTGTTTGACGTTACTTTGGCGATCTGCGGGTGTCTGATCCTCCCGCCAAGTATGTTCAAATCTAGTTCGCGTCGTATCCTCGGGGACCGTTTGTAAGCCACTGAGCTGCCTCACTACTCGCGCCGGAAAATAAGTGGTGGACCCCACATGACTCATGAGTGGGACTCCATAAAAATCAGGACACCTAAGGGCCATGGGTCCGGGTGGCATCCACGCGGCACGCCACTTGAAGCCCCTAGGTGCTATTTCACGAAAAATTTTGATCCACTCAGAGACCTTGCGTTCTTCCACACGCAGGAGGGGTAGCAATCGAGAAATAATTGACTCCGGACCATTAAAATACATAATCGAGCGCATCAGACGCAGAGGGTTTGCGTGACTTTGGAGCCAAATTTGTAAAAGCACAGGGGATCCTCTTATCCTTCTGTCGCATGTTCTCAAGACACGGTCGAGGGACCGGATGGTCTCAGCCACAAGGGCTACCTCATAACCACGCCTTCCGACCACTTGGATGACAACGCTGGCCAAGGCCGCATCGATGAGACTATGCGAGCGAGGGAATAAGACGGTCTCAAAAATTAGCAATAGAACAGCATGACATAAATCTTTTCGAAGAAAATCCCCCTGGACCCTATGAGCTCGGGACTCAACAAAAAAGAGGAGTTTCTCGATTGCAA
This sequence comes from Punica granatum, assembly GCF_007655135.1. Taxonomy (NCBI): domain Eukaryota; kingdom Viridiplantae; phylum Streptophyta; class Magnoliopsida; order Myrtales; family Lythraceae; genus Punica; species Punica granatum. Next base: position 25,328,068 of record NC_045130.1, on the reverse strand, counting down.
TCTCCGTGCTGCCGGAGTATGCGAGTTCAGCATTCAAACGAGTCGTCGGAACCCTGAGTAGGCGTGAGACTAGGGTTGATCGGGCGGTGTGGAAATTGGGTTCTACAATGCCGGGGACAACTGCGGTTCGACCGATGAGTGTTCGGTACTCCTCGATGGTTGGCGTGAGCTCAGTACCCTGTATGTCGAAGACGGTGTGACTTGGGTTCCAGAATGCGACGGCGGCTGCGAGGAAATTCCAATCAACGTACCGGGTAGCCAGCAAAGGGATATCCCCTACGAACGCAGAGATGTAACGGCAGTCGACTGGGCGTAATGCTCTCCATATACGAGTGATCTCCTCGAGCGGTGGTGTGACTCTGTCGAGGCGCGAGCAGGAGATCGGGCGTGACATCCCTTACCAAGATGAAAGGAAAATCGACTTAAGACTAGTCAATACAAATGACACCTAATTTTGAAATTGGATGATGCATGCATGTAGAAAATAAAAATGCCCACGGCTTAATAAATAGTATACATCGCACATTTCTCTCAAGAACAGAAAAGATTCAAATTGGCGCGTAGGCCGACTCAAGGACTGTTGTTGAAGTTGGGTTGGAGGATGGTGCGGAGCTCCTACAGAATGCATGGTTTTGGTACTACAGGGACCGTGCTATGTAAGGATGGGGGCTCCCGACTTAAGGGTGTCAATTCCTTGAAATCGAGCTGGGATTTTTGGGGGCCTAATCGACGGTCCAACCGTGCGACGTACCCTTACTCGGAACCCCTGTCTAACCTGTGTTTCCTAAAATCGGTCGTGGGACGCGACCCGTAGGTACCTGAAGCTACAATGATATGCAATGTGCATGCGGGAAATAAAGGTGCGTAAAGTAAATAAGCGAGAAATTGCGAAAAGCGATAAATAAACAAGCAAACAAAGTAAGCAGGAACCAGCCCGAACCCTCTAAGTGTCCCCAGTGGAGTCGCCAAGCTGTGCGCACCCGAATTTCGTCTCGTCGGGGCACGCATGCGCGCTCCTATGCAACGCGGCTTGGGAGTGTTCACCTTCCAGGGGACGCGCGACGGACGCACGTGAGAAGGAGTCGCCACTTGCCATTTTACGACCCGAAGGTCGAGGGCCGGCAAGTTACCCGGGTCTAGGGGTACGGGGTACACCTAAGATACTAAGGCAATGGTCTGTACGGAACCGAAAATTCCGAATTCGGGGGTTCTATTACGTGTGGGCCTATATCCCACACGCCCTTTCGGAACTCTAGCTTGTCTAGGCTTGCCATTTTAATTTAATTACCGCTTTATTAAGTTTCGCTCATCTTATGCCTTTTGACACCGTAAATTCAAAGAAACACTCTGACCATCCACTCTCCGACTGGGATTTTACATGAATATATGCATAATATAAAACCTGACATTGTTCTCTCAAATAAATAAAAGACAAGCTACAATAACTAAATCCCGGTCGGTTCGCATTCGGCCATAATTTCACTCATGCTCACCGTATAGTTTTTGGAAAAGACCGAAAATTAAATTAAATGCGCACTCGGTGTATGGGGGTATTAGACCCCGTGATCGACGGTTATGGGCGTTGGACCCAGTGTGAATCGAGTCCTAAGGGATCAGGCTCGATCCGCATAACAATCAAGTGCCAAAAGATGTAACAAGTAAGCTCAAATAAACAATCAATGGGGTTTTGTTATCACCGAATTTACGTGAATTAACTAATTACTAACCGAAGTATCTTGACATACAAATCCTACCTTAAACAAACAAAAGGGATGATGAATAAGGTATGTGGCATTCGACATTATTTTAACGGACTCGACAGACATGATGTTTGAAGTCAAGTCTCGAATGTGTGGGTTGTTTTTAAATTATTTTATATCGTGACAATATAATTTTTACAGATTAAGAGTATTTTCACCTAAAACCCAAAAGACATAACCTTCTATTTGACTATTGCCCATATTTGATTTAAGCCGAATTTGAAATTTATCCATTTTCCCATGTTTTAACCCGTTCTAAACACAAACCTATACTAGAATGACGGCAGGATAAGAACCGGTAATCATGCCCTTGAATCGGTAAATATGTGTATGCATGAAAATCAAGATTACGTTATACGTATCTCAGTGCTTTTGAAATTGTGAATTTTGAAAAGGGCCTGATTAACAGTTCTTGAACTGTCGATGCGATTACAGGTTATTAAATCGGTTCGTGCAATTCATTTAAAAGTGTCAAGTGATTTAATTTAATCAAATTTAACGTCCCGATTATCCCGTATGTAGAATTTTTGGGTTAATTAGAAATTTGCCGATTGCTTTAGTCTACGGATTTCGAGCCGTCGAGATAGCCATTAATTGACCGCCCGATAAACTTTAATTTCCGACATGGTCACATATAATTACAAAAATAAAATATTTAAATGGGGCACATACATTGTCGGTGGGTGATCCAAGTAGGAAAGGGTCGGATATTTTAGAAAATGTCCATGGGACTGAATTGAACGATTTTAAAAGAGCAGGGACTGATTTGAAAATTCTAAAAAAAAAATTGGGGACTGATATGAAAATTCTAAAAGATTGGGGACTGATTTGAAAATTCTAAAAAATGGGGACTGTGTAAAAATTTACTAAAAGTGTCCTAGGGCTTATTTGAAATGAATTTGACAATCGGGACTGATCTGAAAAATAAAAAATGGCCCCAGGACTAAACTGAAACAACTTGAAAAGTTCCTAGGGATTCTTGAAAAATTCTGGGAATTCCAGGGCTGATTGGAAAATAATAAAATGACTGGGACTTTACTGAAAAGAATTTTTGAAATTCGGGGCAGATCTGAAAAGGGTGAAAAATGGTCCCAGGACTAAACTGAAACAAATTGAAAAGTTCTTTGGGATTCTTGGAAAAATTCTGAAAAATTCAAGGACTGGTTGGAAAATAGTAAAATGACCGGTACTTGATTAAAAATAATTTTGAAATTCGGGGTAGATTTTAAAAAAATAAAATACGTCCTCTGGACTGAAATGTGACAAAATAGAAAGTTCATAAAATCGAATTCGGGACAAATTCGATCACCCACGCGACCCGAGAACACTCATTTCACATTATATCCATCAAGCAAGCAATAATATTCAGAAAAGGAGCCCTAATCATGCCACTAAGTCGATAATTTACCTAGTTCAGAAAGTTGAGGGGCTTCTCTGTAAAAATAAAAAAAAATCGCCATATGAAATCGGGTCGGACCGGACCGCCCGAAGGAGAAACCGCCCGGAAGAGCGCTGGGCCGGACTGGGCGCGTTGGGCCTGCAAAGAAAGAATTGGGCCGAGGCCCGTTAACTGAAAGGGCGACCGGGATCGGGAGGAGCGGCGGCGACGGCGCCGCGGGCGGCGGTTCTCGCCCCTGGACGCTGCGGTGAGGGCCGAAATGGACGCCGGTGACGGTTTTGGACACCGCCGACGTTTCGCCGAAGTCGATCTGGGCCTCACCGGAGTTAAAACGGTCGGGATCGGGGAGAATTTTGGGTTTTTCCGGCGAGGGTTTCCGAATGCAATCGATCTTCAAATCTGCCCAATCGAGAGCCAATTTCTCATTTCTTTTTTCTGGGTTCTGTTCCTCCCCATCCGAATTTCATTTCTGTTTATTTAATTGCAATTTCTTCCCCGTTTCCGTTGAGATTTCAGCCGATTTGGAGAAAATCGCGGAAAACCGCGATTTGGGGGCAGTTCCGGGCCGGCGGGGATCTCGGGCAGTCGGCGAGCGCTGCCCGGCCTGCCCGATTTTTTTTTTTTTTTAAATTAGGGCCGGCGGGTCCCGGGCAGCCGGTCAACGCTGCCTGGCCTTGCCCGAATCTTTTCTTCTTCTTTTTTTTTTATACATATATAATTTAATTTAATTAAAATTAATTTTAAATTTTTTTTTAAGAAAAGGTGATAAATTGGGAAATGACAATTTTGCCCCCCTCGGAGCCGATGGACCGAAATTAGGTGCTGACATGGGCTGATTGCAGATATCCGAAAGGTCATGTTACCTTTGTACCTATTAATTAGGATGATTTCTATAAGATATATCATGCCCATAGTCCCCCTAGCCACATCATAGACCATGTCCTTATCCTTATTCAATTCATTTTCCTCGTTCCCGACCTCGTAAGGATGTTGATGTTTGATTCTGGCCGTTTCAGATGATCTGGCTCCATAAAAATTCAGGTTCAATAGCAGTCGATCTGGAGGATCTCTTGCTAGGATCAATCTCACCATGATAAGTCCAATAACAATAATCTGACTTGAATCCCTTTCAGTACAAATGCATCATTACTTCATTGGGTACTAACAAGGCTATACACTTGCAATTACGACATGGACATCTGATTTTGCCCTCCTCTTGATAATATTTTCGCTCCATAGCATGAGCAATGAATGTATCTACTCCATCGAAGAACTCTTGCCTAATGTCTCGTCGATTAAGATTATTCCTATTATACATCCATTCTCTATGTAGAGGGATATTCATCTAGGAACATAATGAAAACATATTTATATATGAATGTATAAAAACTAAAAAGTTTATTAATCAATAGCAATAAATATATAGCAAATATCAACTCAATCGGGATTACATATAATAAGGAATTGTAATTCTCCTTATTACTCTACAACAGTCAACAAGCAAAACCAAACATAATGGGAACACTTCACCCTTTCCCCAAAGCCCATCCTCCTTCTCCACATTTCTATCATGGCGACTAAGCTATGGTCATGTATAATCAATTCGACCTAAACATGAATCAATATTCTTAAACAACAAGTACGTGAAGCATATGAATAAGTATACTTCTTTTGATCATAATGCAACACACCTCTGATGAGTTCAACGACGATCAACGATGAGGAAAATCCACTTGTCACCTATAATTGAAACAATAAATCATAGATCACAAATAGTTAGAATTGATGGGCTAAAAATATAGTTGGAATTTCGAGCAAAAAGAAAAAAACTAATTATGTTTTTTTCCCTCAAAATTTCGATTATAAATACTGATATATATTGAAAATTAAATTTATATATTCACATATATATATATATATATATGAATACTTTCATTTATTCTAAATTATTTTATTAAATATATATTTAAAACTTTTAATACATAATAAGCAAATGTATTCAGAAAATATATTTATTTTTTACATGCAACAGAGTAGGGGCCGGAAGGGAATTAAGGTATGCACATCAGCTGGTGGCACACGCGCGCGAAGGTGGTCGCCGGGGGGCTGCTGGGGGCGTCAAGCTGCTGCTGCCTGCCCCATTATGGTGGCAGATCTGTCACTGGGCTGGCCGACTTGGGGAGGCAAGGGGCAGGTCGGAACTGCCTCTGCTTGCACTGTCATTGGGCTGCCCGACTGGGGGAGGCAGGGGGCAGGTCGGAGCTGCCTCTGCTTGCACTGTCACGGCAGGGTGTGCGCTACTGCTTGCATTGGTATTGGGGGCGTCAAGCTCCTATGTTACTCTCTCGCGCGGAGGAGAGACCTTACTGAGCTCAGATCTCAGCTCCGCCGCATGACAGCTAGCCGGGAAGAGAAAGAGAAACAGTGAGGTGGTGAAGGGATCAATCGATCGTCGAAGTTGTAGTGCAGCGCGGAGGAGAGTGGGCTTCGGATCAGTGCGGCGTGAGCGAGGGAGAGATCAATGGAGATGACAGAGCAATGAGGGCGAGCATGAACGAAAAGGAGCAGGCCAAGATGAGGGATAGCAGGTGTGAGAGAGTAATGGGGGAGAGAGACAAACAGTACAGCTAACGGTCAAATAATTTGATCTGATTTTTTTGTTTATCGAGGGAAAATCCCGACCAGTCTAAAATTATTAATTTTTTAAAGTATCGATCGATTTTCCCTCTCAAAGTAGCGGAAAAATTTTCTGGCGACTTTTCGAGGAAAAATCCCTCGATAATGTACTATTTTTTTTTATCAATTTAAACTGTTGACGACTTATCAAGGAAATTTTCATCGGTAAGTTACCTGAAGAAATTTTTGCTGATATACCGCTGGTAAGTCGTGGGAAAATTTTTCCGGCAGCTTATTGCCAGCAGTTGACATAAAATCGAGGGAAAATTATCGATGGAAATCCCTCGATAGATTTCCGTGGGTAATCACCGTAATTTTAGGTCAACTTTAATACTCCGTGAAAGAAGCTATGACACTTTAATTCATTCTCTATATACTAAATGTCCCATTAATAAAATCCTTTAATAATATAAAATTTAGTAGTATTAGTTTAAAAGGTGAGTACAACAATGAATTTTGAGACTACTAGACATTTGAGTAAAAATACTACACCTATAGTAAATTCTAGTACAATGTGAAGGAATCCATATTACTCCTATTCATTTTCCTTGTACTAAGTGTCACATTAACAAGTTATTGTAATTATATAAAATTTAGTAATATCAGTTCAAAAGGTCAGTACAAGAACGAATTTTTTAAGTAACAAGGTTTTGAAAAGAACCACCGCACCTACAATCGATCTAAGTACTACGCAAAAGGATGTATGGTACTCTAATTTCATTCTCTCTGTATTGAATGTCTGTCAAACAAAGTATTGTATATGAATAAAATTTAGTGCTATCAGTTCAAAAGGTCAATACAAGAATGAATTTTCAATGAACTAAGGCTTTGAAAAGAAGTACTCCACCAATTGTGGATTTTAATACTCCATGAAGAAATACCGTGTCTTCCAATTCATTCTCCTTGTACTAAATGCTTGAGTAACAAAGTCCTGTAAATGTATAAAATTTAGTACAATCAATTCAAAAGGTCAGGATATGAGTAAAATTTTAAAGTAAGAGGGCTTTGAATAAAAGTAATGCATGAATAGTCAATTTTAGTATTCCGAGAAGAAATGTGGTACTCTAATTTATTCTTCTTATACATTCTTCTTATACAAAACGATTAACAAATGATTATAATATATAAAAATCAAAAAGCGCGATGTGGCCGATCTATTTAAACTCGATTTTGGATCTCTTAACTCCACAACGAGTGTCCTTATAATTCCATTCAACGGATTTTGCAACATTTTTTTTTAATTGGATCAACTTCAAGGAATCATTTCAATTAGTCTATATTTTTTGTACATATTAATTAATCATTAAAATTCTTTCTTAAATAACGAAAATCTTAATCCGAGAATTGAAAAGGGTATTTCGAGATACCAAATTTTTTTTAGAGTTTTTTATAAAATTAACTTAAGTACGATGCATATTTTAAAGAGATAAACTTCTTTAAACTTGAATTTGTCATTTTTAAAGTAAAATAACATATTATCTTTATAGTTTTAATATTATTAATATTAATATTTTTGACTTTGGAAAATGCATTCGACTTTGTTTTCTATCAAATTTTCCTTGCAATGTACATGTTATCGCCTATTTACTATAAATCTATAAAATTTAATACTATCAGGGGAAAATTTTACTAGGATTTCCGATTTTGAATATAAATACTGCATTGATATAAGAGTTTAGTACTCCGCGAAGGATTGTATGGTTTTCCCTTTTATTTTCCTTGCACTAAATGTTTGAACAACGAAATACTATAAATCTATAAAATGTAGTAGTATCAATTAAAATGGTTAGTACGAACCCTACCACTCTAATTCAGAACGGATTTCAGGCAATAGAGATGTATAACTTGAGTATAGAAACTTCTATACTCGTTTTAGATGACTGCATTTTGTAATGAAGACTTCTATAAGTTTTCATGTATAAACTACTAAAATCGAGCGGGAATTTGGTACTCTGATTCACATTTGTTGAGAGGGTTTGGATGGAAATTGGCATAAAATTTAGGAATAGCTCGTAAAAATTCTGAATCATGACATGATGTTATTATATAAAATCCCTCGAAGAAAATATCAACCCTTCATATTACTTGAAAACATATGTTGACTCTTGGTGAATAAGAATAAGAGACACGGACAACATGCATTATTAGGAAATAGAGGATGCACATTCGTCCTCAAAGGAAAAGTATCTCTTGAGAATATGGCGACACTTGCTCTCCTTCTGCTATATTGCTATAAATAAGCAGAAACACCATTGCTAATAAAATTAATCTTTTAAAGCTCATATCTTTTATCAAAAAAGGGTATAGTGTAATAGCGCACGCTCTCGCTTGATAACTAAAAGGTTTTATGTTTGATACTCAGTGAGACTGGCCGTGCCTATTTATTAGTTATTAAGATTTGTATTATTGTACTATCTTGTAACCGAACGAGGGGGTTTGAAACACCATACACGCAAAAATAGATCACACAAATGCACCTTAAAAATAGTTCACGCAAGTTTACATTATGGAATAAGTAAAACATAGTGAATACGAGTACTCTTCCTACAAAGATCGACCTTGGCTTCTACCAAATACCAAAATTATGTCAGATTATCATTACCTAGACAGTTGAATTCAAGGGATCAAACTAACTAACAATACTAACAGAAAGCAAGTAAGTTAGATGGGATTAAAAATCAACGGTGATGGACCTAGATGTATAATTTTTCTTAAAAAAAATGTTCAAGTCATTTTTCTCTTCTAACACAATTGAATGAGGGGTTTGTTAATATTGGATTCTAACATCTTCTTGTGCCTCTTCTAAGCATTATAGGAACGTATTTTCTAATTAATAATTTCTCGCTTTATTTCTGGGCAAGACAACTAGCGAGAACCTATTACAAACCTATCCTATTTCCTATCCTTTTTGAGAATGATCCCGTCTTCCAGCCAAGACTTAGGCTATTCCTATCACGAGTAAATCTAAAGTTCTCCCGAGTCCATCTAAATTACCAAATGAACTCAAATTGGTGATCATATAATGAAAAGTATTACACACAAATAGAAACAGACAAACGTAATTCATTTAATAAGAGAACGAGAGAGTTCGCAACTATCAATCAACTGCTAACTGCCATTGTAACTGCTCTGATACCAACTGACGCAGCGTACACGCAAGTAACCTGTCACAGACCTGTTGATTCCGCAGAATACCGGAACTACGACCTTCAATCCCTATTGATTCTTCGAATATCTAGTAAATTGGCATCCAACTTGGATCGAATCCAAGAATTGGGCAAAGAGTACGAAAGCTTCAATTTTTATTGATAATCCAAAAGACAACTCCCCTAGCCCTAGGCCTTACATAAAGCTTAAATAGGGTTTAAAAAAAATCTAAATTGCATAAAAAGAAATAAACTTTTTTAAAATTGTAAAAACACCCAAATAACAATAAAATGCCCGTTTGAGGCCCGAACCGATGGAATTCGGCCAAAATCTCTTCTTTTCATAGCCAATGACTATGAGTTTTGCTCCGGAGGCCGTTTTCCTTGAGACAGGGTCGTCAAAACCTATTTTTCTCGAGATACCGATTTGCCATGTCTTCCGCCACATCACCTTAGGAAAAAGAAAATTAGTCTGTGCTAATAAAAAAGCAAACCACCATTCGAAATTGAAAGGACAACATGTAGACAAAGAAAAGTAATTGGAACTCGAAAGAAAGAATGACGACTAGTTTCCCAGTTCGAAGCCCGATTCCATCTTTTTGAACTCCTCTTGCTCGTACCATCTCCCCAAACTCCAGGTGGCTACTTGACAAAGAACCCTAAAAAGAGTCTCAAGCATCCGACTGAGCGGTAATAATATACGTACATATATGTGTATGTCAATAGTACGAAACTTGATAACGTTCACGAGCTTCTCTATCCTAATACCGGAAAGCTCGAGCTTGGCTTGCTTGAGTGGCAAACTCGTTTCCATCTTGATAAAATTGATCCAAAATTTGTTTTTGTTGAGTCAAGTTTGAACTGTTTCTGAATTGACCTAGCTCGGTTACAAACCTATTGCTTGTACTAACTTTCCACTGTAGAAAAATGGTGCATGCATGCATAGCAATGGTAGAATGAAGCACACATGGAGCTCGAGGACTGAAGTTCAACGAAAAATCACATAAATTAATTAGTATAGCTATTTTGCGTAAAGGGTGTCTGGCCTGCCAATTAGCTATCAATCTAGAGTTGTATGGATTATAACAAGAGCCATTCATCTCCCAAATTAATAGACAAAGCTACATGGATACATAATCAATTCACTTAGGCAAATTACATGAATCTTCTTATGCTGTAAACATACTGAGATGCAATTTTGCATAGATCATGGTTGTAATATTGGAGACCTACCAATAGGTCCGGTGGACATGTTAACTTGTGAAAGATGAATTTCCTGTGGCAGGAGATGGTACTTGATGCCCAAGTTCTCGAAAATCTTCTTGAGTTCCAAAATGAGATCGGACATTCTGTTGTTCCTCTCCCCATAGTTCTGATGGTTCATGGTGTGCTGCACGCAAAGAGCCATTTTCATCTTGTCTACATTTTCTATCTCCTTCACGATCAACGAATGCTTCGGACTCCAGTGCTTTGGCTTGCTCTCGATATACCTGCATATATCAAAAGTTGCAGAATATGTTGGTGAAACACTATGGCATTATCTAGGTGTTTATCGGACCAAATGGCGAATAAGCATCAGATTGTGAAAATGGCCCCACAACATCAAATTTGTAGGTTAGACCGACATCCCATTCATCTAGTGACTTGAGGAGAAATAATTCGGACAAATTAACCAAGTTGAAATAGATGTTTCCTCTATGAAAAAACCTAGCAGATCATAAGGTCCCTTTTCGTTTTTCAGGCTAGGAAGTTCCATCAGTTCTTGCAACTCTACGAATTGTAATGCACATGACATTATTGACTGGAATTTTTGTATTCAGTCTATGTATAACTAGGTAGAAGACGAGCGCCTTGCCAATATATGGAGTAGAGGAACATGATGAGAATAACTTACACTTGTATAGCTTTCCTGAGGGCATTAATATCATCAGTGGATGTCGAGGCATCGATGGTGAAATTAATAGTGTCTGCCATGTCAGGGCTTCTCCTAAAGTTGCTTATCGGCTTTGTGAGGAGAACAGAGTTCGGGTAGTAAATCTTCTCCATATCATATCTCAGAAACACTGTTGTCAAAATGTTCATCTCTTCTACAATCATCTGTTTGAGGAAAAAATTATTATTAGGAAAAAAAAAACTACTTAAACTATCCTTTGCACTTTCCCTTGTTTTTTCATGAAATGCGATTCTTGCTGTTGTTTAAATTGAAAAACAAGTCATTGCCGGCAATTTTTAATATTTTTGAATGTCTAGGCACACATATATACATGTGTCTAGTTGTTGATAAAACCTCACCTGAACGTCGTCAATGACACAGCGATCACCGACATCGAAGGGGTGCATCACGAAGACGAAAACGATGGACTCGAAGATAGTTTTGCAGGTGTTTTGGAACATGAAACCCACCAAAAGAAGCTGAGAGGTCACCACGAATATCACCTTTGACGTAGCCAACCCCATTACTAGGAGGGACACCACAAATATGATAATAATTGCAATTGCACTGGCCAGCTTATGTAGTTGTTGCACTGCAGTCTTTGTATCATTCAAGGAGTGCGCCAACGCCTTTCTCTCAAAACATGCGTGTACCTTTCAATTTCCGACACATAAATACAACCACCATATCATTAGTACGAAAACACTTACATGGAAACAATGCTTCAAATTCGAACGTCCCTCGTTTCTGTTTGCTTGCTTCAAGAACATGCATGTATGTACACATATCAAAGTGATTAAGTAACATAATTTTGGAATCCAAGTGCCAATTTTTACATATATATCATTTTGTCCTATATATTGGCATGGAAATTAGCCTAAAATGTGATATTTATTTAGTTTAATATTTATTGGTAGGCTTATTTAGGTTAATATTGATCTTAATTATGAGAGCGATTGAATAGGTCTGGTGACGCTCTATCCTTTCCCAAAATCCCAAGATTCTTTTCTTTTGATGAATAATATTCTAAGATTCTGGGTTTGTTAATAATGGCCCTTGCCCTTGGACCTCATAATTAGAACAACAACAGTAATAACAACAATAACAATAACAGCAATAGTAGTTGTAATAATATAATAAAATATATTATTCTTACCACCCAATTTCTGAAGGATGACTTTCTAATTCTTCCAGTCTCAAGAGCTCCTTCAAAGGTTGGAAATATCGTGTGAACCTCTTCTCTCCTCAAGAAATTGAGCAGATCTTGCTCTTCTATATATCTATTACAAGATCAAGAATGCAAAATATAATCTGTGAACATTCAGGAGGTCATACTCAATGAAGCGAAAACAAGTGACTTGTCTCTTCTTTTCAAGTTCTCTCTAGCTTGAATCACCTTGTAAATTGTATTGAACTAATCACGTAGAACTGTCACATGCTTTTTCAGTGAGACGATTGCTAAAAGTTTTAGAAATATTAAACAAGTCCAATCATAGTTACATCTCACCTCCATTTGAAATAGCAAAGTTCTATATATGTTCAATTCACGCCAATAAGGCTACTTTTATCTCTTTATTTTCATTTCTCCCATCTTCATTAGACACATGAAACTCCTTTATTTAAGAAAATAATTAAAAGGAAAATGATGAAATTGATTGAGAAGAGTACTGAGTATGCTCCTTGCATCAAGATCTCGCGTTCAAACCTCACCCAAATGTTATAGGAATAGTTTCTATTAATGCGCTGGGACCTAAGAGTAGCCTTTTTAAGAAACTGATCAGATTCGGGCTTTGGCTACCTGACTCAAACCCCCCCGGAAAAAAAAAAGAAAGAAAAATCAGATTTAGGCTTAGTTTGGCAGTACTAAGCTAATAATAAGTGCTGAAAGACATATACTTGGAATAAGTGTAGATTCTCATAAATTGTAAAAGTTGTAATTCAAATCCATGCTCAAAGTTTCTGAAATTGTTGGATGTACCTATGAAATACTTGGCAATATCGCATTGAATTACTTTTGGGTGCGAATTAATTTGAATGTAAAAATCATCAATCTATATATAAATTAGACCATAACGTATAATTTATTGTTTATATTATTATAAATCAGAAGAAACAAATTCTAATCTTTTAGTTGTTCTTACATAACAATTGCAAACTGAAAAATAAAACAAAATAAAAATCTTCTTTGATTATATGTTACGCTGTTTTATTTTTATTTTTTATTTTTGCTGAAGATTATATGTTATGCTGTTAGATATAAATAATCGCAGTTTAGTCATTTTACCAATATGACTACAACTATATTAAAACATGAATCTTCTTTTCAATTTCTAAATAGAGCATCCTCTTGAGAACGAACCCTAATATTATAATGAAGAGTCATTATCACCGTTATAATTATTTCGTTTTATTTTAAAAAGATATGAATATTCTTATTATTTTGTTTTTCAACAAGAAAACGTGGTTCCTTGATTATTTTCGTTTGGGAGTATTGTTGTTGAAATATAAGTACTGAATTTATAATTGTTGAAAAATAAGTGCTGATTTTATAATAAACAAAAACATTTGTGAGGTAACAATTGAAAATTGTTGAAAGTAAAAAAAAAACAATTATTAATACTTGAAACAAAATAAGCAGAAGAAGATTTTATAAGCACTTATTAACCTGCTTGAAAAAAATCACGTTTGTAACTGTAATGTCGACGCAAATCATAGTTTCAAAAACTCTCACCAAACACCAAATCTATTTAAGATTATAAGAAAAAGTGATTATGAAACCTTCCACCGCACTCCTAAACGAACTCTTCATCAGATAGTGGATTTCACCACAAATACCACATGTTTCTATTGAAACAATAAAATGCTCAAATAACAAATAAAAGTAATTTTTATTATATATTATTCTATAGTATATCAAATTATACTTAAATATGCATTGACCATTTTTATTCTTAAATAAAATGATAATTTATCCTTCTAAATAAATTTTCACCTATTTTTCATGCTAAGTGTCTATTCGTGGTACTTTCAATTTGTGAATTTTTTTTGGCAAATTCTTTACGAGTTTGGATTGAAAAAGAATGAATAAGTCCATATATGTATATTGGTTAGGCTTGGATTGGAGTTGAATGAAATAATATAATAGGGCATATATGAAAAGCAAATTGTAGCTGGCGGACCAAGAGTTGACTTTGAGAAGACCGTTGTGGCCCCAAAACTAGGGCTGTGCGAATTCCGATAACCGAACCATTCCACAAAATCGTCTCGTACTGAATCGAAAAAAATCGAACTAATTGGTTACTAGAAATATTTGGTTCAGGATTTCAAAACGAAAATCAGTTACGGAATGGTTATGGTTTTCGAAATTAGAAAATCGCGGTTGTCAGTCCCGCCCCGAATATATATATTTATAAAATTATTATATATATATATATATTGTATATGAAATTTGGAAATTTTAATTTAATAGAAGGTCAAGAAGTGAGATAAAGAGTATAAAATTTCTAATTCCAATTTTAGATGGACTCTTTTTAAAATTTTCCTTTATTTATGAATGTTGTTCAACTGATTTTTTTAGTATTTGTGGTAAGTGGATGAATGAAACTCAATGAAATCATAAATTTGGATTTTTTTAAACAGATTTTTCTATATCAGTTCGCTTTAGTTAATCGAACCGTAAAACCAATTATTTTTTGGATGATTTTCTTTCTCTAATTCAGTTTCGATTACGGTTACGGTTAATAAAATTATTGTCAAGCGAGAGTATATTACTATATTGCACTCCTTTCTTCAGAAAAATATGTACTCAATAAGTACCTAATTTTTTTTGTCTTTTTATTTTCTTATTCAGTGGACAATTGTTTTTTTTCTTTTTATCTTATGCAGAATACAGGATCCATTCCCCCGATATGGAAAGCAAGATGACCAATACAGACAAATATGATCAAAGAGAGCATAGCGCAATGGCTCATGTTCTGATTGGATAATTAAGAGGTTTCATGTTTGATATCCTGTGGGATTACTCGTTTCCCTTTACAGTTTTTAAAATTTCTATTTCATCGCACTAAGTTCATAAGCCTCTCTTATATCCGAAAAGAAAAATAACTTCAGGCAGCTGTTGCACCAAATGGTTCACTACTAGGAGAGCTATCTCCTTATCTTTGGGTATTCATTTTCTTTCCTCGGTTCCTAATAGTTTAGGCTCATTGTTGATTCTCTTCGGGTGTTAGCTTCGCATCTATCCGCAAAAAAAAAAAAGAAAAAACAAAAAACAAAAACAAAAACAAAAAGCCTTTATAGTCAGCCAATATAATATATCTATGTGGTTGTTTTTCCTTTTCTTTTGTCCTCGGTGGAAAGTAACATCAATGATCTCAAGGACAACGCAATCCATGCTTCTTGTTAATGGTGGTCCCTTCTCCCAGCTTTGTTTTTTACCCCTTTATTATGCTACAAAAACATATATAATCTAAATAGAAATTTTTAGGTATTACATTAAAAAAGAGAGTACGTGGATTCGATACTTAGTGAGACTATAAATTTCTACTTTGAGTATTAAGAATAGGTGTAATATGTGGGTATGCATCTCTTTCTTATCCCGAATGATATATATCATATCTTTTCCTGAGAAGTCTATATTTTCTTTCAAAGTTGAAATTAGAAAAACAGATCTCCTACCCTACCATACAGCAGAGAGCGAATTAGCATGCACCTTTGAATATTTCAACATTCAACATGCTTGCTATTCTTAGTGCTCTTACTTCCCTCTATTTGGTCTACATGATGCTAATACCTTAACGATAGTGAGCGGGGAAAAAAAATGTGTCAGGTGAGAAGAAGAGAAAATTTTCTACTTTTCTTTGCATTTTCTTGAAAAAACTAAAAAAAAATGAAAAGAAAATTTTATATTAAGAAAAGCGGACTTTTGCATCTTTTTTTTCTCTTGGTATTCTAGTATTTGGAAGCCTAACAGACCCTAACTAATCCAGTTTAAGTTGGATCGGCTCAAAAAGGGGGTGAAATTCTCACAGTATGGATTTTCTCCATTTACAAAATTCGAACTTAAAACCTTATTTGAGGGAAGCAAGAGACAAATAGCTTCAATTAACTCATGTTGGTCGGCTTTTGTACTTTGGAATATAAGAATTTGAGGCTTCCACCGATTCACGGGGCCCTTATTCTCCAAAATTTTATCTTCCTGCTTGTATGCAAATTTAGAAATTAATTTATTCAGCACCCCACCTACATGCATTTTCTTGAATTTTTATTTTAATTATTTAACTATATTTTTGTGACTTTTACTGAGTTTATTCATGTTTTTATACATACCATTATATTTCTGCTCTTACTATACATTGTTATAATTGTGGTAATGTGTACTATATCTCAGTGGGTTAATAATAAAAGAAAAGCACAATTTTTTTTACATTTTACTAATTCTAGCACAAGCTTTTTTTTTAACCTAAAAATGTACAAACTTTCGATTTGATAATAATTATAGCATGGTGTCAAATTTTCCATTAATTTGGACGGAATTGAGGCCACAGAGGGTGCCGACGACCCCAATTGGGGGAGGAAGCCGGCTAACCCAATCAGGGGTGATGGCTGGGGTCGTGATTTCACCCGCTGTAATAGGGAGAATCCCCAACTTGAGGGTTCTCCCGATTTTGTGGGGTGGGGACTTCCATTCCGGCCACCACCCCCACGATTGGGGTCGTCGGCGCCCTCCTTTCTGATTGGGATTGTCGGTGTCCTCTGTGGCCTCGATTCCACCCAAATTAATGGAAAATTTGATGCCGTACTATAATTGTTTGGGTTAGGAACGACGAATCTCTTTATGATAAACACGATAATCGAATGTTTGTGCATTTTTAGATTAACGAAAAAAGTTTGTGCTAGAATTATTAAAACGCGTAAAGTTTGTAAATTTTTTTTTTGTTATTAACTCTACATCAATAGATTAGCTTTTTAAAGGCCCTGTTGTTTGCATGCGTCATAATTCAACTCGTCAAGTGTACTTGTATAGTCTGCGCAATTATACGTAGTTGGTGGTTAGATCATGACTATAATTTCTCCTTTTTTTTTCTCTGGTTAATCTTTCATACTATAGCTTCGATCTTTATTGGTTTGATATTTTTTTATAGTAAGTATAATTAAACAATTTTCTTACTATATTGTTATTCGAAATAGAGTTTTATGATATGCCAGAAGTTAAGAAAACAATAGTGTATTTGTATATAGAAGAACAGATTAATTAGGAAACGATACGAAAAATAAAGATAAAAGAGACAAATAGCTTTCAAACATGCTCAAAGCTTTTATAGATGAAAAGTGGCAAAAAGGCTTCTGAGCAAAAGGGCTTCTAACGTTGATATATAAGAACACGGGAAGTTCTTTGAGATTGAGATAGTTCGGTAACAATTCATTCTGCTGCAAACCCTACAAACAAGTCACATGAAAGGCCGATGATGATTTGCCACTAGAAAAAGTTTATAAAGGGATCAATTATGTTTGTAAATTTGTTGACATGCACGACATGACAGCACATACACACCCGTGCCCGTGCGCGCATTTGATACTTATAAATTATATTGTGATGAATTTCACACCCACATGAATCACAATATTATTTATGTGGTGGTGAAATCCAACACGTGATTTATTTGGATGTCAAATCCATCGCAATATAATTTATAAATATTATATGACATGGGTACCGATGTGTATGGGTTGTCAATTAGTTTGTTTAGTTATATATATATATATATATATATTTGCTTACATTAGAGTTTTGTGAATTCAATATAATAAAATGTAAATTCTTATAATTAATAAGAGGATGCAAATCTTTTCACGATAAATATTAAACTTGAAACCTTTAATTATCAGCTGAGTGTGCACGCCTTTATGCTATGCCTTTTTATTTAACCTCATATCGTTCATTAACTGAAAAACAAGAATTATGTTGATCATCTGACTTCAAATTTTTATTTTATAGGCACAATTATTATACTTCAAATTCCAATTGGTGATTGAGAAAGAGGACATACTTGGCGCCGGGCTTGGCAACGTTCTTGAAAATGCGTTGAGCGCAGCTCCGGGCCTCCCATTCGCTGTTGATCTCTGCCTCTGCCTTGCCGAAGTCGTCCACCGTCCTTGAGATGGTTGACAGCCCCGACTGCCTGATGTAGTTCACAAGCCGCCTCACGCTCCAGGCTGAGGCCCGCCTTTGCTTGCTCAACTTCTTGAGCCTCTCCATGTCAATTCTTTTTGACCCCATCCGCGCCGGCATCGACTTCGACTGCTGCAGGAGGCGACGGTGAGCCTCCTCTGCCCGTTCTCTCTCCGCCTCATCCAGCGGCGGGCCCGAGAGGGTGTCCAGGATGTAGTGGTGGAACACGCTCTCCTTCATTCGGTCGAAGAACGTGGCGACGTGGAACGACGAGGCCAGCACCTAATCATTTGATACACAAACGAAAAAAACAAGCAAATTATCCAACAAAAGAAAAAATGCAAATTCAAGAGCTCTTCCACCATCATTTTGACAATATCAATAATTTTTCTTTTCGATATAAACCATGATATCTGAAAACCCAATTGGATCCCGACTAATCCAATCGAACCGGTACGGCCCACTAAGGGATAAAGTTATCCCAGTTTAGATTTGCTGCATTCACAAAAACTCGAACCCGAGATCTTACTTAATTGGAATAAATGCCGAACCGCTTGAACCAACTAAAAGAAAAATGCAAATTGAAAAGCTCTTCCACCATCATTTTGACAATATCAATAATTTATTTTGGTATATTAAATCTGTAAAGAAAATTTTTCAGTCTAACATGATATCATAAAAAACTCAAAGTGTACTCACTAATTCGATTCGAGTCGGGTTGGTTCACTAAGGGTTAAAACTCTCATAGCATAAATTTCTCTATTTATAAAACTCGAATTTGAGACTTTTAAAATGAACAAATGCCAAATCACTTAAATCATGTCCTGTTTGTAGTTCTATAAAGAAACTTACTCTTGAATATGAAAAATTTACAAAAACAAAAATGTACATATAGCTCACAAATAGTTTCTTTGATAGCATCCTCGAAGTTATCAGGGAAAAAAAATCCTAAACATTAGATAATTTATTTGACCTTGGTAATTTACTTGTACTCCGAAAAATCTAGTGTGCAACTAAATAATGACTTTTATATATTGTGTACCGGAAATTAATCATGTTCAAGATTATTGGGTCCAAACATTCACTAAGTGTATGAAAAACACCGCTAACTATGTTTGCGAAAAAGAAAGAAAGAAAGAAAGAAAGAAATGCAGTTTGAAAATTTAAAACGCCTAGTAAAAATACAATTTAAAGGTTGAATACTTTTATAATTTCTTTCCAAAATGTAAAATATTGAGAGAGTAACTCGTGGTATTTATACTATTTCTCTCTAGAGGATATATATATATATATATATATATACGAACCAGATGCGAGTCGTTGCGGTTTGCTTTCTCCGTTTCAATTTTCTCTCCTACATAAATCTCCTTCTAAACTTAAGTTCCTTCAAATTAGGCAAAGAAAAATATTTAAAATGCCCAGGATTATGAGATTTATAATGTATTTTACACCTAGCTAAGCTAAGAGCTGTAAAGTAATATTTAGTGACGCACTAACCTTGACAAACAAAATCTTGAGGAGCCATATGGTTGCCCCGATAAGCACCGCTATTAAAGCCCTAAAGAGTTTCTGCAAGACTTTGTGGTGCTTGTGAACATTAGGGAACAAGATAACCCAAGATGCTAAGACCAAGCCCAACCACGCACAGTTTTGGAAGCTTTTGCGGAGTCCGTAAACAAAGTACAGGACCTTCTCCCTCAGCATGAAGTTCCTCTCAATGAGAAACACGATTAATGCAACGAGCCACCCCGACACAAGCCGCCCGCAGAACGTCACCATAACCATCAGGCACCACTTCCAAATCTTCATGCCCCAAACAACCTCTCTTTGAAGTGAATCTAGGGTAAGGGAACAAATCAAGCAAGTCATGATTGTGAGGAAGAGAATCCATTCCAAGAGCACTCTTTTGTTCAATTTCTTTTTCCTCCTCCTCCTCTTTCCATGCTTCCCACCTCTGGTGTCCTCGACTATTTCAGCATCTTCATTGTCGTACCTGTCACATGTTTAGATTAAACGTATGAGATATGCATCATGCGCGTTGGCATATATATTAACAACTCATCATAAGACAAAGCTAATGCGAAAAGCTAGCTGACGCTTTTCCGGCGTATCCTCAGCCTACTGTTTGAGGTGACTGATCTAAGCAGTCGAATGTTGGATTCAACTTTGGAGGATGCTAATTAACTATTCTGACTGATTTTCGACGGTATCTTTCCTTGGAAATGAGGTAAACTCCTGTAGTGGGAAGGAGTTCATCACTATTAGAATCTTTCCAAGTACGCTAACAGTCCTTTCCAATATAATATATCCTCACCACGCAGTAACAATTAGCAAAGGGATCAGAAAGCTAAGAACACCAACTGACTATATAAAAATGAAACAAGATTAGAAGTATATACAGATTCGAACTGTACCAGTCATCGTCAGTGTCAGATGATGAAGAAGAGTCATCAAGCAAATGTTGTGATTCTCTTTCCTCAGAGTATTCGGGGATAGAACTCGGATAGTTGACCATAACAGCCTCGTCGAAGCGAGACTTGGGCTTCGAGAAGTTGAGGCGGCGGAGGGTTTTGGTTCTCGATATGGTTGCATTTGTTGGATCAATATAGTTGTTGGATTCTGATGAGGGAATGGATTTAACATTTTTTTGGTCCATGACTAATATCACATGCTCATTGGTGTTAATGCTGTTGCTCTTCTGGTACTCGTGATCATGAGCTCTGTTGTGGGCAAGCTCCATGAGAACTTTAATGTTTTGGAACCTAAGAGATAGAAGAGAGAGAGAGAGAGAGAGAGAGAGAGAGAGGAATTTCAGTGAAGATCAAGAGGGTGAAGCGAAACTTGCTGCGGAGTGGGCAGACTACCATGAATCTTGAATCTATATATATTGGGAAATTTTCGAATTATACATGCATGTGTACTTATATACTATCATCCTTTTTGAGTGTATTTACGTGGGATCCATATTTATGATCCATTTATATTATATCAATAATAAAAAACTTATGGCATGTGATATATCCATGTACAGTAGGACATCCGTCTGTATTGAGAAGATGAAGCTTTAGAAAAAGTGCATATTTTAGCATAGTGGCGTGCACCTTCGCTTAATAATCAAGAGATTCTAGATTCGATTTTTGTAGTGAAACTAACCGTGCTCTTTTATTAGCTATTAGGATTTATAAACTTTTTAATTATAAAGAAGACTCATGGGTCCAAGAATGGAACAAGAATTTTCTTTCAACGATGGCAAAGTAATGAACTGCAAATATTACTTCTTATAGTCAAAATATAGGGGCAAAATTGAGGCAAGGTTGGATGAAAAAAATAGATAGCTTTAAATTTTGGGAGGATAATGTATGGGTAAAGTTTTAAAACTCTAGTTTTGGGGCAAAACATGAGGAGAAGCTTTGCCCTCGCACGGTGATAAATAAAAAAAAGAAAAAAGGATAAGTATATTTTTAGGAGGAGCATTAAGGAAGATTTTTATATACGTACTCAACAGTGAAAAATCTTCTTATCTACGTACTCACAAATGATATCCACTGTAATTCCTGCATCTTGAGACGTTTATTAAATAGGAGCATTAGGAGGATCTTTACGAATGCTTTGCCAGAAGATTAATTTTGGACATGTATGGGAGCTATCAAGGTTGGAGGTTGCATTTCTTGAGGAAATTAGTTGGTACAGAACCTTTCACGGATCTAAGAGCATGATGAAAAAGTTACAACAATAAAAGAAAATCTTTTTTATTTTATAATAATATTATACAAACTGTCAATTTAACGTTAAAATTTTATTGATGTGATCGCCTACTTGTCAAGTTATTGTCAAGTTATGATGAGATCGATTGCAATGACTCTTTTTTCTTTTGACGGAGTTGCAGCTATGGACAGAAAAGTTCAGATTCCATTAGACAAATTAATCTAAGCAAGAGAGAGAGAGTTTTGACGATTCCCTTAAAGCATTTGGAGAGAAAGCTAGGATTCGTTTCCTCCCGTGTATTGTAAGTTATCTTCATCTAATGCACCATTTGAATTTATGTAGTATTCATTTGATTTTCCTTTTTCAGTTTAGATGCCATGAAATATTAGGTTTTATTTCAAAATGCACATTCTGTCTACATGTCTTTAGTTAATGCCTTTTGGGAGTGCAACGCCTCCACCATTTGACGGTAATGATGAGCCTGATGCGCATGTGCCGTTTTGTTGGTAGGAGATGAGTCCGATGAGTTCACCATCGAGTACCATTATGGTGGAAAAGTAAACACATACTGTTTCCATGCAATTCAATGCCTTGAGCATAAATCAAATTCAATAAGTTGATGATAACTATTAAATTTTACTTAAAAATTTTTAAAAAATATTTTATATTTAGCCCATGGAAACCTTTATTGCTAACCTTATATCTACGGTTCATTAGGCACAATTTTTCTTTTCCGACTAAATAGAAGTCCGTGCGTCTAGTGGGATTTACGGGAAGAAGAAATAAATGGTACGGGAAGTTATACTAATGAAAATTAAACCTAGAAAATTTCATTCTCAATAGAGAATGAGGATAGTTGCACTAAATCTCTTTTCTGTTTGTTTGACTGAATTTGAAGAAAAGATAAATTAGAAGTTTTACGTGATTAATGCTATATTAATAATTTAAAGTTTGTGCATAAATACGTCTCGGTCTGTTTTTTGGATAATAATCCAACTTTACCCAACTCAACTCTATTTTTCCTCAAATTCAATAATATAATCATTACTGTTATTTTTTGCCATTTAATAATAATTTATCACTCATATTTTTTCCTAACCATTTTTATAATTAATTTTTAATAATAAATTCACCATCTACTTTCACACACGCACACACACACATATATATATATATATATTCTCACACATCAATATATTTGTCAACACTTACAACCATTGCACAAAATCAAGTTGAGTCGAATCACGATCCCACTCGAAAACCAAATACAAGCTTAACGATTCGGAATTTTATATGTGATCTTATTAGTGGTTCCAAGGACAAGTTTAATGGGGATAATACATCAGGTACCCTAGCATGAATAAAAAGTGATATTTCACAAATAGCAATTTAATCTTATCTTCCATAACATATAAAAGGGAAAAATATATGTCATAGCACAATATTTTACTTTTGTGTCAATTTTATCATACATTTTAAAATTAGACTATATAGCACATCATTTAGGGTGTAGTGTCAATCATAACATAATATTTTATTTTTGTGTCAATTTTCTTATAACTTTTTAAAATTACTTTATATAACACATCGTTTAGGATGTAGTATCAATTATGGCATGATATCAAATTCTCCGTAAAAATTAAATGGAAGGTCGATGTGGCGCATCGATGGATGAATAGTGGGCCTAGAATCTTTCCATATGCGAAGTAACCCATATTCTGACATGCCCAGTGCTTTTTTTTTTCTCCCCCGACTCCTTAATCATCAAAACACGAATTCTTTTCCCGTCTCTTCACACATCTTCCGCATCACTGCAATCCTAAATTTCTCTTCAGTTAAGCACTTTGCCCTTTCTTTCTTCTCTTCACCCACATGTTGGTGAGTCTCTCTCTCCACACTTCTCCCTCTTTTGTTCCTATAGAAGAAAATGAATTAAGGTTTGCATTTCATTTGATAGGTATGAGCTTTCCTTTTTTTTTTCCTAATAAATTTTCATCAATTGTTCACTATATGAATTGTAATAAGTTCAATATGTGATTTCTTTTCATTCTATTGATGGTGTGGTTGTTTCAAAAAGAGCAATCTCGTACACGAATAGGGTAGAATGGGATTTGGGTATTTGATGGTGAAGGAGTCGGTTGGGTACAAGGGCACAAGAAGAATCGAAATATGAGTTATTCCGCATGTGGCTAAAGTGTGGGCTCATTATTCATCCACTTGTGCCACACATTAGCCTTCCATTTAATTTTCACGAAAAATTTAATGTCATACTATAATTGACAAAATACCCTAAATGATGTGCTATATAGTGTAACTTTAAAATATTGTAATAAAATTGACACTAAAGCAAAATGTTGTGTTATGACATATATTTTTCCCCATATAATACATGGAGTCTACCTGCGCCATGTGGCTTGTGAAAGAGTTTCTCTTCCATTTTTTGGTTCATCAAAGAAATTTTTGTAGTAACCAATATAGAGTATAATTGGAATTAATGATAAAACTACATA
The DNA here is from genome assembly GCF_007655135.1 of Punica granatum. Lineage (NCBI taxonomy): Eukaryota > Viridiplantae > Streptophyta > Magnoliopsida > Myrtales > Lythraceae > Punica > Punica granatum. Next base: position 25,303,768 of record NC_045130.1, on the reverse strand, counting down.
TGTATAAAAATTATGAACTCTCTATTAGTAGTAGATGATTTAGATTTTTCCAAAAAAATGTATTAATTTTTAATTTTCATACAGTATAAAAACGAAAATTTCTCCAAGTTAATGTTAATTTAAAATTTTTAATGTATCTAATTGGGAAATCATGATCACTATATAACAGAACTTAAGTTGCCGACTAATTTTAAATGGACGAAATTTACTTGCAGTTCGATTTCGAATTTCATTAAAACCATCTACTAGTCATAATCATACCCAAGCGAAAATTAATCTTAGTCAATAGGCTAATATAGTTTTGTTTTCATCGAAAATGATAATGATATTTCTAATACCACAAATAAAAATAAACTACTTACATTAATGAAAAATTGAATAGATTTTTTACTAATATGGTTTGATATTAGGTAATTCGGCACTCGTTTCACTCAAGTAAAATCTTAGATGTGAGTCTTGTGATTAGGAGAAATTCACGATCGGGTGAGATTTATCATTTAGTGGATTGACTTCGTTCCAATCAAGGTTTAATCGAATTCATTTAGTGGACAGACTCCGCTCCAATCTAGATTTAATTAAATTCGTTGGACTTTCAGATATGAGATGGTGCATATCAAAAATAATTTATATAATTAGAAATAAATTAAGAAATAAAAATAAAAAAGAAAAATTAAATGAAATAAAAAAAAGAAAAGAAAAGAAAAGAAAGAGAAGGGTGGATCCTTGCAAGTATAGAAAACCACCCTACTCTCCCCAGTTAAAGGACGGACCAGAAATTATGGTTTTATACAATAATAACTTTGAAACTCAAAACTATGGGAAAGTATTCAAGAAATATATTTATCATGCAATAAACAAGGGATAACATAACTCAGCATTCTCAGAATTTTATTAGAAAATATATATATGCATACACACACACATATATATATGATTGTGCTCGAGCGTAATTGGACATTTTAGGTAACGAGTTAAAAGTTTTATTTTTCCTTTTAGGCTTTTTTTTTGTGAAAGGTAAACGTTATTTTGTAAATTGAAAAGGGTAGTGACATTTTAATTATTTTATTCCCCTCAAATGCTCCCACAGAATTGAAAATTGACTTTAATAATTAGAATTGCAATCTCTTCCGTTTCTCCTTGCCTCAAAAATGACAAGCCGAACAACTGATTTTGTTCTCCTTCATTTCATGCAATGTCTTTCAATTTGAGGTGCTAAGCTTGTCGGGCCCTACTAGCTGGGATGTTGCTATGCGGGCCCACTCATCTAAAATCCCGTAGTTTGATCTTTAAAAAACAAAGCGTTAGTCCAAGAAGAGAAAAACATGACCTTTTTGTGTTGTCTTCTATTATATATTTATGCGATCGAAAAGATAAAACGAGTATTCAATGTCACATATAGATGAGGCAACCAGGAGAAAGTTTTACGGCGGAATCAATAAAAATGTTTCTATAATACAATTAAGTTTTTTTTTCAAAATTTAAATACAATTTTTCAAAATTGTGTAATTACTAAAAATCTAAGTAAAACTTTTCTAAATTTGGGTAAATTATTGTAATTGTAGGTAATTTACTAAAAGTTCAAGTAATTCATTCACAAATGATCAACTTAAAATAGTCTACTTTACTTAAAGCGACCGTAATTTACTTAATATATTTGTTGAGGTACTTGCAAGTATGATATATAATGATTTACCTTAAATCTTCCCATCGATTTTTTCTTTTCGATTACCAGGCCTACGAATCCAGTATAATGAAATAGAAATCATAAATAGTTAATAAAGAAATTCAACAGTCTCACAACGAGTATCGAACCTAAAACTCTTGATTAACAAGTGATGGCGTGTGCTACTGCGTTACACTCTCTTTGATCTTACTAATCATTTAGAATACATGGGACAAGGTAAATGAGCAAAGCTACTTGCATCAATAGCCACTTGAACTCGGTCTGATGTTTTCAAGTTCAGTTCAAGCTCAGCAGTTCAACAGGTTGAACTTGAACTTCATGATACTCGACTCGGTAGCAGATGACCTTTCTTTGATTGCTACTAAACATATCATTGATTTTTATTTTATGTATGATTCTTACTGAACATATTGTCTTGCTTTTACAAAATTTAATAATGACTTACTTGATAACTTTTGTACTATTTTATGTCTAAAGGTTTCTTCCCATGACACAACAAACACTATGTTATTATAAACGAGTCTCATGGAACTTCAAATATATATATATATATATATATATAAGGACATGGAGAGTGACACTAGTGAGAATGAAATGCATGAATTTACAGTTTCAAATAGAGAGTGGTATCATTGTGCGGAATTTTCTTTTTATTACAAAGAGGCTCAAGAGTTAGTATAATGAAAAAAAATTCTAAATAACTAATAAAGATGTATTAATAGTTCTACTAGGTATTGAATTTGCGACATGTAGGTTAACAGGCGAGGATTTGCACTACTGCACTACACCCTCTTTTACTTCTTTTTTTTTTCTTTTCTTGTTCGGTAGTAATGTGAGGAATTTTCTTCTGTTCCAGGGCTCCGGAACTAAATTTTACAAACTTTACTTGGAAATGGCTCATATCACATTCTCTTCATCTTCCCTGGCGTGGGTATATGTATGGGCAAAGAAGGATGATGTCATCATGTCATCATCATCATCATCATCATCATCTTACTCTTTGTTTTCCCAGTTGAAAGAAAAAGGATCGGTGGCATGGGAAGAAACGTTAGATAACATTGACATATCAATGTAGCATGAGTAAATTTCAATCAAATGTCTAGGAAAAACAAGAAATAATTGATACTGATTTCATAGTATCATATGTCAATAAAAATTTGCTTACCCAGTCTAGATGCGAGTTTCACCAAACATTTTCTCACATGGAAAGGCTCATACAAGGGCAAACACCCTCCATCAATTTTTAGAGCTGCTCTATGGGCACTTTAATGGACTCAGTTGACCTCTTCTTTTAAGTTTAACCCTATATATAGTAGGAGAAATGAAGAGAAATGAAGGGAAATGGAGAAATTTATATGGACTTTTTTTTATATAAATTCCTCCACTCCCCTTGCTCTCCGTTTTCTCTCCCTTCTCTCAAACGCAAGGAATACCTTTTACTAGCTCGAAGCAGCCCAAAGCATGCTTAACTTATTTATATCACTTATTCGAGTGCAATCTCCATGATTAAAGTGTTATAGAGCTCATCAAAGAGGTATAGCATAGTGGTGTACGTTCTCACTTGACAAATAAAAGTGTAGAGAATTGAGGCCGTTAACCAAATGGGTCATCGATCAGGTATATATAAGTACAGCTAGGTACAATGAAGGTGTCCCGATACAATATAACTATAGAAGATAAGTGTATCACAGATATCCCGAAATATATTCTAATATATCCCCTCAATCTATTGGGAGAGTAGATACTGACATATTACAACGGTGAGACTGAAAGAGGGACACTAATAAGTTTTTGGTGAGAATGTCCGCTAATTGGCTCGAAGTCGAAACATAACGGATAAGTAAATCCCCATGTTGTAGCCTCTCCTGTACAAAATGATAGTCAACCGCAATATACTTCGACTGCTTATGCTAAATCAGATTTGCAGCCAAGTAGGTCATGCTAATGTTGTCACAACAGACAATAATTGGACTTGGCGTGTGACAGTCAGTATCTTGAATGAGCTGTAGAAGCCATAGTGTAGGCAAGCGCACAATATTTGCCCTCAGTAGAGCTCTTGGATATGGTGGGTTGCTTTTTGCAGTGCCATAAAATAAGATTAGGTCCAACAAAGACTGCATAGCTAGTAGTAGAGCGTTGAATATCTTGACAATCGGCCCAATTGGCATCGATGTAAGCCATCGTTTGAAGATCCGAGGAGCGACGGAAGGAGAGACCATTCGAGACAATGCCCCTGAGATACCTCAGGATACATTAGCAGCTTGCAGGTGAGCTGTACATGTTGCATGCATAAATTGACTAACACAATTCACAGCAAGGCAAATGTTAGGCCGAGTGATTGTTATGTTTTGTAAAGTACCAACCATGCTCCTATATTTAGTAGAATCCACTAATAACTCCCAATCAGTCAATGATAAGCTAGTGCGGGATGGCAAAGGAGTTTTACCTGCAGCTGATTTGTCAAGTCCAAACCAAGCCAAGATATCAAAGATGTATTTTTGCTGAGATAGAAAACAGAGTATCAGATGAATGACATACTTGAATGTCAAGGCAATAGTGTAAAGGACTTAAGTCTTACATGGTAAAATCATCAGATAGAATCTGAACAAAACAGTCTAGAAAGGATGTAGAGTTGCCAGTAAGGATTATATCACCAACGTAAAGAAGTAGTAGGATAGTGTGAGATCCATTACGGTAGATAAATACGTAGGAGTCCACTAAACTAGAAGCAAATAAAAGAGAACAGAGAAAGCTACTAAAGAGAGTGAACCATGCCCTTGGAGCCTGCTTAAGACTATACATAGATCTATGTAGATGACAAATATGCTTAGGGAAAGAAGGATGAACGAAAACATGATGTTGTTTCATGTAGACCTCCTCTTTTAAGTGACCATGAAGAAACTCATTTTGAGCATCTAGTTGTCGAATGTCCCAAGAATTAGGGTGAGCAAAGGAAAGAATAAGATGAATGGTGAATGATTTTACAACTGGACTAAAAGTCTCATGATAGTCAATACCTAGCTGCTGCCGGAATCCTTGAGCTGAATGTGGATGAGGTTTGAGATATTCAGAGCCGTGATAATTCCAGCCGGTAGAGCGGCAGGCGAGGAAGAAGTATTGACCGTAGTGCCAGGAGGTGGGACTTCGGAGGGAGTGGTGAGGGTCGGGTTAGGGAGAAGATCACCACTAGTATTAGAGTGATCGAACTCAGTAGCCTAGTGGATCGGCAGAGAGGTGGCAGGGACAGGTAAAGAAACGAAGAGGAGAGGCCGAGAGTTGGGTTTGTGGGGAGAGTTTGTAACCCTATGCTCCGATACCATGTAGAGAATTGAGTTCGTGACTCATTTGAGTCATCGTGTCATGTATATATAGGTACAACTAAGTACAATGAAAGTGTCCCAATACAATATAAACTATCTAAAGTGAGTGTATCTAAGAGATCTCGAAATATATTCAACCCAATTATCTACAGTCAAGTAAGCAGACTGATGTTAATTAATGATGCGTATAATACAACACAAATTGTTTTAAAAGATTTGTATCATCAATTTTATGTTCGTTCTTTTAAGAAAATAAAATAGAACGGATTATTTTCCGCAGAATAAGTTTGTTTGAGCCAAAAACATAATACCTAATGCAAAATGAAAAGGGATCAAATAAGGGGGAGAGTTGGTCTAAATCAGACCCCAACTCCTTATCTTCCGAGGCCGTGCGCGAGGGATCAGATTTTCCACTGGTGGCAAAGTGATTATTTCACTTCTTCGATGATTATGATGTCTTATGTTCACTTTAACAGGTGTACATTTATATAATAGAGCTTCCTCATTTGGTTTAGAGAAGATGTAACAATTGGTAGCAACAATGTGCTTTATTGAAAACAGTCCGCCCCCTTTATATATTGGTTTGAGTTAGAAATGTTATTGTTCTTGCGTGTATATATATATATATATATATATTGGGAAATTAATCTGTCTTCCATATGTTTGTTAGGACCAGCGTAATTATTTTATGTGAAAAATACCGTTCAGAACCATCATAAACATTTTTTGGAATGAATATGTTCATATCTTATTTTTTTCAATTTGTAACATCATAAGAAATTTTCGGAAATAATTTAATTAATTTATAGATGAAGTAAATTGGTAATTCTAACCTTATTTAATAAAATCCATGAATTACTTGTAGTAGGGATTGTGATTTTAATAGTTAATACCTATATCTACACTATTATATATATATTTATAAAAGTCGGAGCCAACCGCTTGACAATGCTAAGTAAGATTTAGGTAATTTATGATTGAATGGCTCTTGAAGTTTTCACCAATTACAATTCGAAAAAGAACATAATTTCATTGTACCTCATCATTCATGGGATTATAAAGGCTTTTGTTTTATTTATAAAAGAAGAAAAACCTCTATTATGGTCTTATGATTAAAACAAAATAAAAGATCATTATTTGTGTATACACATTCTCGACATTTTCATAAAAATAAAGCACAAACTACCATACTCCTACATGCTACTAGAATATAATTTTTTAAAAGCACAAAACTAGACATTCAGCTAACTACCCTATCATAAATCATCAATCATATGAGAACCAAGAAAACATTAACTGAAATAGGATTAATATGAAATTTATTTTTAACTATATATGTGGTCATAAACTCAAGATAAAATAACATAAAATAAAATAACCTACTCTGCTAATTTGGTTAAGGACAAACCTTCATTAAATGCAAACATTTTATATTATCTATAAGCTTCAACCATAATTTCACTATGCCTAGCAATTGGTAGCTTGAGTATACACGCGATATAAAGAGAGAGGTCCCTCTTTGTTCTCAGTTTTTCTTCCCCAGTTTACACGAGAAATATATTTTGATTAATAAGAATCATTAATTTAAGGATAAAATGTAAAATTACTCATAAAAACTACCTAGTTATCTTGCTACTACAACTTTTTCTCTCCTCTTTCCTCTCTCCTATCCTTTCTCCCTTTCTTTATGGTACGTTATTCTTTTGGTCGGTGATACAGCAGAGGTAGCGGCAAATCGGTATCTAGAGAAAAATAAGTTTTGATGACTCTATCTCAAAGGAAACGGCATCCGGAGCAAAACTCATGCTTTGCTGTGATTTTTCGATATTTAAAGCAAATTCTATCGTTTAGGGCCTCAAACATGCATTTAATCATTATTTGGGTATTTTTGTAATTTTAAAAAAGTTTATTTATTTTCATGCAATTTAGATTTTCTTAATCCCTATTTAAGCTTTGTAAGCCCAAGGGCTGAAACAGTTAATTTCGGATTTATCAATAAAGTTGTGGAGCTACTGTGCTCTTTCTCCCAATCTCGGATTTGTTTTCGAGTTTGATGCTTATTCCTGGTATTCGTAAAATCAACAGGTAATAGAAAATCATAGTTCCGGTATTCGTGCGTGAATCAATGGGTCTGTGATAGGTTACTTGCGTGTACGCTGCGTCAGTCGATCCATTCTCCCCCTTTTGAACATTGCTTATCTCTCAAGCTCCAAGATCAAGTTTTCATGCTTTTATATATAATAACAATTTTATTATTTTCATTAATTATAATTGAAATTGTAAATTAATAAGAACTAACCAGAATACCCATTATATTTTCTTTTACCTGAATATAGATAAAACCTATATATTGATTAACATATTTGATTTTCTTTTTTTTACTTTTTTATATGTATTCCCGTGCTAAGCATGGGTGTGTTACCTCTAGTGTGTGTGCATATGTATATATATATATATATATACACAAATGCTAGAAACTTGTGCTCGCTTTACGCGCAAGTGTTACATTTATTTTTAAAATTTTCATTTATAATCATTATAAACAACCATGAAATATTAACTTTTCTCTGGTAATATATAATTTTTCTTTAATTCTTCATTTTGATCGATGTGTATTATGGTATTTGGAAGTCCAAAGGTTTCTGATTAATCCAGTTAGAGCCGGGTTATCCACTAAGATGTAAAGCTCTCTCAACGTGATTTTTTCCATTCACAATACTCGAATCCGAGATATTATTTTAGGGGAACAAGCGCCGAATAATTTAAGCGAACTCATGTTGGTTAATTAGGATAGAGTTTTTTGGTAACTACCAAAAATAACAAATAAAAAAGTTGAAGAAATTTTCTGGTTACATTTAATTGGTGCGTGGTGGTTAATTTATTACTTTATCCTTCAATCTAATGGCCATAGTTTTTTTTTTAGTAAACTCGTGTGAAGGACACTTTAAGAAAAAAGAACAAGTTAGAAGAAAACTTTATTTTCTCCCCATTTTTTTCGACGTGTACACAAATATTCTGAAATTTAATAGGTCACGATTAATTCAGTTTAACACAGGTCGACTTACTCTCTATTTAAATCAACTCACTAGAGGGTAAAGCTCGCTCAGGACACTTTTCTTCTCCGTTTGATAATAGTGTAGGTATGTGGAGACGTATGTATTTATATTATAATATTCATCTAAAACTTTGGTGTGTTTGGTTTTAGAGTTGAGTTGAGTTGAATTTTGATTTTAATTGTGTTGTAATGATTGTGTTGTTGAATTATGAGAAAAAGTATGAAAAAATAATGAATAGTTGAGAGAATTTAGTATTAAAAATTGAATTGAGTATAATGAAATTATATGTAGGTTTATGTATGGAATTCACATTTTTTACTTTGAAGAGTTAATTTTTGTTGTGTAATAAATATAGTTAAAATTAGAGTTAAAATCTTAAAATTCGATTGCGAAACCAAACTGAGTGTTAGTTTTCATGTGGTGCGACTTTAGTTGAGTCCTTTTGTTTTCTGGGTGGGAGGTCACGTGTGTGTGGTGAGTAGAACAAAATTACAAAATGATAATGACAATGTTCTAGCAAGCGGACTCGACCGGCTTTCCGGCCCACGTTTCCCTCCGAAGGACAAAAGGAGTTTTAGTTTGTTTTTTTTTTTTGGGTGAACAGCGCAGGAGAATATATGGATGTTAACATATCGGCAATAGTACTAACTGCAAAATGGCGGGGAGAGAAAAGCATAAGTAAAATTACATCATGTAAATTTGATGAAATATACATTTCGTGCCACTAAAAATATCTTTACTGTCGTTTTTCTTACTTATTATTATTTTATATTTTAATATTAATTTACTCAAGAGTTGTTTAATGAATCCCAGGATTTCAAATCACGGGATGGCGTGAATACTACTACGTTGGGCTTGGTCAAACTCGTTTTTGCATACAATTATATTACAACGTTGCATACTCATCTTGTGGAGAATGTGGCCCATATTATCGTATAATTTAGTCAATACCATACTTGAATAAGATTTTGTTGATTAATTTGGTTTTTTTTTGGGTCAATAATTAGGTTAGTTTGTGTCGTTGTTTTTTTCTAAATTTGATCTTGATAATATTATATTTAGATTTTCATTTTACATATTTTTAGCTTTTTTTTCTAGTGTATATATATGTAATATATTTTTTTAGCTTTCATATTTGCAGCCGGTTATACAACTTATGAATCACTCAAAACAATAAACCTTTTGCAATTTCAATCTTGGCCACTACGTAATTTCATCAAAATTAAAATGACGCTCGAATAAAATTATAACTTCTAAACAATTAGATGAAAATACCCGTTATCTCATAAAAAATTTTAAGGCACAATTCATAACAACATATAAAATCATCAAACTTAATAACTGGGCTTACAGGTAATTTGTCCACATTAAATCAAATAATTTAAACTGATTGATGGTAGAATTCAGTCCTCATATAGCGATGATTATCTCGTTATCTTCCCGACTGTAAATGTCCCTCAGCTCTCGAATAGCCATCCATGAAATAGACCCACACACTTTTCCAACGGGAAATGGTGGCTATGAAATTTGACATGCACAAGTTCGTTCCTGCACCTCTCTCTCTGCGTCTCTATCTCTGTGTGATGATTTGCATGTGTCTAAGCTAAAGGAATGTAGAAAAGTTCGACATCACAGTCAAAGAGGGTGTCATCTTTACGTCATCAACGCCCGTAGTGCCTGAGTCGAACAATGGCCTCCATATATACTCCCATTTATATATAGAGCGTTGCTAGCGTATGGACGCTCCTTAAAAAGTGGGTTTTATGGAGACTCCGAAAAGAAATAAGCTCTTGTCTTTTAATAAGATAATTTATTATTCAACAAGAGTTTTATTATATTGAAAAATAATAAATTTTTGATAAAATAACAAGAATTATTATTAGTAAGTATCTTATTATTTTCAAAATAATGAGTTTTTTGCTAAATAATAAATTTCTTGTTATTTAACAAATTTCTTATTATTTAATTACTGATAATCACCCGACAATATGCAACGTAGCATGCTCCGATTGACCTCCGTAAATACTCCATTTTAAAGAGCCTCCATAGGGAAATTAAATCCTTATACATAACCCTACAAATTTAAAACTACAAAAATAGACTAATAAAAATATTAGTTAAATGGTAAGCAGTTCACTCCTAAAGGAGGAGAACACAATTTCAATATAGGGAAGCACACTTGTTAGAAGGGAGAACAACCTTTATTGTTCAATGTCCATACTAAATTAGTCCGATTCTATTGGGTTTCTGATACCAAGTACGCATCAAAAAAAAACCATAGAAATAGAAAGGACAAATTTATAACAGCCTTTCACATATTGGAGTCTGAACAGGACCATTTTAGACTTGAAAAAAAAAAAAACTCTGCAATAATGTCAGGTGGTGGTTCAGCAGTAGATTAAGCTCCTATTGGAAAAAGAAAATAGCGCAGTGACGTGCACGATCTCGTCTATCAATTGAAAAATTATAGGTTTAACTCATGCCCTTTTATAACTATTATAATTTTTATTTTATTATTTTAAATTCATAAATCTATCTTATATCTATTTTTTTTTAAAAGATATATTAAGCTCCCTTAGATGGATTGTACTTGCAGTCTTGGAGTTGATCCATACTCACTTGAAACATTTTTTCGTTTTTAGAATCAGGCATTTTTCAGTTGTAAGAGAGATTCATGACCCTCTAAGAAATGGAAATTCTAATAACTAATAAATTGGCACGCGTAATTCTACCACGAGAATCGAACTTATAATCTCTTCATTGATCGGTGAGGATTTATACTACTGCACTACACTCTCTTTCTGGTCTAGAATTAGTTTTAATTAATAGATTGAGAGAATATGAGAATCTTAAAAAGAGAAAGCAGAGACATTTTTGACAAGGACAAGCACCAAGAAATACAGACACATGCCACATTATAACATTCACCACCAAACGAGGAAATGTGGGCTTTTCTCCATTGTACAGGATTTCGCCATTAAGATTCCCAATGGTTATTGTTTTTTGTTTCTTTTTTCTTGTCATAGGAAGATTGGACATGTGGTCCGGAGAGGGAGGCTTCCCTTATCATAACATTTCCACTAGAATTTTCATCCGCAAGGAAGCCATTCACTATCCACAAAGCACTAGCACGTGTGTATTAACCAGAAAGGTCTTTTGTCATTTCCTTTCACCATAGGCAATTACCACGACAGAGAGCGCATAAGAACCACCAGTGGTCCTCATTTTGGCAACTCTTCTATCGGATATGCATATCCAGAATCATTCTCCGGCACGTGATGCAGATAAACCAGTATCCAATGTATATAGGTTGATTCATATATACTTCAATTAAGATACGCCAGCTAGTAAATGCGGGAATGCAAACTTATTGACTTTCTTATCCGTAATTGCTAGAACATGGGCTTGAGAGCAGCATTTTCCATGGAGGGCGAGAAGTAGAGGACTAGTTAGTACATGGCCATGCACTAAAAAGCATATGCAGTATGCACAACGCAAAGAGGCAGTGATTTACCTATGTGGGTTGATTCAAGTAATTTGGTGCTTGTTTCCTTTAAATAAGGTTTCGAGTTCGAGTTTTTGAATGAAGAAAATTCGCTCTGATAGAGCTTTACCTTTTAGTAAGTCGACCCAACTCGAATTGGACTAGTCGGGGCCCATTAGACTCTGAATACTAGGGTATATACCGAAAGAAGAGGTAGTGATTTGAGCTGTATTCCCACTCCGACACTTGTGGTAGAGGGAGGAGCTCAGAAAAAGGCAGCAATGGTTCAACCTAAACAATCATGTGATTGATCTTTTAGTCAGTGGCAGAATATATATTCAACCATCCTACTGAAAAAAGAATATATATTCAATCATGAAATCAGTGCAAGTCATAAGATCCAGAATTATGACATGTAAGGATCGGTCCCAGACAACGTTGACATGAAAGCAGGATGTTCAGTGGAATACCAGGACATGACTCATTTTCAGAACGGAGCCGAGCCTATTCAGGCTACTTTTACTAGTGGGGCAATGGCTTCAGTTTGAATCAAGATCTATTGTGACCTATTTAATTAAATCTTTGTCCTCTTTTAGTGCCAGCTACTTTTACATCGTGTCATTCATGAAAACATTCATCGAGCGAAATTTGGAGTTCAAGAATCATCGGTCAATGGTCGTCTTTCTATTGTTAGCTAGGCAGAGTGAATTGCAGTCGTCGCAGTTCAGCAAGCCATGGATTAAAATTCAAGGAATATATATATATATGATCAACTCAACTGTCAGCATAATTTCTTAGAAAATTTACTCCCATAAACGAATATGCTTCTTCTTGTCAGCTTTGATAGTCTCCACTCAGAAAATGTTAATAATGAGAATTTAGCAATTTACGGATGGAAAATGATCGATGGACGCATTCCGACGGTTTTTTGTGGGGAAATGTCCCTCCCGAGCGGTCTTTTCTATAGTGGTTGAACTGCATTGGTTTTTGCTTGTTTGCTTTGCGATGGACCACAATGCCCTTTTTCGTATCTCAAGCCTTCAAAATCTTCATTTTGATTTCGATGTTTTGGAATTGGAGCCCCCCTCCAAAAACAAAATGGCCCAGACTTGGCCCTTGAGACTTCCTTGAGCCACGACAGCCATTCAGCCCACTGGCGCTCCAGCAAGAGATGGCCCAGCTTTGCTCTTGCCCGTCTTGGCCTCTAAGAAAAGTCCATTGTATCCGGAAATAATTTACTAGATTACAGTATTAACTTAGGCAATCTAAATATTGCAAATATCTTTGATGAGGTGATATCCTCATTACTCTACTCTCTTATAAATATATGCTTTTGTTCTTAAATTAGACATCTACACATGTATTGAACCCGCTATAGACTCATTCTACCTTGAGCGCCGACGAAGAAAATCAAGAAACCATCATGATCTCCACTTTTGCAGTTTATTCATGTAGTGTTTGTCCATGGCTTGATTTTCCAGGCCACAACATTGCCTTAGTCTTGAGGATATGACACAAAACCTCACTTACATTAACTAATTCAACTACTCCGAGAAGATATGATAGTTACAATAGGAAGCAAGGAAAATTCTTGAGCATGCGGATCCGAATTTTGTCTCATTAGGGCCCGCATGTGTACACATTGATAACGCGACTTGGGAATTTCCACTTTCTTGGGGGATGCGTGACGGACATGCATGAGAAGAAGTCGCTACTATCTGTTTACGACCCAGAAGTCAAGGGCCGGTGACTTGTCTGGATCTAGGAGTAAGAGATACACATAGTTTGGTAAGGCATATGGTCTTACGAACCAAGAGTTTCGGATTTGATGGTTCTGTTACGTACGGGCCTCTATCCCGCACGCCCTATTAGTACTCTGATTTGTCTAGGATTTGCCGTTTCTAATTTATTTACCGCGTTTATTAGGTTTCGCTTGACTCGCCATATTTGACACCATAAATTCGAAGAATCAATCAATTTGAACTATAAGACTGAAAGAGGAGTGGATCCTTGGGTCAGGGGATTGGTTCGCCGTCCACTCATCTCGGTTAACCTGATTGTGATGGCCGGTTCACTGTATGAATTAGACCCGTGACTTGTGTGGTCCAGCTCGCCTCGAGGACCCGTAAATTGACTTGATCGATTCCGACTCTCAGACTCCACCCTTGTTGACTAAGATCGTTACATAAATAAATATACAAATTACAACAAATGGATCCTGGTTGACTTGCGTTCGGCCAATAATCTATTTCTGCTCATCGTGAGGTTGGAAAGACCAACACTAAAATTAATACGAAGCGGGCTCGTGAGAACCTATGGGTCAGGTCCGACCGAACCAATGGGTCCCAAGAGGACTGAATGGTACTCGAGATATCTATGGGACTGGTCGAGCTGTCGGGTGATTGTCTAATCTCATTTCATGCATCCCGACCCGAGTTATCCTTTGATTGAATGCTAATAGGGTCGAAAAGTTGACTCGAGACTATACCCCATGCCATACTCGGGTCACACACACTCAATGTGTGTGAGGGCGTTGGACCCCGTGATCGATGGTTGGAGTGTTGGACCCCGTGTATGCCATGTCCTATAGGTTTGGGCTTGAACCGTCACAACATAGACAAAAACAGATAAAAATAGATAAAAACGGATAAAAACAAACAAAAACAAACGAAAACAGATAAAAGCAAATAAACACAGACAAGTTGCGTGTTGATTGCCGTGTTTACGTGATTATCAAATTATGAACCGGGATTGCTTAGTAATCGCGTTTCTACCATAAACAGACAAAAACAGAACAATTATGTGTGGTGATAATCGGCCATGACCACCCTAAATGGGCATGTAGCATTCGGCTTGGCATAGAAAGGACTTGACATGTATGATGTCTATTGTCAAGCCATGAGTGTAGGGGTTTCTTTTAAATTATTATGTTTTGTAATACCGACAGACTAACAAAAGATTATAGAAGTATGTTTTGCCTGAAACTTGAAACTTAGGGTTTTTTCCTACATGTTCTCATGTGTTTATTAATTCGAATGTGTGATTAACTAGATTTCGCGTTTTATGACAGATAAACACAATCTAAGCACAAACTTAGGAAAGTGGGAATGCGAAACACCATTGAGGTGCCAATGTCTTTGTTTATGTCCTATGGAGGACCAGACAACCTTTCACGAGCCCTCCCTGCTATCATCTCTAGTTCACATTCCTAAGCGTCTCAATCCATGCTAAGATGATAGAAACACTTCGGTCGAATAAAGAGGGCTATGCAGATAAAACTTGCGCCTGCACAGGCTGCTTGTTTTTACCCTGTGGCTCAGAGTGTTTCGATACTCTAGGATTGTAGGTAAATCATAAACCGATAATCTTGCCCTCAAGACGGATTTTTTTTTTTTTTGCATAAGTGAGATTGCGTGATGTGGGCTACCTCGGCATGTAGTCAGTATTGACCAATCCCCTAGATCCTCCATGGTCGGTGTAAACCTTGAGGGACCTGGAAGACTAGTCGGTATGCCCGAAAGTAGTCTAGGAAGAACTCCCATATTTCGACTTGAGCTGTCTTAAATCGGGCCTAGACTCGAGTCAGGACACGCGAGTCCTTCCTAGATATCCATGCTACATGGACCACGTGTCTTGGTATTTGTATAAATTATTAGTTTGAAAAAGGGCACGATTAATAATTCGTGATTTATCTACTTGATTACAAATTATTCACCGATTCATGCAATTTATGTAAAAGCTGAGTAAATTATTTAGCCGAGTGAAACGTCCCAATTGCTATGTGTGTGGAATCAATTAAATTAAGTGGATTGCCTAATGTTTTTGTTTTTGGGTTTCAAGTCGTCGAGCCGGCCATTGGTGGACCACTCGATAAGAGCTCTAATTCTCGATTGTCTCAAAATTAAATCCGATTTTTATACTGACTTTACTTGATTAATTCGGTTCGTGTGAGATTTTAATAAGAAACGACAAGGAACACATCCAAACACACATATCATGGGAATACAAAATCACATCATCATTTAATTTATCGGTTTTTAGCTCAAGTGGATCTTTTAAGCCGGTTTGACTCTTTTAATCGATTTTATTCCTTAAGGCCTAGTGCACATGGAGTCCAATTCGTGTGAGTTCATTCTTGTTCCAAACAACTAATTTTGAGTCCTTTTTTTAAAAAAAAAAAAGTCAAGATTCGTGTTCGGGTCTGTTTACATCTCACGGCTCGATTTTAAGGGTCCAAGTTTAAATATTATACCAGTTCGTGCTTATTGTTGTTCAAAATAACACGTCTCCATATTATCACGAATTAAAATCATCGGATCACCCAGTAAAAGAGAACCTAGGCATGCCACTAAGTCCGAGACTTGTACCTCTCCCAAGTCAATGTCGAGGAGCTCAAGGAAGCTTCGAAACCACTCGGGCCAAGGCTGGAGCGGATCACTTGAACTCACCATCGCACCACAGAAGGGTCCTAGAGCTGGAAATGGCCACAGGTGAACCCCCTAATGCCTAAAAACTTCGAATCCTACAAGGAAAAGGCAAAGATAGCAGCTGGAGCTTCCAGGAGGAACTTGGGATGGTGATGTAGCAGCAACACAGCTCCTGGACTCCGAAGAGAAGCTCGTTGACCACCAAAAGTGAGTTGAGGGAGGATTCAAGGGGCGGCAAGGCAGCTCACAACAACTCAAAGGTATGATGAAGGCTCCCAGTGACATGAAGAGCTGATGATGAGCTGAGGGAGGAGGACTGTCAGTGAACTGAGCTGAGGGGTTGCTTGTGTGTTGTCTTTTGGTGTGTGATGGCTGCAGTCAAGAGGAACAACGAGCCGAGAGGAGAATGTGAGGTGATGTTTTTGGATGGTTTTTTGCCGAGAAGAAGGAAGAGGTGGTCAAGAGGTTGCTGTGGTGAATGAGGTGTTAGTGACTCAGTGAACTGAGGTCAGGGGACGCTGGAGGATACCAGGGAAGAGGAAGAAATGAGCTGATCAAGCTACTGGTGGTGTTGTGCTCGAGAGCTCGGGCAATGCTCCTTATGGACATGTTGACGAGAGAGAAAAAGGCAGAGCAAAAGCTGAGATCATCCTGGGAGGACAGGGAGTTGGAGAGATATCCGTGAGCTATGAGGGAGTGAGCTGAGGAGGAATCGGGTGAGTTGAGCCGTGAGAAAATGCGAGAGTTGACGGAACATTGAGAGTTAGTGAGAATGAATCAATGAGCTGAGAATGAGTTGAGAGAGTTGAGGGAATGTTGAGAATGAGTGAGCTCAGATGAGAGTGAGCTGTGTGAGAGAACTGACGTGAGAGTCTGTGAGCCGAGGGTAAGAGTGTTGAGAGTGAGAGAGAGTCTGTCGAAAACACAGAAGAGGGGAGTGATGGTGATCAGGATCTGTCAGGGGTTGTCCTCAAAAGAATCCAGAGGAGAGACCAGAAGCTGAGCTTCCTGTAACGGGATCCTCGGAAAGTTGCAGGAGAGAGAAGGGAGAAGATGAACTGATGTGAGGTTTGAGGTGATGGGGTAACGGGCAGAAGCTGAGCCGTGATGGTGGTGATCTCATCCACCGAGCGGTGATGATGATGGTCTAATGAACTGAGCTGTGATTTGAAGGGTGTGCAGCCGCGTGAGGTTACTGAGTAGCTTGCATCGTGGGTGGTGGAGGAGAAGGGCTGCAGAGGTCGAACGCTCTGTCTGTCTTGTCCCTCTGCTTTCTGTTCTGATTGAGGGACAGTGAGAGAGAGAGCGACCGAGAGAGAGGGGGAGAGGGAAGTGTGTACGAAGCAGATGATGATGAAGATTACATGAGGATTGGTTGCAGGTCGGCGCCGAGATTCCTTGCGGCGGGCAGAGCTCCTTGCTTGAGCTGCAAGAAGGAACAAGAAGAAAGAAAAGAAAGGAACAGGGAACAGATAGAAGAAGAGGAGGAAGAAGAATAAGAAGAATGAAAAGGCGGCAGAACAGGGTCGGCAAGTTGGCCATTTGGTCGACCTCCACCCCAAAATTTTTTTTTTTCATTTTTTATTTTTTTATTTACTCGTACGCGCATATTTAGGTGAAATTCAACTTCTCGGGATCAATTGAAATTCACATGTGGTGCTATACTGATGGTAAAAGGAATTATACTTAGTGCTATACATATATACAGAACGCAAAATCGTCAGTAAACACCAAGTTGCCTCTTATGGTAATTTCTATTATTGCAAATTTGAAAATCATTAGTAAATGACATGTTTTTCTGATGAAAATTTCATCGGTATATAGGAACGCTCTATTAAACTCTAAAAAGTGGTACGCATGCCAAATAAAAGAGCATGCAGGCCCTTGTCAAGCAACTCGCGGAGGAAAGCAGCAGAAGGGCGGTCTCTGCTTCGGGGACTTGAAAATAAGCGTCGATCCGATCCATTCCTAAAGTTCCTGAGCAATTCATGTCGCCATTGATCTTGAGATAAAACACGAAACAGCGGATCAAATTACAGAGAGCTTAAGGCCAAGCTTGAAGGCATTCACTCACTCAGTAAGAGAAAGGAACATCTAGTGAGTTATTCCTCAATTCTCCCCAAGTCTCATCTGACTGTTGTTGATGAACTTTCAGTTGAAATTCTTGTCTCCTAATAATATCCATCTAACGTTTCTATTGATCAACAAAATCTTCTCAGCAGCAGCTATAACACCAGAATGAACTTTCTTATTTCTATATTTCCAAATGAAGTAAATATGAGCCTCCCAATCAAATTTATAAAAAGCTGCCTGAATAAACCTATCATTCAAGTATTTGATACCCTAATCTAAGTCAGTTGTCTAGTCTGCGGCGCTCCTCTGCAAGCCTTTCAATAGTAGAAGTTGCTTCCTAGTTTGTTTTGCCAAGGAACATTAAAAGAATAGATGGCCTCTAGTCTCCTCAGTTGCATCAAAAATTACACCGATGGAGCTACTTCCTTTGAATCCATTTTCTAGTCCTCTCTCGAGTGGGAAGCCCGTCCTGAATAGTAAGCCAAGCAATAAAACTATGCTTAGGAATACTTGGATGAAACCAAAAAAACCTGTGCCATCTTACTTTCTCCCTTTTATGCTTTAAAACATTCTAGGCACTTCCAATAGAAAACTTTTCATTGCTATCATCTAGCCAAACAATTATGTCATCTCTCCTAAATTCTGGATGAATAGTGGCCACTTCAACATGCATATCATTAACAGCTTGCTACAGTTTCCCCAACACCAATCATCATCATTGACAACAAGGTGTACTTTAGCATGAATCGGAATGCCTGTATAAAGAGGACCATTTAGAATCATAATAATTAAAGGGTTGTTCGGATGCCAATTGTCAAACCATAAGAGCGTATTGGATCCCTTCCCGATCCCATGCTTTATGAGTGGATGTTTTCTATGTCAAAGCTTTAAAAGCTCTCTCCATGCATATGAACAATAACTATGAATTGTGGGAGAATATACAAGAACATACAAGAGTACGACCGATAAATCAATTTTCATGATTTCATATTTAACTCCTCCATGGTGTAGTAAGATTTTGTTCAACATCTATAGTTGAAGCAATCACATATCCAAAGACCAATTGTACTTTTCGCAAAATCGACGTATATTGTGTATCCATGCAGAGCAAGTTATAGAGTATGCTAATAAAATGTAAAAGCAATAAATAAATGGACAACACCAACTCGATTGACTTAATGTCTCTCGTTACCCTCATAATAAAAAAACTCAAAAGAAGCATCCCAATTATGGAGCTCGTAATTAATAACCTACGATTTCTCATTCATCATGGATGCAATACTGGAACCCTCCCGATAGTGTTGACTTGCGTGAGATGGACTTCCTGAGGTAGGAGATGGTATTTGATGCCTAAGTTTTCAAATATCCTCTTGAGCTCCAGAATGAGATCTGACCTTCGAGTGGTTTTCTCCCCATAGTTCTGGTGGTTCATTGTGTGCTGAACGTAAAGAGCCATCTTCATCTTGTCTACATTCTCTATCTCTTTCACTATCACCGAATGCTTTGGGTTCCAATGCTTTGGCTTGCTCTCTATGTACCTGCATTCAAGAAAAATTCACATAATTAACATAACCTTGTTACATGATTTGGCAGATATGATAGACTAATCCACACATGGCTAAAAACTATCATAGATCATGCAAGTGCTCCACGTACTCTCCGATAGTATGTGCAATCTGCATGCATGTAATGACAAGCTATACTCTTGCTCTAGTAAACCAAGCTGAGTCGATATTTGTAATCTCTGCACATCCAGGTTGATTGCATACGACACCTCAATCATAATGTCCTTCTTTTCTCAAATTCGGAAGATCCCCATAATTGGCTCAAAAATGGGGGAGCTTGATTTCCTAAGAAAAAGCTTGAATATAAATCTATTTTCAAATTTACAGTTTCTGACTGACCAATATGATCATATCCACTTATATATCCAACAAAAATGATGATCAATTCCAAACTTACAATGCATGCATTTGATTTGTCCAGGTGGAAGAAGAAGGCCATGGACGTACATGCAATAAGCAAAGATCATTGAGGAGAAGAACTTACGTTTGTATGGCCTTCTTGAGAGTATTGATGTCATCGATCGAAGTTGAGACACTAATAGTGAAATCGATACTGTCGGCCATATCGGGGCTTCTCCTAAAATTGCTTATTGGCTTTGTGAGGAGAACTGAGTTCGGATAGTATATCTTCTCCATATCATATCTCAAAAACACTGTGGTGAGAATGTTCATCTCTTCAACAACCATCTGTTTGAAAACAAAGGAAAAAAATTCTCAATTTTATTTGAAGTACATGATTTTCTTGTTGATTGACTACATAAACGTATATGGTATACCAACATCTACATGTCCTATCATATCACCCCTCTATTTTCTTTTTCTTTTTCTTTTTTGCTTTTAAATCAGTTAGCCATTTTGACACTTTGTTTCGATATTTTAGCATTCTTAAATTTTTTTTTTGGTAGAAAGTAAATAACATTAATCAAACGAACTTAGTCCCCCACCATATCCGTGGTGTGATCTTGTACAAATCTAGGGGAAGAAATCCCCATTGTATTCTTGCAATTTTTCCTTGTTCCCAAAAGAAATGAAAATATCTTCAAGAACTTTATAATTGTTATCTTATTTAAGAAAAAATTGCAAGGACAACATCATTTTGGACTTTCCCATTAAGGATATAGATTTTAGACATGGTTTTAAATGAATTCATTTTCATTCAAAAGGTTTCATGATGAAACTCACGCTATAAATAAAAAGTTAAAGCTCTCACCTGAATGTCATCTATGACGCAACGGTCGCCAACATCAAAAGGGTGCATGACAAACACGAAAATGATCGACTCGAAGATGGTTTTGCATGTGTTTTGGAACATGAATCCCAAAATAAGAAGTTGAGATGTGACCACGAATACCACTTTTGTAGTAGCCAACCCCATTACCAAGACGGACACCACAAATATGACAATAATTGCAATCGCACTGGCCAGCTTATGTAGTTGCTGCACTGCAGTCTTCGTATCATTCAAGGAGTGTGCCAATGCCTTCCTCTCAAAATATGCATGTACCTGTTATGAATGTTTAATATGTCAACATTCATTATAAAACTTTAATATAAACAAAAGAGGTTGTATTGATCCATTGGAGTACTCTACTTAAAGCAACCAATTCAAGATCGTATTATTTTCTGATAAGAAATGTAATTAAAAAATTAAAATTTAGGTAAGCACGTACAAACATTGATACATATAATATGGAATCTGTGTTAACTGATAGAACTTTTCAAAAAATCTTAAATAAAAGTTAGATCCAGTTAAATTTCCTAATTTTTATCATTAACTGTGGTCTATCTCTGCAATAAATACTATAACTTCATAACATGCAGTTAAGATACTACCGATTGGAAGAACTTTTTTAACGCGGGACGATCCTCAGTGACTTATATATCTCATTAATGAAAACGGCCCATCTCAACATAATAGCCATATTATACCACATGCCAGCATTTTTTTTTTTTCTCTTTTCAATTTTACTACCATATTTCATTATTTTCTGAAAGTTTCTCTAAACTTTTATAATTTCATTCTTACTTCCAATTTCTTTCTCATTTTCTTTGCACCTTCCATGTTTGTTCTCAAAAGTATTTCTGATGATTGTTGTCCAATTTCCACTCATCCTATAAGTGATTGAACTCATGATTGATTGGACTTATATCCAACTCTAAAGATTTAGCTAACGGGTGACGGTACCTTCTCCTCTAGTATTCTCTAATAATTTCTAGACTTAGCAAACCATGATATTTGTGAGTGCTTTTTTTTCAAGATCATGTCCAGGTCAGATATTTGTCCAAAAAGATTAAGTAAAACTCTCTCCTCTGTTTTATGGGGTATTTGTGATATTAAAATATGAATATTTATGTTGAGAATAATTGAACCACTGGTAATAGAATATATATAGATATATATATATATATATCATATGTCATTCTTATTTATTTGGAAAAAAAAAGAGAGCGTTTATCAAGATAATAATCCCTTTTCTTTAAGTCTCATTAGCATATGATTGCATGCACATTCTTTTTAATATATAAATGGCAAAACTTGAAACATAATTATCTAGCAATAAGTAAAAAATAACCTCACCACCCAGTTTCTAAAGGAGGACTTGGTAATTCTTCCAGTCTCAAGAGCTCCCTCAAAAGTTGGAAATAGCGTGTGGACCTCTTCTCTCTTCAAAAAATTGAGCAGATCTTCCTCTTCTATATATCTATTAGAATATGAGATAAAGTGAAATTAAAAAAATAAAAGGGTTAGTATAGGTTCATGTCAACCATTAGGCAAGAATCCGTAACTTATCAAGTGGAAAGCATATATGTAATTTTCGATTTCTCCATCTGAAATTCCTTTGAGCCCCCATGAGCATTACATTGATGATCTAAACCATAGAATATATGCAAATACTATTAGTTAGTCCAGAAAAGTTGGGTCAACGATGTGACATATAGGTTCTATATATATGAGCTCCATTTTTCCAAAACATAAAGTCCTCACGTGCAAGTGACTTTAATTTGATAACTAACGTAACTGAAGATTTTTTTTTTTTGGGTAAATCGTAACTGAAGAATTTTGATTTTGCAAAAAATAAAGAGATTTCATTAATGACTAAGAGCGCTGATTGAAATTAGAGAAATCCAATGATGCAATTCTCTTTTTAACTCGGTTATACTGAATAACCATGAATTCTTTGGTGATCCTATTTTGCCACGAGATATGAGGAAGCACCAATAATCACTCAAATAATTGCTATAATCATATTTAATTGTGATAATTTAATTAATTCTTTCTCACTATGTCACTACAAGAGAACAAAAAAGAAGAGAAAGAGGGTTTAGCATAGTGGTGCACGCCTCATATTATAATTTAGAGTTTTCACATTCAATTCTTGATGTGGGACTTCCCGAACTCCTTAATTAGCTATTATGATTTCTATTTAATTGTACAAGTCTCATATGTCTCTCTTGTAACTAAGAAAAAATAGAATACCGGAAGTCGCATTGGCGAAAACCAAACCAAAATAAAATTTTGATTAAGGGTGATATGTGTTATTTGACACTCACGATATTTGCTTTTCTTCTTCTATTTTTCCTTAGCACAACATTTTCAAAATCATGATAATAAATATGCTGAAGTAGAATGTAATAACCTGCTGCTACCAAGTTTATTATTTGCACACATAGAGAAGCCCACTAAACAGTATATGCATTCAATCACGCATTGCATGGAAGAGTTTTATCCCTTAGTGAGTCAATCTATTTTGAATTTAAATTAGTCGGGCCCGTTCAAGTACCAGCTCGTGCACATCGAAAAAAGATAAATAAAATCCAGACTAAACCTGCTAAGTCCTATATTTTCAAAGATGGCTATATCCAGGTAGTTATTGTAGGATGGATGTGTTAAGATGGCTATTAGTAAACTTGTTAATGTAAAGATAGCCTGTCAAGGCAAAGTTATCAATGATTTGGCACAGCTCCGAAGAATATAAGGCAGCGGAACTTTCCTCCATCTGTAATATAGAAAAGGCTGTTCATTTCTCATGTGTTAGTACTTCTTACACCTAGTTATTTATTCCGTTACATCTCACACCCTTTATTTGAATTACTTTCTAGACATTGTTTCGTCTTTCAAAGTAGGTTGGTTCAAGCGATTCGGCTCTTGCTCCACTTAAATAAGATATTGGGTTCGAGTCATTGTGAATACAAAAAATTCATACTGTGAAAATTTTATTTCTTAGTGGGCCGACCCGGCTCGACTAGACTAGTCGGGGCCCAATTGGGCTTCTGGATACCAAGATTCATACATAAAAGAAAATGAATTCCAAAAAAAAAAAAAGGAAAAACCAATGGCTGATAAAGGAATTTGGTGCACTAACATTTTCGTCGATTTAGAATAAAGAGAATATTGAATTCAATTTAGCTGTGGCGTCATTCCCTCCCTATCTATTCCTTTCTAAACTCACGAGTGTAGTTTGTAACTAAAAAATACCCAGGGCAAAGAGAAAATGATTTTCCCTGGTCAATTGTCCATTCATGCGCGTTTTATTTGGATGAGAAGGAAGATATTCTTTCAAGCAGTGATTGAGAGAGAGGACATACTTGGCGCCTGGCTTGGCGACGTTCTTGAAGATTTGTTGAGCGCAGCTCCAGGCCTTCCACTCGCTGTTGATCTCCGACTCAGCCTTGCTGAAGTCGTCCACCGTCCTCGAGATGGTCGACAGCCCCGACTGCCTAATGTAGCTCACAAGCTGCCTCACGCTCCTGGCCGAGGCCCGCTGCTGCAGGCTCAGCTTCTTTAGCCTCTCCATATCTATTCTCCTCGACCCAAGCCTTGGTGGCAACGACCTTGTTTGCTGCAATAGGCGGCGGTGGACCTCCTTCGACTGCTCCCTTTCTGCCTTGTCCAGTGGAGGGCCCGAGAGGGTGTCGAGAATGTAGTGGTGGAACACGCTCTCCTTCATTCGGTCGAAGAATGTCGTCACGTGAAATGATGAAGCCAACACCTAATCAAAATAAAATTAAGTAAGATAAAATTATCTCACTGGGGGAAGAAAAGAATTACGATCAACTATCCAAAGTGCTTTATATTTTCAAATATTTTTTACAAATAAATCCTGTAATATTCAAAATGAGCGAAGTACAGTAGTACTCAATTTTAATCCGTTTAATGTGTAACTCTATTGAGAAAGGGAGTCTTAGCAGACGATACCGAATAGTTCCCCAATAAAAAGATTGAATTGTACCTCAATAGTTTATTTGTGCTGGAAAATTAACAGAATGAAAATAGATAATATATGTAATGAGTGGGCTTTTCCTTGTTGAAATGATCATTTCGTCAATTTTATTGAATAATAAAGGTTCCAGATTGATGCACTTAGTATATTTTAGATTTCAATCAAACGAGAAAAGAGACGGAATCATGTTGTGGCACGCATGATGGTCATTTTCACGCGCCCACAACTATTTTGTTGATTTAAATATCTATAGTGCAGATTATAACTTTTCAGTGTAAAATAATGAGCTAGATCTAGATCGATATATTAACCAGACATGATGACACATTAATTTAAGTCTAAATGCAACAACTTAGGGCAACTAAGAAATATTAGAAACCTACGTTCATCGGGAAAAAGTGAAGGTATGATACTTTAAAAAATACTTGAGCTTGCTTTAAGTAGAATATTTGATCTCAAATAATTCCTTACATTTCGCATAACTTATTCGATTATAAATACATTACTTCTTCAATGGTGTGGATTCGTGTCATTTTTCTTATTAATTGGTTGGTATATATGGAGGTAGCACATGTCTATGGGCCTGATACAAGAAAATAGGAAACCTAATAAAAGATCCGGGTCACTGCGAGAATCGAACCTGAAACATCTAACTTTAATCTAAGACATGTGTATCACTGCACTGCCCTCTTTCTCACACCCCTTTTAACTTTAATAATTGTATCATTCAACTATCAAATATAACGTCTTGTGGACTAACAAACTATATAAGGCGGATTACATACCTTGACAAGCACAATCTTAAGGAGCCATATTGTTGCCCCGATGAGCACCGCTACTAAAGTCCTAAAGAGCTTCTTCAACACTTTGTGGTGCTTGTGAACGTTAGGGGACATGATGACCCAAGCCACTAAGATCAAGGCCAACCATGCACAGTTTTGGAAGCTCTTGCGGAGCCCATACACGAAGTACAAGACCTTCTCCCTCAGCATGAAGTTCCTCTCTATGAGGAATACAATGAACCCGACAAGCCACTCCGACACGAGCCGTCCGCAGAACACCACCATCACCATGAGGCACCACTTCCACATCTTCAAACCCCAGAGAGTCTCTGTCCGGAGTCGATGTAGGGCTAGGGAGCAAATCAAGCAAGTCATAATTGTGAGGAAGAGAAACCATTCTAGTAATGCCGTTTTGTTCAGTTTCCTCCTCCTATGGTTTCCGTCTGCATATCCAATGCCCTCAAGCTTTTCATCATCTTCGTCATCGTACCTATTGAATTTTCATTAAGTATTGAGACACACATCTAAGTAGTGAAGTACATGGGTGAAGCTATCAGCAATCTCAACATCAAAGCCCTTTAGTGAAAAATAACGGGAAATATAGCAACACTTGCGGATGTTAATTCCACAAAATATGGTTGGATATCAATAATCTTCTACAAGTACATTTAAACCTGTAAAATCTTGTAAATTGTGAGGGGAAATAGAAAAAATTTTGATATTCTTGTAATTTTTTAATTAAATTCCAGTTTAGTAATTTAATTTGTTAAATTAAATATTTTATTTATTTATTAATGAATAAATTGAAAAAAAAATTTAAAAAAACTTTGTCCGTATACGTATTTTATTTCAGACAATTTAAAATTAAAATAAATGAATTATTTAATTCATAAAAAGGGAAAAGTAAGAATCTATCCAATTATTTCTGTTTGTTCTTTACTTACCATTACCATTCTCATCAAAACGAGATGAAAGCAAAAACTGATGATTAGATCGGTTTCTTTGCCTCCTAAGTTCTTTTTTCTCTTCTATTCTTTTTGAGTTTTCATAAAAGCTTTTCCGTCCTATCTTGGTTAATTCATTGAAATTGTAATCACTACTCTTTAATCGTATTATTTTCTGATCTAAGAGAAACTTCATTTAATTTCAAAAATTGTTTTCCACCAATAACTTGGTTGTTATTTTCAATCGATTTTATGTTTATTTTGTTAGGATTTAGTTGTAGTAAAACTGAAGATTTTGAGGAGTAATAATAACTTTTTAAATTACAACAAACCATCCTACTATAATTCTTGAATATTATAACATAAAACGTCAGTTGGAAATTAACAAGATAAAAACATAGTGTTATTATGAAACCGTGTAAAGTAGAGACAGCATTTTAAATGAGGATGTAGTGCAATGGGGCACGCATTCGCCTTCTAATTAAGAGGTTTCAGGTTCGATACTTATTAAAATATCGTATCCCTTTGTTAACTATTAGGATTTATATTGCATTATATTAAATCTCATGAACCTCTCTTATATTTAAGGAAAAAAAAATAGAGGCAGGATTCCTGTGACATCTTAAAAACTTTATGCAAATTCCACCCAAAAAAATAACTATAGAGAAAGGTAGAGACTATTTTTTATTTATATATATATAGAGAGATAGAAAGGGAGAGACTAAGGATTACTAAATCGATGCCTAAGCTACATCTCATTCCATTATCAGTCCTTATGTTGAGGAGTCTGCCTAAATTGTAAACATAGGTAATAAATAAGAGGATACTAGAGGTTCAATGTAGAGTCCTCCATGAACACTAGTGGTGATAAAAAAATGCCTTATTCTTTGAAAGATCTGTCTCTCATGTCTGGTACCATATGGTTTCTGAACATATCAACTATGTAAATGAAATAAAGGAAATAATCTATGCATATCGTGTCCTTACCAACCATCGTTGTCTTCAGATGATGAAGAGGACTCATCAGGCGAGGGTTTCGGTTCTCTTTCCTGAGAGTATTCAGGAGCGGACTTGGGAGAGTTGATTTTAACAACCTCACCGAAGCGGGACGTTGGCTTTGAGAAGTTGAGGCGGGGGACAATTTTGGCTCTTGATGGAGTAGGAGGTATTGGATCGATGTTGTTGCTGCTGTTGTTGTTGATAGGGTCTGATTGATTGAGAGGAGAAGGGTGGAGTTTACGGTTTTGCTGGTCCATGATAACTATCACATGGTCGGCAGTGTTGTTCTTGTCTTTCTTCTGGCACTCATGATCATGATCATCCGGTCTATTTTGGACAAACTCCATGAGAGACGTTGCCGTGTTTTGGCAAACTCCAATGGACATTTAATGCTTTGCTCCAAATGTGATATGAGAGAGAGAGAGAGAGATTAGAGTTTCACTGGATTATTAGCAGGGCAGTCTGCCATTGCCTTTTGGAGGTATATATACTGGGAAAAAGGGAGAGCTTTTCTTGCGGTGAAAAAAAAAAGGGAGGGGGGGGGGGGGGGGGGGGAGACCTTCGGAGTTTGGTTAGTTTTCCTGATGAAATATTCGGGATGACTGTTGAAATGATGGCAATATTGATTCTTCTTTTTGTTTTTTTTTTCCGTCCAAGTAAAGGACAGGGAATGGAAAACAAAAGGTGGCGGAGTTCCAATTTCTGAGAAGTGAATTTTGAACTTCGAAATTACAAATCAAGAATGATTATCATTATAATACACCCCTTTCTTTAAAAATATCATTCTTCTTTTTTTCATTACAAGAAGATCCGTATATCTAATATAATAAAATATAATTACTAATAGTTAATAATAATATCGTTCTTATCAGACCAGATTCAAAACGAGCACTACTTACCATAAAATCCTCATGATTAGTGCATGTATGTGTGTGTGTATATATATATATATATATATATAATGTTTCCACCAGGAAAATAGAAAGGATGCAACAGTCGGAGGTTGGTGAGGTGGCCCTCTATTTTGATTATTAATGAACAGATTCCAGTTTGCAGTGGGGGTCCCCACCCAACTTCCCCTCTGCTGGTTGGCTGCTCCCCTTGCCACCTCAATTTCACAATTTTATATTGAGAACTAAAAACCTCGAAACACTTAATCATAGACTTATTAAAGACCTGATTAAAGCTCAATAAAATTGAGCTCATCTCTTCCTAAAAAAAATCTAACATAAAAAACAAAAAATCAATCACCTCACATTTGTATATTATTGATATTAATTACTAAAGCTGCCCACTCATCAGCTAATTCGCTTTACGCAAAAACAAGACAAAAAGGGACCCTTTCAAGTTTGGTATTCTACTGTATATAGAGAGAAAGGATTTTTTTTTTGAAAATTACACTTTTAATCCTCCACATTTATTAACCTTTCAATTTCTCTTTTATTTATTTATTTTGTGACCACTTTGTCATTTACAATATGATAATCATTTGAGTGGGTCATTTTGTCAACCAAATTGTCCACAACAATAATATTCATGTGACAGATGATCATCATAATCTTGTGCAACGCATAAATTTACAGTTATGTGGTAATTCCAACCCGCATTTTTTTTAATTTAAAATGTACTAAAAATAATTTTGAAAATAAAAATAAAATATATATAATTATGAAAATAAAAAATAAAAAGATAATTTTTTATAATAGTAAAAAATATTGCAATAGAAAATCATTTTGAAAATAAAATGATTTAAAATTCTAAAACTATTTTAAAATAATATAAAATATTGCAATATATTTCATTTTCAAAATTATTTTTATTCAGAATTGTATGTGTGACAGAATTTTTTAAAGTTTTTTATTTTGAAAAAATTAATTTTTCTGCCACATGAATAGTATTGGACAGTTTGATTGACTAAAGGACCGAATCAAATAATTATCATAATGTAAAAGCCGAAATTGAACAAAAATAAAACCGAAAAGGACGACATGTATTGAACGTCAGATCAAACGTAGAGGACCAAAAGTGTGCCTTCCTTTTTTCTTTTTTCTTTTTTTTTTCTATTTTCCAAACTTTTTGGATGAGCTAAACTCAACCAGAGCCAAATTATGCATAAAACAGCAAAAATTAAGAAGCAGAAAAATGGTTGTATAGCCCCAACAAAGGTGGGTGACCTTCCCTGCCATGGACAGGGTCGCCGTTGGGCGTTGACCACCATTAAGTCATTCATGGACTCAACCTAGGACATGATGAACATATGATCCCTGCAAACCTCATGAACCATTGGTATGCTTGGAGGAAAAGACCGACATCATAGCCGCACTGACCTTCTAGCATGACGTTGAACTAAATTGGTTAATTACTTTGCTTTAATAACTTGGGGTGCGAGATGCGGGATCCATGACTTCCCACTCTCATAGGTTGCTATCTTGTACGGCCTTATTGATGTGACGTACAACACAAAATATGCTGAGAGGATGGGCAGCCTCGACGCATTCCTTGTCCCACAGGGAATTCATCATTGATATCTTCAGTAAAGAGAATCCGCATTGAAGTCATGCTTAACTAGCTACTACACCAGCACGTTGTGCGGATTTATTATTTGTCGAGAAAAAAGTATATTTTATTATTTCACTGGATCATTAAAAAGTATATTCCATTATTTTATTATTATTATTATTATTATTATTCCCTAAAGTTATTATTTGGCAATATCACTTTTTAAATTTTGTTGTTGTAGTTGTTATGAAAATATTTAATTTATAATAATAATAATAATAATAATAATAATAATAATAATATTATTATTATTATTATTATTATTATCTTTATCTCCACCTATGGTTGTTCTTATCACTTTTGTCACAGGAATTATTCCATTTGATTTATTGTTAATTGTCCCTAGCAATGATCTCATTTGGTGTAGGGGTGATCGGTTCCGGGTACCTTGTATTTTTCATAATACCCGAACCCTACCATGTAAGGGACAAGTTCCAAGATTTTGAAACCGGATCCTACCCTGTTGAATCATGGAACCGGAACCTACCCGGAACCTGTATTATACCACAGGTTCCGGGTACCCTGTTAGAACCTGTAAATTTTTTCCTCTTGCTAAATAAAATTGAAAATATCACATACATAATCAGTAATCATGCCAAATAAATTATCAACAAAAATTAGATTAATCCACAACAATGAAATAATAATATGTCTCATCAATCCATCGACAAAATTGAACATCCATAATACGATCTCACACAACAAAGTGCCTATGTTCTGATTCATTATATGAGATAGTAACTTTACTCTTTCCTCTTTTTTTTTAATAAATAACCGGTTCCGGGTACCCTGTAGGCAGGAATCGAAACCGGAATCGATTTTCACAGGTTCCTAATTTTAATACCAAGAACCTACCCTATTTTCAATACGAGCTACCCAGACTCTACCCGTTAGGATAGGTTCCAACCAGTTCCAGGTATACCCGGTACCCGTGCACACCCCTAATTTGGTGAATTGGTGAATAGTTATTACTACTATTATTGTTTTTGTCCTAGCAATTATTTCATTTGGTTTATTATTCTTGGCGATTATCCCATTTGATGAATAATTATTATTGTTATTATTGTTCTTGTCGCAGCAATTATCCCATTTGGTTTATTATGAATTTTGTCCCTAACAATTATCCTATTTAGTTAATTTTAAATTTAGTGAAATTTGTCTTTATTGTTATTATTATTATTATTATTATTATTATTATTATCCCATTAATATTATTACTATTGCTTTATTATAAATTTTGTCCCTACACTTATCCCAATTGGTGAAATGGTAAACTGAGTGAATTTAGTGAAAGCTATCATTATTATTTTTTGCCCCAATTATTATTATTATTCCATTAATATTATTACTACTTTTGTCCCAAACAACAACTACAACAACAAAAGTAGTAATAATAATAAAAATAACAATGACAATAATAATAATAATAAATGAAATAATATTGTTTTGGAAGTAACAAAAAAGATGATGATGATAATAATAATTTTAAAAGAAATAATATTTTTTATGGTGGGAGTTATGAAACTTTTGGGCATACAAAAAGTCGGTGCCTAAGAAGTTTCCATTTCGAGTTTTCGGATAAATGGCATGCAACCACAACCTCCTTCGCAATTATATATTATATCACTACAATAAAGTAATTTATTAGCAACTTAATCAATTTTACTTGCTAAAAAGTCACTTTTACTAACTAAAATATTTTCCCATCATATATATATATTTAGCCGTCATGCCCTTTAGCTATGGAGTTGTGGTAACTAACGTGCAATTAAGTATTTTTAGTTGTTATAGGCCATAGCAACTATATTTTACCTGTTAGTAATGTGAAAATTGTAGTTGTTAAAGAATTCATTTTAGCAATTAATGAACTCTTTAGCAAATACAATTTCGTTTGTTAAAGAGCAAAATATAGTTGCTAACATTTATACCGACTAAAACAATTTGGTTGCATTTCAATTGTTATAGCCTAGCAGTTAAAAGAATTAACAACTAAATATATGTATGGTTGAAATATATTTTAGTTGTTAAAGGCGACTTTTTAGGAACAAAAATTGATCGTTTAGTTGCTAATAAACTAATTTGTTATAGTGTATATAGATACATAGATTATGCAATGTACAGTGGCACCCCTCAGGTTTAAAAATATGCCCGCCATAGTTATGATCTCGTCCACAAATTCCCTAGTAGGCCAATCTTACGCCTTCTCAAGTTCATCTTTAATTGAGATAAAACGTTTCGCTCTCCTCAATCTTTCTATAGTTTGCATAAGCTCCTGAGCAATGATAACGTCATCCTGGAGCTTGTTAGGAAGAAAACTTGCGTGATTCGGGAAAAACAAATTGGCTGAGCCTATTGGCAATAAGCTTCATTATCAATTATAACAAACGTACATATTGCAAAAACTGAGTTGCCTGAAATTATGTAGGCACATTACAATTGATAGATTGATAGTTGGCATTCAACTGAACCCAAATAGTGCTTTAGAACCCATGAGCCTTATACTCTGCCTTGCACGGGCACATATATCTGACCCCTATAGTTTAATATATATATATATATATAGGACAGTTTGATTGGCAGCCTGTTAATTATGCGGTTTCCTCAACGTATCGTGCCCCCATAGCTCTCACGTTCGCTCTTACTCTTGCAATCAAAATAGTTGTATCGTTCCCCCACAGCTCTTACTCTTGCAATCCAAATAGTTATTAAGCAGCGGCGGACGGTGCGTGCGGGCACCACATATAATTTCCTTGCTTTACAGGTGTCTAGATTTGTCTTTGACCTGGAATATAATTAATTAAAATGTACATTCGAAGCATGCAAAATGTGGAATAAT
Organism: Punica granatum; assembly: GCF_007655135.1. Classification (NCBI taxonomy): domain Eukaryota; kingdom Viridiplantae; phylum Streptophyta; class Magnoliopsida; order Myrtales; family Lythraceae; genus Punica; species Punica granatum. The sequence goes on along the minus strand of NC_045130.1, from coordinate 25,270,817 downwards.
GAACACCATCATTCACCTTTGCGGTGGATAGAGAGAACATGATCGTTTATTATGATGAATTTGGGGTTTGATTTATGAGGAATTTGAGCATGAAGCTGCCTCCGAGATTTAGGAAACGAACTAAACATGTTGTTTTTGAACGGTTATTTTATTAAAATCCATAAGCTTATCCACCTGACTCACCATGTCCTTGTGAGGTAAAATTTTATAATATTTTCTTTGAATTTGTCCGTCAAAATGTCATGACTTATGAAATTCCAAAAATCCTAACCAAAGAAAGCTGCAAAGTCACTAACTCAATGGAGTCAAAAAAATTAAGCAAAAGAAACGCGGAAGTCCGAAATTATCTATAGTGGTTATTACAGTCTTTTTTAATATACCAAATATTTCTAGCCTACGCGTACATTCCGCCCTTTTCTGTCTGATATAAATAACTAGCGGTAATAAGCTTTGTGTCATAGAAAGAATTTGATTTCATATATGAAAACAAACAATCAATATAATTCATTTTCGTATTGGAAAGTGCTTAATGAATGTTCCTCGCCAACTTTGCAAGGTTGATGAAGCATAGTGGACGTTGAATCTAATGGAGCTACTGCTGGTTTGGCAGGTAATCCCTCGTGGAAGTACGGTACTAGAATCCATACGCGCAGATGTAGTGACAGGTTCGATAAATTCATCAGCAAGGTAGTGGCTAGTCCACTTTCATTACTAGAGTCACTTTGTAAAACTCTACATTCATTCGTGGGGCGGTGACCGCGTTAACTTTATTTAATTAGAATATATATATATATATATATATATAGATCGACATAATATATATATATATATATGTATATATATATATTTTCTGTTACAAAGGAGTTCAAGTGCATAATAAAATGAAATAAGAAACCTAATAAATAATAAAAAGACACAAGTAATATCACAATAAATATCAAATCTGTAACATTTTGATTATCAAGCGAATCACCGCACTATATCTCTTTGATGATATATATTAATAGGCCAAATGAACACAAAAGTCCTAAAACTATGGGAAATGTTAAACTTAAGTGATAAATGTATTAGTTTGGTTCAAGTTGTCATAAACATTTAATCCATTAGACATTTTTGGTCCGAAACCATAACTAAAAGTTAATGCCGTTAAATCAGCCAACGTGACACCTCTTGATTGGTTGAATAATATTTTTATTTATTAAAATTTCTGAAAAAATCTGAAAAAAAATAAAATATACGACAAAAAAGAAAGAGGGGAGGGAGTCCCTCCCCATCTCCGGCCACTTTTCACCCCAATGAGGTCATTGAAGGCGTCAATGACCTCCGGCGACCTCGCCGAGGGGAGGAGGCCGAGAGGGGAGCCCAACAAGTGGGATTCTTCTGCCCCCTTCTCTCTGCGATTGAAAGGGGGAAGGTGACCAGCGGGAAGTCCCCACCAGCGGAACTCCCTCCCCTGTCTCTTTTATAAAAAAAAATTGTTTTTTGTCCTCTTTTTCTTTTTTAAATTTTTAAAAATTTTAATAAATAAAAATATTATTTGACAAATCAGGAAGCGTAACGTGAATCGATTTAATATCGTTAACTTTCACTTACGGTTTCGGACCAAAAATGTTTAACGAATTAAGCGGACTAATTGAGCCAAATTTGATACATTTAGGACTTATGTTTAATTTTTTGCATAGTTTTAAGACTTCCGCGTTTATTTAGCCTATACTAATGTAGTTTACCTAGCTAGAAAGATTTATCGGAAGGAACTAGTATAGTTAGTCTTTCGGTGTGCATCAATAACTCTCCCCACATTGTAAAAGGTAATTATGATCCGAGAGCTTCATCATAGACCATGCCAAAACCTTACCAATGCACACGGAGTTTCTAATACCAATTCGTCAGGTGAATCTAACATCATACTACACCAATAAAAATGCTTTCAATTAAGTTATAACAGATATGTTTTGTATCGATGCTAGCTATATACTAATAAAACATTTAGCTAGCCATAAAATACACTGTGCTAATACCATCGTGCATGTATGAGTGCTAGAAATATACAAATATATAGTGGTTATGTTTCTTTAATAAGGATTATAAATTCACCCACTAAATAAAGCCCTGACTTTTTCACATGGAATGGGCAATGCGATGCCTGACATCATCATCTCAATCCCACATAAGACTCTAGTGGTTGGGAATGGGTCAAATTCAGCACTGAGATACGTTTTCTAATCTGACTACACAGACAAAACCTGCCAAAGGAGTGATAGTCATTATCTTAATTATTTACCTAAACCAACTATTTTTTTTGCACTCAATTAATATTACCTTCCCAAAGATTTAGTACGCGGCAAAGAACAATTATTATATGAAAGAGACCCATTGGCATGTGTCAGCGGTTGACGGCTGGTCCCGCCTAAGCACAATGATAGCATTTCCAAATGTTATATACTTTGCAGTGGCTCAACAAATTGTGTTGTAAATAAGACGTATATTAATATAAAATTGACACGTTAAATAAATATTAAATTATAAATAGTAATAGAGAGGCACGTACAATGTATAGTATTTTCAAACTTCCTTGAGAAGAGATTTACTACGATTCTGGAATTATCTAGGCTAGTTACTTATGGGGTATTTGGTTTCAGAGTTAAAATAACGTTGATTTTGATTGTAGAAAAGGACAAATGTTGTGTAGTGTGTTGAGTTAAAGTTAAAATTTTTAACTTGAAAAATGTGTAATTTTGTTGTGCAGTGGGTTGAGTTAAAGTTAAAGTTAAAATTTTTGTGATTTTAACCTTGAAAACAAACGTGAAAATTTTTGTGATTCCTAGTTGATAGCAGATTTTGTGGGATGCTTCTTCTGGTGCTTGGCCTATATGTACACGTTCTATTTAGTAATGCAAATTGACAGATAATTGTCCATTCATCTCTTCTTGGAAAACTTATTATGAAAAAATTGAGAAAAAAACCACAAGCTTATATGAGATTGGTTTCTTTCTCAATTTTTTTCATATGGGATAACCTATCTCAACAAGATTTTTGGAGCTCTCTGAATTGTAAAAGTTTGAACATAAGGGCCGTGCATTAATTAACATAAGACTTCTGTAATTAAGTTATGGAACTTTTGGAATTTTACGAATGATATGCCAACCTTATCGGGTCATTGTTGAAGTCTCATAGATTGTGATTTGAAAGTCACTCAATTAGAATTTAAACTTATCCTACATGGCATCACCTTATGCATTGGCCCGATTTTTATGTATTATATGCATATAGATGCATCTAAAATTAAAAAAAGAAAAAGAAAAAGAAAAAGGTAGCTTACTGATTATGTCAATTCAATGTACCGTTATATTGTCGGTCTCATACATATTATTTTTATGGCAACAAATGTATAAATAGTTTTCAGTATTTTGTTTATGAATTTTAGCAAACGACACTGTAGGATATTCGGTCTCCCATGAGAAACCCGATCAACCCGATGCGATATGCTAGCGTTAAAGCATGTGGCTTCCGTCTGATCTGAATTCGAAACATGTCTCTTCTCTGTCGCTATTGAGTGCATAACACCAGTACTCTCCTTTTAAGTTTTGATGGGAGTGTACTGAGTAGTAGAGGGCATTCGATCAGAAGTATTAATTTTCTGTGACGCCCTGCATTACTTAGTGTCATTAATCCCCTATTAATGGAGAAAAGAGGCCTGCAACATATGAGAGTATGGCAGCTGCTATGTATATCCATGAAGTGGACGTATGTCTGTGCCATAATAATTCAAAAAAGCATTCACGATTAGTACTTGTCACTCGACTCCATAGTGGGAATCCGCCAGGGTGTTCGTGACTCTGGTACATGACGGTGCATGGTGCGTGATCCATCCCGTGCAACGGTTCTTGGCAAACCCTTTTTTTTTTTTTTAAACCTCAAGAAAATGTATCACCTCATAAATATTTCAATCCATCATTTCAGCACGATTAAGATTTAACTCTCAGTCATGACTTGGACTAAAAATGCACAGTGTGTTTGGCGTTTTAGGACTAATTTAACCAAACTAAAACTTGTAAGACTCGATTAACATTTTTACCTAAGTTTACAGGTCTTCTGTTGTTTCTTATATATAACGGCTAAAATAATTGACTTTGTTCATGTTCATGTCATGACCGATTAAGATTCAGTAACGGTTTAGACTAAATGTATATAATAGATTAAAAATTTCAGGACTAACTTAACCAAAGTAATACTTATACCACTCAACTTACGATTTAAGTAAGCTTATAGGACCACTACACTGCTGCTGCTCTCCCAAGGCTTTACTTATCTTGACCAAAGCTTAACTAATTCTATCACTAGTCTATCACTGTACTGTCTCCTCCCCGTGCATAGATGGAAGTTATTCTATCAGAGATTAAATTAATTGTTTAAACTTTGTGTATAATTTCCTAATTGTTTTGAATTCTTCTCTTCTATCTAATTCTTTCCCCTCTTAGTTGCTTTGATTTGTTACCCCATATATATAAAATATGGCATATTATTCACCAAAAAAAGAAAATGTATGCATAGTTTGGAGTAGATCTCGCCTTTTGATTTTCCCGGATGCAAACATAACCTCGACTAAAGATTTTCCCAATGCAAACCAAACTGCATACATATAATACATGTAGGATTTCACATATATGCTATAAGGGGCCGTATGAGCCCTTTGTAGCCATTAATGTCAAAGTCTTTGACCAACACGCCAAGCCGCTCCGAGACCTAGAGCAATTCTTATCCAGCAACAGGCTCAGCTGCAGGGAAACTCACTTCCTTCAAGAGCATGACAATTAGCGAATGCCCCAAGTTGACCTCTTTCTTTTGGTATGCAAAATCTCACCAAGCTTAATTAATAAACTTATGCTTCATTCTTGCCGGGAGCTTGATCTTTCTGTGGACGAGAACGGGAACGCACTACAACTTCAAGGTATCATGGATCTTTGCCACGTGAAAATTAGCAATGTCACGTGACGACTTCATCTCACCAATCTTGAGTTCCTGGACATCTGTTTCTTGGACGATCTTGTGGCCCTACTAGGGTGGATAGGAGATCTGAGATCACTTCGAAAGCTTGAAATGTATAATTGCCCCAGGCTGACATCGCTGCCAAAAGAGATGATCACAGCTCGGATCCGGGGTATATGGGGGTGTGAGCATTGTTATTTGCCTTGCTTGGAAGAATGGTGCGAAAAGAAAGCAATAACTTCGGCCCATGATTAATTCTGCATGTTGGACAATTAATCGATCAATTATAAAGGACACTATTAACTCGGCTCAGATGTGCTTCCCTGCAGATAATGTATGTCTTCTTAATCCCACTTCGATCATTCTTATAACTAATGCATTATTGCTTTGCTGCAGTGAATGAGAATAAAACTCGTGTGGCTATGACGGGATATGGGAAAATTATGGCAGCGGTCATTTAAGTTTGCCGTTTTTTGAAAGCGGGTCCTATAAATTTAACTTTCCAAAAATCAGTTCTATGTGTTGCTAAAATTAGACACTTTTGGTCAATTCCATATCCGGCTGCTAACGGGTGATGACGTGGGCTTAATGCCGTAAAAAAAAAAATCACAGTTGGGCATTAATACGCAAAAGAATTCTGGTTCACCTTGGAAGTACACGGAGATTTTCACTTATATGCATCACTCGGTTTTTCACTTCAGTACCATTAGGTACCAGAACTGATCCCGTAGAGAAGGAAATTCACTTCCTGACTCGCTTGCTTAGTCGGGAGTCAATAGGAACCAAGATTTCATTACTTGGCTGGAGTTCCCTCAATCTGTCCATTCCTATCTATGTGCTTTTCCCTTATTTTTTTAGCATGATAATCTACATCTATATAAATAATAAAAGCTGAAGAATGCATTGGAATGCTCCACTTAGGATGAACTATGCCTTTTGCGGTCACATCAATTGGAACGTGACACTTGGTGCAATGTCTCATTGCCACCTCCATGTGAGAAGTCAAAACGACTTAAACACATAGTCTTATTAAACAAAACAAAAAACTCTCAAATAATATAATTATAATTACCTTTATAATATATTAAATTTTATTATTTAGGTAATATGGAGTCGTGCAGTAGTATATGAAATTTGGTATATTCATTGTTGAATTTTTATTGTATGAATAAAATAAAATATATTCATTGAGGGATTTTTCGAATAAGAGATAGATGATATATTTTGACAGTGGATTAGGTATGCTTAGATCGCGCAACATATCAAGATAATAGATTGCATGAAAAAAATACCGTATAAGAATAAAGAAAACTCATTTTTATAGAGGTCCTAGCGGAAGAATTTATAAAAGTAATTTTGTAAGTTAACGAACAATTCAGACCGCGCATATGTGGGTCTTTGACTTGTTCTTTTTATTTGATCCTTAAATTCATGTTCTAATTTGTAGGCTTCATGCGTATATAATAATTCTCGGACAACATAGAACCTCCTTCAATTGGGTTCTCGTTAAAAAAAAATCCATCCCTCTTCATCTGCTTTACCATGGTTAATTTGCAATGATATATATAGGTTTTGAAGCCGCCGTACCAGTCGACCTCATCATGTTTGTGACGGAAAAACCGAGCACAAGAAAGTTGTCAAATTCCAAGAACATGTGCACGGACAAATTGGCTTGCTAGGCTGATCTTAACGTCTTTCTTGGAGCATTCACTTCATCGACTGCCCGCTTGCTCACATTAAACCGCTTATCTCAATTGATTTTTTAGTGTCATTTTACCCTGCCTTTGTACCTTTTTTTCTTTTCTTTCTTTCTCTTACTTTCTGGTTTTGGCCTCGTGCGCTACCAAAAAACACGAAGGCATTGAAATATCCATGATATTTTCTTTCTTGTGGTGCGGGATCTCTACTTTCCACCACTAGCTAGTATAATTAGAAATTCGAACTGCAATCTAATGTATAAATAACAACAATCAAATAATAGTGGCAAATCGATATTATACTGGCGGACAAGCTGGCAAGCAAATATTTGTATCAATACTGTTCGTGCAAATGGAATCTTTAGGGGCAAAATCGATGGAATCTCCAGCAATAACATTTAGAAAGAAGAAGAATAATGGACTTGCACTTCTTTTAACTCTTACACCTCCAAAACTAAGAAAGTTACTAAATAATACATGAGTGAGACTATATAAAAGGAGAACGTATGCAGGGACCTAAGCATATTCATAGTCATCTGTAAGCTGGTCTAGTTTACCAAGTCAACTAGCCAGTATGATTTTCCTTACCAGCGATAGGGTTGATTGGGTGGTTATGGGTGTCACCGTCGTCGTTATCATCCTGATGCTGATATGCAAAATACGGGGGTCGGGCTGCAGCAGACGTAGTTCTGACACATCGAATGATAATCAATAGGATTCGCGGATGCAGGGACAAGGACAAGGACAAGCACCATGGCAACTATTCTTCCTCAAATTGCTAGTTAATTTTGTTTTTTATTTTCTCTTTTGGTTTCCTGATATTAGGCACGTATTTAAATTACATTGTCACGGTTGCTAGTCATCGATTCAAAGTTCAATAAACATGTCCTCAATTTTGAATTGAAGGAGTTTATCTATTAAGTTTCATATTTGTTTGTTTGAATAAGACCATTATATAAATTCGGGCTGCAGTCCATTATCCTATTTAATATGGCATAGAAATAATAATAAGCTCAAAATATTAAGGTTCTAAAGCTCAAATAACGGGGACAAGTCCCAGTGCCCTATGCTCAAGTGAAGACTCAACGCCTAAGGATCCAAAAGTTACTTACTATAAATAGAGAATCGTTTAAAAGATGAATCACATGAATAGTTATGAATTTTCGCATTTTTTTCAAATCTATTATAAATTTTATTTTTTATCAATAAATCAAACCTATACTTTTGTTTGAATTTTGACAACTGCCATTTTGTCTAATTTCGTCGATGTACTAATCGTTGCATGCCATGTAAAAAAAATCTAAAAATTAAAAAAAGGATTAAAAGTAAGTTTATGCAAAATTGGATAAAATATCAAAAATTGACCAAAATTCACAAAAATTCAAACCAAATTAAATAAAAGTCAACAAAAATTATAGAAAACCTGTACTCGAGAACTTTTACCCTCTTAGTGGTTGACCCGGCTGGAACTGGAATAGTTTGGGCCATTAGGCTCTCAGGTACCATGATACACACCGAAGGTAGATAAAAATTTAAGAAATTTTAAATATAAAAATTACACAAAAATAAAAGATATTAAAATATAAAAATAAATAAAATTCAAATTTTAAAAAATAAATAAAATTCATAAAATTATAGAAAAACTTAGAAAAAGTTTTAAAAAAATAAGCAAGTTAACAGAAAGTTATATTAATTTCATATAGTTGTTTAGTTGTTTTATTTAAAAATTAAATAAAATTCAAAAAAATTAAAATATATGAAAATCAAAAATAAAATAAAACAAAATAAAAATTACAGAAAATTCATAGAGAGAGGGAGGGGTCCAGATTGCGGTTGGGCTCCCCCTTCTAACCAGCCCTCCCTCTCGGCAAAGCACAAAGAGAGTCGGAGGGGTCCAAATCGAGGCTGGGCTCCTCCTTTGGGCAACCCCTCACTCCCGGCGAGCCCGTTGGAGGCTTCGAGGCCACCGCGATCTCATCAGAAGGGAGGGATGGCTGGAGGGCTTACCCATATGGTCCTTCCCCCCTAGTATCTCTATTCGAAACAGAAAAATTGGGGTAGGGAAGGACAAGAAACGAGGGTCCTTCAGGCCACCCCTCCTTCTCGATGACCTTGCCGAAGGAAGCAGCGACTGCAAGGGCCCTCCCTCGTGCTATTTCCCCTGGCAAATACCCAGCCTCGACAAGGGCTAGGTTTTCTTAATTTTTTTTTCTTTTTTAGTTGCTTTCTTAATCTTTTTAAGACTTTTTGAATTTTCTTTTTAATTTTTTTCTAAATATGATAATAAATTTTCTGAATTTTCTTTTTTAGATTTTTTTTCTAAATTTCCTTTATATGTTTAATACTTTTGTTTTTTCTGTAATTTTAATTTTTTAAATTTTGCTAACTTTCATTTAATTGGTTCTAATTTTATTCAGTTGTCTTTGAAATTTGTATAAATTTTCTTATTTAATGTTTTCCTAATTTTTAATTTTGTATTTATGTTTTAACTTTATTTGATATTTTTGAACTTTTTATGAAATTTCTGTAATATTGAAGACTTCAATGAATTTTTCTTAATTTTTGTATTTTTCTATAGTTTTTTTCCAAAAAATATGAATATTCTGTAATTTTTTAAATTTCCTATTTTTTTATTTGTATTTAATTTTGGTTAATTTTATTCAACTTTTAGATTTTTTTTGAATTTTTTTATGTTTCTTAAATAGTTTTTTAGAATTTTTTTGAAGTAGCGTTCGATGGTTGGTCCATGTGCTTCATATTGATGGCCAGCTATAATCTTTTTCACTGTGTTAAGTATACGTCATAGCCCTTTAACAGCCGATTAAGGAGTAGACAAAAGCATCTAACTTTAGCAACATTCAGGACTGTTTTTAACAAAATTATACTCATAAAACGTACTTTCAGAAAAGGAAAAACTTATAGGATCATTCGAGAGGATACAGGTTTGTGGACAGTGCAGACAACCTGATATCTTTGACTCTGACTCCGAGGTAATCCGTATTGCTCTCCACGCATTTATCCGAAATTAAGGCGCGATATCTATTGCTTCAGGAAACATGCCGCTAAATTTATTATACAGTGTAAACTCTGTGTTCCTCCAAGAGACTTTATCTTTCATTTCTGATTGTCTCCGGTCGCTAGCTATAAGATGTGGACTTCCTCTTTTTCCAAGCATCATGCATGGAATCTTGCTACCATTTCAATTTGTAACTAATAACTCTGTGACGAAGATCGTGAAAGCTATAACAGAAGAAGTGCATTGTCAGTGCCAGCATTGATCTGATATTCATTATTGCAGCAAAAAGTTATTTTCGAATCATACTCTTGTGCCCCTTGACGTGGCAAATTAAAACCCCGTTATCTGCAGATATTGCAAAGCAAGTGTACGTTTCACACTCAGTCTGTTGTGTCCTATCTGATAAAGAATGAAAACCCCTGTGTTTGCTTGGAAAGTCTTTAATAAAATAAAACTCCAAGAATCAGTGTTGTCCTCCTATGCAGTTTCCTCGCCAATCATTCATCGCGAAACTCATCGGAGTTCTCTTCCTCTTTCCTTTATTAAGTAAGGGCTTGATCTCGTTCTCGAGAGTTCATTGGCAACGTTGATCCATGAACAGCCACAACGGGGCATAATGAGGAAAGGTCTACTTGAGGTTGGATATTAAATCCAAGAGATCCTCTCAATAAAAAGTTGTCTGCGGAAAAGGTTGCCAGTTACACCCAGATACAGCATATGGAAATTGTGTTAGGCACTCCAATGGCCCATGTATCTACATACAGAATTAGACCTGTCTTATGCTTCATTGAAGTTGAATCCAAGTGCACGGTCTAATCTTCCCAAAGGTACACAGCTCATTTTTCATTCTTCCTAGTATCGTAAGGCTGTTTTGGTATCGCAAACATGCTTTTACTATTCATTTTGCATAAGTTGATAGCAAAAAATGTTACAATCCACTTCAACAAAATGTTGGATCGTATAATGTTTTCCTAAACTTAACAACTTAACTCTCATGAAACTCTTTCCTTGTGTTCTTTGTTTTATGAGAAAAATGGAAAGCTCTAAAGGTAGATACCATTTTCTGGAACCAAATAAGCTGGAACAGCTCCACAATACCTGAGAATTACGTGGATATTTGGTTCCTAATAGAGATTGTTTACCGGATTCATCTGCAGCTAGTTGATTTTGAAAGTTGGAGCACTGCTCTTGCGAGATCGGAAAAGTATTTGGGATCTATTGGCAATCAGGGAGCTGTATGTATTCTCAGAGATTCTATCGAGGGGCAACATGAGGATGTTAAAGGCAACAATTACGTGTTCGTGGTATTTCTACTTGAAATTGTTAGCAGAAGACCTTATTGCAAAGACAAAGGCCACTGTTAATCTCTTTCCTTCTCCCAAGTTTTCTCTACTTGGGTTCTACTGGTGGGTTTGGAAGATAGGAATTAAGTCGATGCGTACGAAAAGTGAGCTCAAAACTGTGAGATAATCTTGCTGGTGCGCTGGGCAGGCTAAGGATTATCTGGAACGGCTGGAAATGATGTCTTACATGGTAGACCCTGAGCTGAACCACTTCAGCTACGACTACCTCAAGGTGATATGCGAGGTTGTGAAACTCTGCCTCGGCCCTGACTTGACCAAACAGCCTTCAGTGAACCAAGTAACCTCTATGCTGGAGAGTGGGATCGACACCTCAATATTGGCAGAGCTCTAGCATGGGCGGAGCTAGCTCTCTCGTCCTAATTGGAGGTGAGGCACAGTAAATCTAAACAAAGGAAGACACGCTCCAATGGGGCTTCTCTTTTTATAATTTCTTGGCTTTTATCTGGTCATAAATCGTTATCAATCCTCCTGAGATCAGAATCTAACAAACATTACCAAAATGTATGATGCATCTGTTCTTATGAATTTGAGTTGCTCCAATGTTCTTTCACTTTATTGAACCTTTTCTTCGTTCCTTCTTTTTTCAGAAACCTTTCAGTCAAATGGCCTTATTGGGAGGGTTCCTCCTGAGCTCGGGAATTTGGCCAGGACCAATCGAAGCCACATAGACCGGGTCTCCTCAATCCAGAAGCAAGCACAAAGATGTTTCTGACTCACCCTTGCAGCAACCACAGCAGCTTGAAACGGCAAGAAGCCAAGAATCCATCATGCACGCTGCTTCTTGGTAATGCTGAAGAGCAGTTCATGGGCGGCATGCCAAAGGAAAATCTCAGATAAGCCACTGGAGCGAAGCTGGAGGCCGAGTAAGATCCACTCAGAGCAGATTATAGCAGGCTGAAAGCATAAAAAACTAGCCATTGGCTTCATTTTCTTGATGTATATTTGCTCCTGTTGAGAAGGTTACCTTGGTACATTTTGCATGACATGACATGTTAAATATTTGGTATTCGAAATATTGGATATGATTTGATTTACCTAACTAGATTCAAAATTTATCTGTATGCCCATAATTAATCTGACTAACCAAGCTGAGGAGACATCATATAAATATTGTTTACAATTTCAATCTACAGCTGCGGCATCAAGAGCAAATGTAGTGCCGAGCAATAGAATGGTTTGGCACTCTTCATTAGCTGTCTGGTTCTTCCATGTCTCTTCTACGGCTTCAATAAAATCAGAAAAATGATACTCAGCTGTAACCAAGGGCCCTACCAAGTTCAACTCGACACAGCCTGGATAACATAGCCAGTGTAACTGTCAATTCCCAGAAGTCTGTATATAAGCCCAAACACCGGAGCTTCATGGAAACAGGCCGTCCAGGAGCCCAGGAAGCGGTCCCTAGTCCTTTTGAGACACGGAACTTAAAAGAAGCTTTTCCATCCGCTCTTATGCAGCCTTGGCATTACGAGATTTTCTTGCTGAATGAACAAATGTTAGCTGTGAGCTTCCATTCTGGTAATCTCGCGGACATGGATCTTGAAAGTTCAAAGATCTTCAGTTCCGCTAGCAACCTCAAGACCAAATCAATGGACAAACCCACCACCTGGGAGAGTATAGTCCAATAGTTGCAACTGATTCCACCGCAGAGACGAGCCTGCTGAAGCGGGTTTCATGGTAGCAACAGTGATTTACATCTCATCTGCCATTTGATTGCACAACTACTTTATCAACCACTAATCAAAAGACATCAGATCAATGAATGCAAAAACACGAACAATTCATCAAACAGATGTGATTGATCACCTGACTTAGTCATGAAAAGAACCATTTCATTCATTTTCATCATTCTTTTCCTCCGGTATATGTTCCGCTAAAAGAAACGTCTTATTGATCGGGATTCCAAATATAGTCTTATTGCTTGGCTAAAATAGCGTTCAGCATCCTATTGGAGGCAAAAATAGAAGCGATACAGTGAGCTCTGTGCAATTTATCCGTGATCATTCTAAGACAGACGCTAGTATGATTTCTGTGACTCTTCAAAACCGATGTTTAGATGTGTTATGGTCACTAAAGTAGCAGCATACAGAAAGTCAGTGATTGGTGTTCAAGCTCTTAACCTATCCCCTTGCTGAACTGCCCTTATCTACCATAAAGGCTAAAATGAGAAATACATGGTTTATGTGAAGCTAGTTTAGATATGGATCTCTTTTTGGGTGGTTTTCTGTCCAGAACGCTCAACTATTGTCAGCTTATACCAAATTATAAGATCAAAGAAGGTAGAAATAGCAAATCTATATGTTCAATACTGTGTGATCTATATAACATGCTTAAAACACATTTGAGTATTAAAGGCACGTGTTCACATGATATTTAATTTTTTAAAAAAAAAGATAAAAAAGAGAGTTCATAACCAAATTTTCAAATAGTATCAAACAGGAGCTAATATACTTTACTAGCTTGCAATCCTAAAACAAACCATAACGACTTCTGAAACAGTCACACCAGTAACAATTCACAATTTCAGTCTTATTCTCAATTTTCATTGAGTTGATTGGTCTCGGCCAGTGACCCCATCCATGGAGGCAGCAGCATATTCCGGTCTGCTCTTGCACAGTCTTGAACAGCGGAGGCAGCATATTGTAGACCCCCGCCACTTCCTTCAAGGCAGCGTTCCCCAACCCACTGGAGTTGCTTCCACCTTTAGTGTTCCAAACGCTGATCTTTGGCTGGAGGCCACGGATGGCCTCTGCATTTGTCCTGGCAATCTGCTGGAACATTCAGCGGTCCGTCATCAAGTAATCCGTCAGGAAGTATAATTGCCTCCAAGGGACCCGAGGAGGGTCTTGAGATGCCCGTCCTGGACGTGGGCCAGAGCCACAAGCCCCTCTGCCTCCTTCCCCGCTTCGCGTAAAGCTCAGCATCTGCTGCCTTCTGTTTTGCAAAGAAATCTGCCTCTGCTGATGCCTTTTGGGCTTCTGTGACCCTCATCTGCTGATACAAGACTGCTTCTGCTTGCTTTTGTTTCCTGTACAACTCCCAGTTGGCCTGTTGCACCTCTGGTTCAAAGAAATAACGAGTTCAAAGAGTAATTAGACAGGGCATTCAATGCAGTATCACTTGCCCTCTACCTAGAGCACAACATAGTGTTTCAGACTGTAAAATATCATTGGGCCTATAAGCCATTGAGTCCATTTCCAACCCAAAATCTCAAGCTAATAGATTGCGGTACCCAATCACTTATAAACTCGTGGATTTCTCTCTAGTTTTTCCGTGTGGGACAATATGTCTCAATACTCGCCTTCACGTGGCAACGTGTGACATTAATGCTTTTCCATATACGTGCCACATGAACTTGAACAACCACCCTCAAAAATTGACTACGAGCCGGGACTGGACTTCTAGGCTCAAGACTTAATCACGAGGTGGACTTCTTCTTACACCTCGGACAATAGGAGGGGGGATAATTGATAATTAGGCCACATTTGAGCTGGACTAAGATGAAACTCAATTTGGCTACCCCAACACTAGACTTGGCATGGTGTCCGCCCACATGTGCACGCGAAAACGTAATCCTTATAAAATTTCCACAAACTCAGCCTTGAGCTTCTCAGTCCTAGTCTGGGCATTCATTATCTCGACATTCCTCTGCAACTCAGCCTCACGGAGGGCCACCACCTTGGCTGCCTCCACCTCTACCACTTTGGCCTCCCTTGTCCACCATGCCTTATTTGCGAGCTCAGCATTCGCCGCTGCCACCTTAGCATCCCTTTGGGTCTTGTACACCTTCACCTCTGCCTTTACCTTGATTTCCTCTTTGTTCCCTTGCCCCTGCTTCTACGTCGCAATATCTTCTTGTCTTTGTCGATCATTGCCTTATTCTACAGCGTATGGCCCTCCCTAACGACATAAAAACGAGACATAAGCCACATTTATTCAGGATTTTGCGAACCTCAAAATATAGTTAATAGCTTTGGAACGGACCCAACGCTAGGATTAACCAAACCATGTCCCTTCGCACTTTCATCAGAAAACACATCTCGAGTACAACCAAGCAGAGCTAATACTGTAACTTTCCCATAGTTTAGCATCGCTAAGAGAATTGGATATGTAAGGATGAAATTTTGCAAAGTTAGAAACTGATAATTTTACCTTTCCTTGGCACCGATCTCACCCTTCATCTTGGCCACGGCAACATCAATTTTAGCCTGGTTCGCCGCCTCTTGCTGGGTCTTTTGGCCAAGGTACGAGAAGTTCCCATGACCAAGCATGTCCACGAGCTGCTTAACATTGGCATTGTACATCAACAGCCCTAACTGGTTGAGCTCGAACTGGACCTTTTCAAACACCTCCTCCTTGAATTCCTTGGTCCCTTTGAAGATCTCCTCCATAGTCGTAGATGCCGCGAGGACCCGGGTCTCACCCTCAATGACTCCCTGCACTAGCTCCTTCACGTGGTTCGAAAGCATGTTCTGCGGAGAGATGAGCTTCGCGTAATTCATGAGACTCCTGGTCCTCCACGTGGGGGCCGATCGTGAAGACTGCGGGCAGGACGAAAGGGAGCTTCTCGGTGCTCATGGCTTGCACCTCGAAGGGGTAGTTCACCGAGGAGATGTCTTGCACAACTGCCCCGGGAGGACCCATGCCTTCTTCGCGAGCTCAATGTCAGGGATCCCCCAACCGGTGAATACCAAATACTCTAATGCGTTTGCAACCTTGTACATGATTACTCTGCATGTTTGTTGATTGATGGTCATGTTAGAAAACCGAGCACGTGCACAGTGGAAAGATTAAATTCAATAAAAATCAAATTTTTATCGCGTGCTCGTTTAATAAAAACTTCAAGGTCAAATCTTGACATGAGAATCACCTTCTAACGAATAGATAACATCACATATTAAATCCACAAGAAAAGTTAAGAACTTTAGACTAACCTCGTCAATTCGAGTCGATTAAAATAACCGTCCAAATGTTCGGCCTCTAACTCAGCCACACGATCATGTCTCCACCGAGTTTAGGCTCCTCTTGACCCATACACTCCGATCTAGGTCACCAATCCCCGAACGGAATCATCACGGAAGGAAAGGACCACTTCAAGGACATCAAGGACAACACCGAAATATTGAACCGAAGTCCAAGAAGACTCCAATCAGCCTAGGGATGCGTGCGGCTGGCTGAGGACCACTCGGTCGAACCCCTCTCCCCTCTCTCTCTCTCTAATATCGAGTCTTATCGATAAATTGCTCATAGGGTTAATTACAAGATCATATCTATATAATCTTTACCCTAGGGACCTAATTACAGTTATTAATTAATCAACATTAATTAATAAATCACAAATAAGTCCTCACACTTTAAGTCATCCAATGACTTGATCTTTAGTAAGAAAGAAATATGAAACAAGTCCTCAACACGAGTTTCCATCAATAAACAATTTATTTATAGAAACTCTCAAAATAAGAAAACTCTCGTATTTTCTTAATTAATGTGCAAGCACCCTTGCAACCACATTGAAAGCCTCGTTCGATAATTAATTCCTAATTAACTTCTTTAATTATAATTAATTCTTTTCTCAGTTCAGACACGCTCAATGTGTGTAACTACCTAGGTTCATCACCAAATGGCAATGGGATTATAACATCAACTTATGTGACATTACCAGAAACTCTTTCTGTAACCAAAAGCATAATTTCCAAAATGCCATTGGTTTTCAAAGTTCACGAATGACGCCTAGCAGCATATCATGATAATCCAAATGGTAGCGAATGTATAATTAAAACATTCTGATGAACCTCTTGATCATATATGCTATGCACTGAGTCCCTTCACTACAAGATCCCCATCTAGCCAAAATTATGGTAAATGCCAGACGCTATAGCCTATTATATGGATTCTCTGTTTTCATTCTTAGATCTGTAGAAGTTAAATAGAAACTATTTTCTATTCAAATCTTTCTACCCCGATCGAGAATTTCTCGATCCAAAATAAATACAACATCCATAGGACATTTTCCCAATTTACTTAGGTTAGTAAATTTCGTCTTGATCGGACACCTACCTTCAATTATAACTAACAGAACCACTGTCTACTGAATACTCATGCTAAGCACAAATTCATTAGCACTAGCAAATTCTAATTACCTATACATGAGATAGCATTTCACCTCAAGTCTAAGGACTATGTGCTCTAATACGATCCAGATAACGTTCATTAACATTAGTAAATTATCGTATGAATATTATCTGTACGTCAAGTTCGACTACTTATCATATAAGCATCCACATGTCTGTCATGATAACAGTTTTCAGATAGCTTGAGACTCATTACTCCATCTTCATTAGTATCTATATACTAATTATGGATATAGACAAATGTGATGATCTATCCGGAGAAATAATGTTCAGTTAAGTCTCATAAGATCGTAAATAGTTTAAAGATACTCTTACCGAATTACTCCGTCACTCATAGTCTTAACTCTTTAAGAATGAAGCATTCAAAATATTTCAGGGACTTTATTCTAATAAACATAAACAATATACGAATAATATAATAAACTTTATTGCCATAAAATGAATTATTCAAATACATAAATCCGGCTTTATGGTATATTACTGCTAGTTCCACGGGGCGCAACGGAAGCGAAAAAGGAACAGAAATTCAAAATTTCCTACCCGTGAAACTAATTCCAAGACCTACTAGAAGAGTAAGAGTAAATAAAAGCGTACCTGGAATATTTAAAGTTGTCGACCGAGCGTCCCACGCGTGACGCCTCTACTGGTATCCACACCGACTTTGTCGACGAGTTTTCGAGATCGGCGGTGCTAGCGACCAACACTCGAAAGAAACACCCCGATGCGACACCCGAAATTTATTAGACTAATGGACCTTATTTGAGTTGAACAATTCAACTCAAATTATATATATATATATATATATATATATACTTATATGCACACACATGCATACACTACGTGTATATATATATATATATTAGCAAATATATATGCAGCACACATATATATATATATGTCTCTGCTGATATATCTATATATGCACATTGCCCCCCTTTTTATAAGCAATATGGGGGGGACAATTCAAGTCCCTGGCCGATGTGGGACTAACCCAAATTGGGTTTCCACATTACATGTGTCCATACACATGTCTATTCACGTAAAGGCCATGTGTCACCATATTGATCGTGCATCAATTAGGTCCATTTAATCTAATAAATCGAGTCTAATTAATCAATAAATTCAATCTCATTAAATATCCGATTAATCGGTCGCACCATAAATCATCTAATCTCTATTAGACGATTTTATTTGTTTCAAGATATCTCTTCAATTTAGTCGTAGTGTGTGACCCTGTAGGTTCCCAATTACGTTGACAGTAATATCAAAATCTCTATTTCAATATTACAAACAGTGAGTGGCATCTAGCAATGCATCACTGTTACTCAAGTAATCGGAAAGTCAATTTCTCGACGAACCTTGTGACCTCCGTTACCGTGTAATATAATCCCTTTGTCATCTATATCTCTATTGAGCCCAAGGCATGGTCGATGACATCCTTGTATGGCTCAATATCTCTTTTTCTTAGTTTACCGGGTAAGTCTATCAGAACAAATGAGCTCGATATCATTATATCGACTCATTTGGGTATGCATACACTTTTAGACTTAACCACCAAGTGGCCGTGAGATATCGCTCCCGTTTCGTAGGAGGGACAAATCCTATCTTGATCACTCACATTCCTCTCCATACTCTGTGGTATACCCAATAACTGTCTTTATAACCATCCTGTTACAGTGGCGTTGGACAGTATCAAAGTATATGACATTACATGTGGGAATCTATGGTGACCTCAAGTCAAAGGACCATTACATTATAGTCACTTTGAGATATGCTAATGACAGTCACGTAACAACCCATGTAGCAATCTCATGGCGGATCAGTCCAATACACATTACTCTTAATGTATACATGTGATGTGATTTGATATCTCCATATCCATGACCTGTGAGACTTGGTCATCAATCAACACCAACACTAGTCTAACCGTATTATCGTTGTCCTAATTAACGATAATACTTTGACTATGGACATTTAGGAATAATGTTCGGTAATTATAGGATCTCACAATCAAGTCACACTTGATGCCTATTGAACATACTATTCCAAGGACATTATTGTATAAAATCATATTTAACGCAATTTACACAATAACAGATATGCCTCGTAATATAATGAAATACATGTCATATTACAGAACTGATGATAGATTGCCTCTAGGGCATACACCAATTCCCAACAATTACTAACATATTGAACGAGGAAGCAAGTTTTATGTCAAAAACATGTTCTGTGTTCTATGTGCCTGTATATATAGAGCAAGTGGACTGCACAGCAAGAGGAAAATTAGGGAGGGTATTATATCACTTTGGATCCCCGAAAAAAACTATATGTCTTTTTCTTTTTCTTTTTTTGAATAAAGATATATCTTTTTTTGGATTACCCCATGATATATTTAGGATATTTACGAATATTGCTTTGCCTTTTTAATTGGTTTAAATTAAAAGCATTTAATTACTCTGTCATGGATATATTTTTTTTTATATATTTCCGGATTGTGAGGCACATTATTCTTCTCTAATCAATCTCTTTTTATATTTGCTAAAAATTAGATTGACGAGTTCTTTAGGCAATAAAGGTTAATCTTAAGATAATTTTCACTGGGGCAGGCGTTGATACTGAATTAGATTTGGATGATCAAGTCAAAGCAAGGAGAATTAGCAATTAATATTAGCTATGGCATCGAACTGGCCGCTTGCTATTTTCCCCAGAAACTTTTTAAGAGAAAAATGTAATTGTTCTTGGTGATATTAATTACCTTATTTTTCTCAATTAATTCAAGTTTTTCATCTTGACATAATATTCATATCACCAAGAACGAAACCGGGCAGGCCCTCGAAACATTATGAAACACTATATATATATATATATACATATATATATATACACACACTCACACATATCGTATATAGAATTTACCCATTTTTCCTCATAAAATTATCTTATTTTGCCTTCTCCTGCACGAATTTACTTTTTCTTTGCCACATCTACATTTTTGGC
This sequence comes from Punica granatum, assembly GCF_007655135.1. Taxonomy (NCBI): domain Eukaryota; kingdom Viridiplantae; phylum Streptophyta; class Magnoliopsida; order Myrtales; family Lythraceae; genus Punica; species Punica granatum. The sequence continues at coordinate 25,250,626 of NC_045130.1, read as the reverse complement.
CCTGTGAATTAAATTAAATTCCTAATTAAATGCATCACTGCGTATTAATCTGACTCTTCGCTTTGTTATTTTTAGGTTCAAACTGAAGTGCGGATGGATATTTCATTGGCACCTTCCAACAAATTACATCGACATGCCCTGGCCCTGATCTCTATTTTTGGTAAGGAGAAATGTCACGTCTAGTTCTCAACTTTGATTTTTTTTTTTAATAAATCAGTTTTTGTGCTAAAACTTGTTCTCGACCTATTCAAATGATGTCACTTTTAGTCATCCTGTTAATTTTTTGTAAATCCTTTAACTTTTGTGTCCACAAATTATTTCTTAACTAAAAAATTAGGGGAAAAAACAAAAGCTAAATTAAATGTAAAAAGAAAGAAAACCTGAGAAATGGAACTGAAAACGGCTGGGTTCGATGAGGCATCGACAGCATCCATCAAATTCATCGCCTTGACCAAGTGGCCAGGAACTACGTTGGTCGTTCTGCGACCTCGACTGGGGAGAGGTAGTGGTTGCAAGCGGGGCCCCCAACTCTCCGAAATCGAGATGAATTGTGATCTTAATTTTGGAAGGGTGGCAGCTTCCCTGGTTGCCGTCACCCTCAACTGGGATCGTCGGCCACCCCAACTAAGCGGCAGACCTTTCCAGCGGCCAACACCGCATGTCTTCTTTCTTAAAATTTCTTTTATTTAAAAACATTTTTTGTTGAAAAGAAAATGTTTTTCTTTTTTGACGGAAAAGTTAAGGGAATTGATCAAGATGGCTAAATCAACACTTCTCGAAAGTTCAGGACAAGTTTCTGCTTAAAATAAGAAAAGGACAAAATTGAAAAACCTTTAAAGATTTTTTATAATTGAAAGAAAAAACTTTAAAAATAGAGGACCAAAAATGACGTTTCTTCATTATATATATTTCTATATATATGTATATATATATGATGGATGAGCTTCTACCGAAAAAGAAATATATATACTGGATGAGCAGCATGATTCCGCCAAGCAATATAATATTTTTGGACCATATCAATCAATAGTTATTTTCCGTGTTGACTTTTCCGGTTCCATCGCTTATATGTTCCATTTAAAGAAGGTTGAGAAATCCCTATAAATTTTTGGGATATAGGAATTAATATAAGGAAATAGGCATTAATACCCATAAACCAATGTCATAACATTAATAATATTACCAAAACAAATGTCATGACATTGATATAGAAATATAGGGATATATACTAGGTGTTAAAATTCATATATTCCTATAGCAATGCCATGACATCGCTGGACCTTATCTCTATTTTCGGTTTATACATATATATATATATATATATATATATAAAGGAAAATGCGCAAGTCCTTATCCCAAAGAAAAAAAAAATCCTGTAAATAAGGTTCATATAGGGATTTCAACAACCGGGTAAAATAATGGTAATGCTTCTCCTATTTGGCTTAGCCTCCACTTTAAATCAAGAGACTTGTATTTGATTTCAATCAAATAGGATTTATTATGCTCTTTTTATTTTACGTCCACTCTAAATCTCTTATTTGATTCACCAACATGGGTTGATTTAAACGTTTCGACGCTTCTTTCCTTAAGCAATATCTCAATTTCAAGTCTTCTAGATGGAGAAAATCCAAGTTGGGAGAGTTTTATCCCTTAGTAGGCCAATCCAACTCGAATTGGATTAGTCGGGACCAATGGACTTCTGAATTTAAGGGTATACATAGAAAAAAAAATCTCTTATTTGATTCCCGCACGTCAACTTCGTAGAATCGAGTGAAACCCGAACCAGGCTAGTTGAAGCCCAAACTCTCCAACTCTCACAATTAATCCTTTGCGACTAAATCCCTCTGAATTCTAGTCCTGCCACTTATGGTGTAGCTCATTTATTGCCATTATCATATATTTGCAACATCTTTTTATTTATTATATATTTAGTACGTTTCAAAATTTTCCGAGGTCAGAAATTCCCTCGGAAAATAAATTTTGAATATTTTGACGAAAATTGTCTTGAAAATTAACTTTTATTACGTTTAAATTTTTCAATGGAATTCCATTGAAAACCTGAGGGAAGTTTTCGAGGATTGAGAATGCACATAAAATAAGAATACATAAATTTCTCTTATGTCCATTGAATCTTGTAAATTTTTATGAAAGTTAGGAGTATCGTGCAAATATTTTCAGATTTAATTTCGATTCAACTGACATAACTTTATTTTACAGACCCAACGGTGAAAAATTATGCGCGTTACCATCATATACTTTGGAGCGTAGCATTGTAGATTTGGCCGTGGTCAAAAGCAAGAAAATGTGAGTTGTGATATTGCAGCCGTAATTCGAGTCCTGACACAAGTGCCGCTGTCCAATATAGTAAATAACTTAGGTTATTAGACCTCCCAACTTGATTCGTTAATTTTCTAAAAAAATCTGATATAACTTCGATCAAAGAACAAATTGGCAGGTCCAATCTCGTCCCACGAGTTGAGGTCGTGATCGGGAAGGTCATGGGACTAATAAAAGGGCACAACAAATTCTACTGGGTTTAGAACCAAATACTTCGTCTCCTTGGTTTAAATTTTCAAATGGAGTCAAGAATAAGAGGAAGTCCAAGCCTGAGAAGTGTTAGCATGTATATACCTGAATCTCCAAATCCATACATATGAACTTTACTTACAGGATTTAATTTACTCTAATAAGATACACAAGCGATAGAATCGAAAGGATCAACACAGGGAACAGCTAATTAAACTACGTCACCATCAATCATATTAGTTGATATGGTCGAGAAATAGACATTGCTTGGTGCAATTATTCATCTCATTCATCATATAAAATTAACTGAGATTAACCAAAAATAGAGAGGGCTAGCTTGTCGACGGAATTTCTTCGAAGATTCCAGTTAAACATCAAGGAAATTCTTTTGTTCAAGCCACACCAGCCATAGTTAATGTTCTTCCACTTCCAGCCATAGTTATAATGCGTGATATTCAAAATATTACGTTACCTGATCGAATAATAAATGACCTATTTGAAACTTCATTAGTCGACTTTGACGAGGTCATATATATATATATATAACTAAGAGATCAATTAGAGAAGAATAAATTGCCTCACTTAACGCACCTAAATATGGAGACCCCGTTTGGAATCAATTCTTGCAAGAAATGATTTCAAATTTTCAATTCAGTTCATTTCAGTTGAATTCAATTCAATTTAATTCAATTGTAAATGAATCATGTTGTTTGGAAAACCAAGGAATTTAATTCAAATGAATTGAATAATCTTATTCGAAATGCGTTTTTAAATAAATTAAAAATCAAAATTAAGGTTGTTGATTCTAAATGAATTGAATTCTTGCTAATTCTTGTAGATTTTGATCGGATTTGATATCCAACGTAAATCTTGCATTCTTAAAGAAATCTTGTCACATTTGCATTCCAAATAATAGAATTCAATTCAATTTTTGTTAAATGAATTGAATTATCACATTTTGGAGGATTTCACAATGATCTTGAACATATTGGAAAAAAAAAAAAAAGGGCCACATTGCACAAGATATCCTAAATATCATCTAACATAGACAATCTTTATAGATATTTCTCTTCAGCAATTCTCCTCTCGCTTTGTGTGCTTTGTGCGTGTATATATATTTATGCATACAACACAAAACCAGTCTTCTGCGTAAAAACTTTCTTCCTCGTTCGATTGTCTATCAAAGAACGGATACCAGTAAAGATGTACAGAGTTGCGAAGGCATCGGAATACTTGGTGATCACCGGTTGGGGGGTCCGCGACATTAAGCTTGCGAAGAAGGCATGGGTCCTCCCGGGGCAGTCATGCACGGTCTTCGACATATCCCCCGTGAACTACACCTTTGAGGTGCAGGCCATGAGCGCCGAGAAGCTCCCCTTCATCCTGCCTGCGGTCTTCACCATCGGCCCCCGCGTGGATGACAGGGAGAGCCTCCACAAGTACGCAAAGCTCATCTCCCCGCACGACAAGCTCTCGAACCACGTGAATGAGCTCGTGCAAGGAGTCATAGAGGGTGAGACCCGGGTCCTCGCCGCCTCTATGACTATGGAGGAGGTCTTCAAAGGGACCAAGGAGTTCAAAAAGGAGGTGTTCGAGAAGGTCCAGCTCGAGCTCAACCAGTTTGGGCTGTTGATATACAATGCCAATGTTAAGCAGCTCGTGGATGTGCGTGGCCACGAGTACTTCTCGTACCTTGGACAGAAGACTCAGCAGGAGGCGGCCAACCAGGCCAAAATTGACGTCGCCGAGGCCCAGATGAAGGGTGAGATCGGCGCCAAGGAAAGGTAAATATATCAATTTCTATCATTGCAATAGTACTTCTTTAGTTTCGGAAATTAGATATCTTGTTCTCCCAGAAACACTAAAAACTACGGGAAAGTTGGGTATTTACTCCGCCTGGTTGTGGTTGAGATGTGTTTTCTGATGAAAATGCGAAAGAACATATATCAATTAATCCCATCTCTATGAGTTTGCTCCAAAGCCATCAGAATGTGAAAATAGTCCCACTGATGGCAAACTTAAACTGGGTTTCGGGGTCGGAGAAATCCTGAATAAGTGTTGTTGTTTCTCGTTTTTATGTGATTAGGGAGGGCCATACGCTGCAGAATAAGGCGAAGATAGACACAGAGACGAAGATTATTGCAACGCAGAGGCAGGGGCAAGGAAACAAAGAGGAACTAAAGGTCAGGGCAGAGGTTATGGTGTATGAGACCCAGAGGGATGCTGAGGTGGCAGCGGCGAATGCGCAGCTTGCAAAGAAGAAGGCAGGGTGGACCAGGGAGGCCCAGGTGGCAGAGGTGGAGGCGGCCAAGGCAGTGGCCCTCCGTGAGGCTGAGCTGCAGAGGGAGGTCGAGAAAATGAATGCTCAGGCTCGAACTGAGAAGCTCAAGGCTGAGTTCCTTAGCAAGGCAAGCGTGGAGTACGAAACCAAGGTAAGCATCCTAACTCTGTCTTTTGCTCCTGGCAGAGGGTGAGTGACACTGTGCTAAATCCCGTCTCTCGACTTGCCTTTAACTCGTACTTTATTTAAACCAAAGGTGCAAGAGGCCAACTGGGAGCTGTACAGGAAACAAAAGGAAGCAGAGGCAGCCTTGTATGAGAAGATGAAGGATGCAGAGGCCCAAAAAGCATCCGCAGAGGCGGGTTTCTTTGCGAAACAGCAGGCAGCAGATGCGGAGCTCTACACAAAGCGTAAAGAGGCAGAGGGGCTTGTAGCTCTGGCCCACGCCCAGGGCGAGTACCTTAAGACCCTCCTTGGGGCCCTTGGTGACAATTATGCTGCTCTGAGGGATTACATGATCATTGAGCGCGGCATGTACCAGCAGATTGCCAAGACCAATGCCGAGGCCATCCGTGGACTGCAGCCAAAGATCAGCGTTTGGACCACTGAAGGCGTAAGCAACTCCAATGGGCTGGGGAACTCTGCCTTGAAGGAAGTGGCAGGGGTCTACAGCACGCTGCCTCCGCTGTTTAAGACAGTACAGGAGCAGACCGGGATGCTGCCGCCCTCATGGATGGGATCGCTGGCCGAGACCAATCAACCTAATGGGAATTGAGGAACTCGTTATGGATCATTTTAGGATTCCTATCCAGTGTATGTCCTGTTTGACGCTACTCTGAAATTTGGTTATATAGACTATGTTCAAACACGTACAATTTCTATGGCTAAATGTCACCTCATTATGGCCTTGCGTGCACAGAGAAGAGCATGGCTATTAAGTTTCAGATGATTTTGGCTCCATGAATTGATACTCGCTTTATTGATCTTATTGTTGCTCCATTGGTGTGAAATGTATAGTCCTGGAAAATCCGAGCCTTGTGCTGTTTACTTTTTTTGTAAATCAGCTGGATTTTTTATTCATTGTAGGACAAGAACCACGTCCGACCAACAAACCATTATCAGTTGTTTCATCAACATCTGTTTATGCCCCAGCAATGGGATCACCGCTTTAGATTTAGTATTTAACTATGAGAAGTTGTGCTTCATGTAGTCATCTTCCTGTTAGTACTGTTCTTGACGTATTTTCACTGGCGGTGACTAGGTTGCTTATTATACGCACTTTAGATAAGTTATTACAGTAACCAGCAATTGTTAATCCGTTTTGAGGTAGATTAGGTCTTTTCTACATAGGAAGGAGAACACCCAGCTTCTTGTCGATGTTTTGCCTGTTTAGCAGCTCAAGTGGTGAGGGCAGCAACGGGAGTTTGGAGTAAGCCAGACATACCTTATTCCATGAGGAGTTAGTGTTATTGCCTTCATCCTCCGATGGTCTGATGTCTTGTGATTAACGTTTATACGTAAGGCGTTAGTGTTATTCCATGAGGAGTTAGTGTTAATACATTACTCGTGCTACTGAATAGCAGATGAGCAGATGAGTTAAGTGTTATTGCCTTCATCACTTATGTTACCATACACGCTTCGGCAGACTTGACCCGACAGTGAAATCAGGGGCAGCTATTGGACCACACTCCTGAGTGGTGGTGGATTCGTCCGCCCATCCATTTGGTCTGTCGTTGCTATTATTACCCCCATTTAATTGTTTGAATTTACGTGATCCGTGTTTAGGAGAACACTGGAAGCTCACTGTTTCCATCTCAGAATTATGCAATCAAATCTCCTAATACCGACACCGCATAATCTCAATAGGTTATTGGATGCAATGCTCACAAACAGATTGGATTGAAAGGCTTCCGTTCTGTAGGTCGATCAGCCCTAACGAGGGTGGCTTCAGCAGCATTTTCAGGAATTCGTAAGTCTGCAGATGATTAGGATCCACTTCCTAGCTTCAGTGCGCTTATGTATGCATGACAATGAGATCAAGGTGTTACGTCGGCTGTGGCAATTGAACTTGTTAGGGCCCTTGATTGCAGCTGAGCAAGAGATTTCTGATGTTCCCGAAGCCATTGTAGAGAAATGGAAATGCCGAACAGCTAATGAGACGTGTCAAACCATCATGTTTGCTCGACACAACATCGTTTTGCTCTTGATGCTGATGGCCACCGTAGATTGAACTTGTGAATAACAAGTACATGATAGTCTACCGAGTCCAGTTAGGCTATAAGCTGCCTCCAGCTCACTCTGGCGGCTTTTCTGACAGTCAAAAGGACCTAACATATCTGGAGCTATCCTTCAGCTTGCCGGGGTCTTCAGGAATGACCACCAATCAGCAGGCATGATTGAATCTTGCAGCTTCAAGCTGCCGTGTGGTCGCTGCAAAGGTGAGCCGAGAACGTCCTTGTGCTTCCTTCCAAATTGTGGAGGACCCTGATCTGTGGCTTTGTAGGTCTTGCTACATTGGTAGGATTTATTCTTCTCTCTCCCGTTATCAGTGGCCGAGAGGTGTCTAATGCCATGGCATTCAAATATAAAATCATTTTGACCTGAAGATCCGGCCTCTATAACTGACCGAAGGCCATAGTGTTCATCCAATTTCTGTATAAAACAGCTAAGGTACAAAACCTCAATGACAAGGGTCATTACAGTGGCATTTTCCATAATTCTATATGCATTACTTAATTCGGGATTTGACATTCACAAGTTCAGTCCCTCTCCCTCAAGACCTCTGGATTCGATTTGATGGTGTTGGGTATGACAGTTGCAGCAGGCCCAGTAGAAAAAAGGGTGTCTAGAGTTCTCGACATACTCAACTCCTCCCTAGTAGTCGAAGGATCCCCTGATGCCCTCCAGACTCTCTCCCAACGATACCCTACGATAAGGAAAAAGTTTCCCCAAAAATAAAACTGAGAATTAATGACTCACATGTTTGGATATGATGCAAAATCAACTCAAAACGCAAACAATCTGCAACTCAAGTTTGTGAATACTCTCAATAAACCTAGGAATAGCTATTCCACCCAGAATGGCAATTCCAGAACCTATGAAGCACAATGATGATAATATAATGAAACTAAAGAGAATTTCCTCTGTGTGGCATGCCGGTCCAACTTTCCAAATCTAGCATGAGCTCAAATTGCAAGTTTATATCGTTAAGTCGCTACGCCTGAGAGGCATACTTTCTCTTTTTCCTAGTTTTTCCAGCTCTATTTACCCTTTGCTTCACATTTCTCTACTTTAAATTCTTTTACCCACACTAACTCTGAGGAAAGCTTCAGACTTTTCATTTTAACATATGCTGAAATAAAGATCATGGATATGCCATGTATGTTGGACAGATTTGCAAAGTCCCAGCTAGCTAATTTCAGATGTACAATGAACTTCCAGTGAACATAGTCCAGTCCTATTTTATCAATGTAAATTGCAGCTTTTACAGATGTACTCGTGTCAAGTTCATCATTCGTGCAGGCTAGATATCATTAACGCAAAACAAGACAATGGGGCTTTAATTTCATACCCAGATTAAACAGCATCAATTCACCCTTTGACTACCAAGAATAATACAAAAGTCAACGAGGAGATGAAACATCCCGAAGAGTGCTCACAAGAGTTTACTGAGTCGCTTTTCTTGTTTATTCCACTGCGTGAATGCTAATGGATGTGCTAAAAGAAATATGTATATATGGACATCGTATATATATTCTACAGTAAGAATGAAGGAATAATCTTTTGATTACCAACTGATTTTGTACTTTGGATTCTATAGTTTATTTCTCACAATATTAAGAGATATTTCACAATTTATATTAAAGGAAACCTCAAAATCAGCGCCTAGATGCCCGTGTATCTCAGCTACTTCTATCTAATAGTACAAACAGAGCAACTAAAGAGGAGTCATACAAGTTAGTGGACATGAATCAACCCTTCAGTGAAAATCTAGCCCAGTAACTCCACAGTCAAATCAACATCATCTCTGTTCCAAGTGGTCCGGTTATAATGGAAAATTTTGCCAGCATAGATAATCTACTCTAATTTTTCATGCAATTGACAAATTGCTTCGACTACAGGGGATCAATTCTCTGCTACAACAGTTTTAAACGAAAATAATCATTCCTCGCACTACCTACATATGGACCTGAGTTTAAAAGGTTACGAGTTCACTGACTGCTCAAGTTGTGGATTCTGAAAGTTTATGTTCAATTTGTCAATTGTTAACTCTTAAATCCTCAAGAACATATCAGATCACTTCCCCTGCTTTTGTCGAAGCAATCCAATTTAAAAGCAGTCAACTTCAACATAAGATCAAAGCATCATTAAAGGTCAGCGGGATAAATTTTGCGACAGAAAATGCTGGAGCTTATTCAACATATGAAAATGACAGACCAAGAAATTAATGATTGAGCTTCAACTTACTTGTGCATACAGTACTTGTACTCCTGACTTCTTACAAAATCCTTCTCCCCTTCCTCAAGCTAAATTAGAAACACATCCAAGCTGATGATTGGAGATCAAAGAGGATATAGCAAGGAAATTCACAATATAAATGAAGTCAATCATCTTACTGGATCACTTTCATATACAAGCTCATAACAAGTTGGAGAAAGGCATTTCAGAGCACAATTCTCCTTTGCTATCACAGAAGACTTGCATTGCCACCCCCACAAACCACTGCAGCAATTGCAAGACAACTAATATTAAAAAACATATGAGTAGCATTGAGGGAAAAATAAAGAAAAGAGACAGTTGACAAAACCTTCATCTATGTTGCTGCTTTTTAAATTTTTTAAATACCAACAAAGAGAAAATCCAACTAATGTAATATGTTGACTGATCTAGTCCCAGCAGCAACATGTTTGATCACCAGCGATGGCATTGAGTAACTACCGTAATCCTATAATATCATATAGTACTGTTTCTTCCATTTTTCATAATGATGGGAATCCAGGCTTCAATCAACTAGTATTACTAATCATAGGATCAAAAACTTGCTCTAATGCATTGACATATTATCTTTTAATACTGAAACGTTCATGTGCTGCAAGGAGAATAACACACTTCTGGGCAATAAATTAAATATCCTAAAAAGAAGTTGACTTCTGCTTTTATTAACCTTATTTAAAGAGTCCATAAAATTTATGAAAAGGTATTCAGCAAAAAATCTAAATCAATCTAAAAGTAGACTCATCTTCAGATTAGAATGTGAAAACACATTTAACTAGGAATTGGCCACTGATCTATGTTTCCAATGAGATATGACGAAACGCTGTGAAAACATTCAGTAGTATGAAGAGTTGATAGAAAACACAGATTTATCAACATAAACGTGAAAAACAAGATGAATTCTGAGAATGGTAAAAGTTGAATAAAAATGAAAGCTCCACTATTAACATAGCAATTAGTTTGTCAATACTAAATTAGTAAAACAATTTTTGTATAAATTGAATAAAACTGAAGGCTCCACCCTCATCTCCACTTGAGGCTGGAGGGAGGCAAGGGCTGAAGTGCTTGAGAGGCGACAGATGTGGTCGAAAAGGAGTGAGAGAAAGGAGAAGAGAGAAAAATTGCGAAGGACAGGAAGGAGAAGAGCGAGAGATTGCAGAAGAAAGACACCGGATGAGGCCATTTCTTAAAGAAAAAACATTATTGTATATATTTTAAAAGCCTGGATTGACAAAAAATGAGGAGTGGAGTTTTCTCATAAATCGATGGACCCTAAGATACTCCATAATTCCATACACTGAAGGAAGTTTTACCACCATATAGATATGCTACAGTTCATTTCATATAAAGAACAGTGTCATCAACCACCACACATATGAAACAAAGCTAAAACGACAGACATTAAGTATATGGTATAATAATAACCACTTGTCCAAGATATACTGATTTAATTGTTTGTAAACTGTATAATAGCTGGAAAAATTTATCATGGACAGAGATTTCACAATATAATATCCATCATGAAATCTAATATCACCTCAAAAATGTGATCAAGCATGTAGTGATCAACAATCACTACGAAAATTTTGAAAGGTACATCATATATTCACAATATAGTAATGGTCATACTTTTTATACGACCAGTCAACCACATAACCAAATGACCAATTAACAATATAATGAGCAGCCTCCAAGTTCCTCAGAATATTGAATTGAAATCTGGAGTCCTTAATGGAAGATATGGTACTAATTGAATTGGTACGAAGGGAAAAGACAACGGTCAAGCTTCAATTCAGATTCTGCTTTGATGAGAAACCAACTGGTTCACAGTCGACAAAGAGCTGGGAATATGGAAGACTCACAGAAATCTCGTCTTAATTCTAAAAGCAAAAATGAAGCACAAACAGATAGGAACATGCAAGAAGGTGGTATCAATAGGGGGAAGCATCAAAATGACAAGCAAGTGTGGGATGTACGTGGGGTTATAACTAAAAATGGATCCACCTCAGTTTGATTGTAACAGTTGGATTGGTATACATAATTGCAAGCAAAGAGAAAAGACTCTGAAGACATGCAGGAATAAGGGGAAGAAACAAGGTAGCTTGAGTGAAAAAGAGTCTGAAAGGGTAATAAGCCAAGTAACTCTAAGGAAGATGAAGTTACAGGCACAAAAAGCCAAAAGTCAGCATAAATAGCTAAAGGCTTATAAGAAGACCAGCAGGAAATGAACCAGAGTTCTACAGAATGATCTAACCAAATCTACCCAATCGACGAAGACCCAGAGTTAGTGCCCCCGTTCTCTGTGATGATCAGTCTTTCCCACCAGATGATGAAAAGCTTACTGTTACTTAATCCAAAAAATATTAGAAACATTCCTTCATCATTCTCTCACCTCCGTTCTTTACATTAACCCGCTTTCTCCAGCAGCTGATTCTTCCTCATCATAGTATACATCTAGCTCTATCCCCAATTTCCATCTTGTAACCTCAGTCCACCCTACGCTACCGTATCCCATAAAAAACCATGCTTTACAGCTTTCACAACCTCAGCCTTAGGTTCATGAAATCCCCCACCCCAAAAGAAGAATAAATCAATTCCAGGAATTGGCAAGCTGTCGGCAACTGAACAGAAACACGTAACACATGATACACATCAAAACACGATGTTCAAGAAGATAGGGAGTCCCACATACGAGAAAAAGTCACAAATAGAGTTAAACCGAGTAACATTGCAAAGGCATAATGGTAGTAGAGTCAGGATATCCCCGCCCTCCGAACCGGACGTGAGGGTCTTCCCTCATCCGGCTCTCCGCAGGGGAATCTCCACTCACTGCTTCCCCTAATATCCTCCCTTTACCACATCATGGGAGTTTACAGGAGATCCCAGAATCTCGCTCGGAAAGGAGTACGAACATCAAGGCAATAGACAGGTCGACAGAAACACGAATACTTATTTTCAGCAAAATTGAAGTTTGTCTTAATAGTTCAGTAAGAGCCAAAGCAAATGTTGCAAGTAGGAAGCTGAAAGGTGTACCTCTCGATATCGGCATAGCACTCGCTCTTCTTCTGCCTGATCTCATCATCCTAATTTGAAAAGGGAAAGAAGCAGAAAGGAAGATCAGATGAGAAACGAGTCGATATCGAAGAGCCGGGGGGGGGGGGGGGGGGGGGGGGATGGGTGGGGGTTGGTTGAAGGGGGGGAACAGCCGTCTTACGGAGATGGGACGGCGGGACTTGGCGAGTACCGTCGGCGACAGAATAGAAGAAGAGAGCAGAAGGCAGATGAAGATGGAGAGTGCAGTCTGCAGAAGATTACGACTGGCTTTCGCCATTAACGAATAATCAAAGAGCGAGATTCGATCACAGGAAGAAGAAGACGACGGCGACGAAGAACAGCTCTCCTTCCGTCTCCCTCTCTGAGGCCGGACATGGAGACTGTTTATGACTGACTCGACCGCCGGAAGCACTGAAACTTCAACCATGCCCTCAAACTTCAACTGAACATCAAATTGATCCTTTAACTTCCAAGAGAGAACTAAATGTAGGCACAGTATTATCATTACACGTAGGTCCTTCAACTTGTACAATATCTATATGAAAAATTCTAACTTGGGACCCTAAATAAGGTCCCATGGGGAGATTTTTTTTTTCCACGCTTTAAGTATTAAAATTTATATTTTAACCCGCAGTTTTTTCAATCTTATTACAATATCATCGGGTCATATTCCAAAATAATTAAATATGTTTGATTGATGATGTGTCGCATGTTTAACTATTCCTACCCGAACCACGACATGACCCGACTTTTTTAAACTGAACAGTTTTTTAAGAAAACTGATTTAACACAAAGTTGTTCATAATTAAATCGACTTGCATTTATTGGTCTGATTCATAGACTCGGTTTAAACATTTAGTTATTCTTATCAAATAGCATCGTCAGCCATGGCAGCCATTATTGTTAGAGAATAGATAGACAAACTTAGGTTTTCATTTGGAGATTTATAACCGAATGAAACAATACATAATCAAGTGAATCAAATGAATGAATTTAGTCAACTTATGATTAAGTTTCATTTACGATTTGTGCATGGCCATGCTCCTACATCTAACGACGACCATTGGTGGTTGTCTTATTGTGCAGTTTGACAAAGATCAGAATTGGATGAACACAGCATAATGGAATGCAAATTTATGAAACAACAACAAGATTGTGGAAAGGAAATGTGATTTTTACAATAAGGCTCAACATATTTTGAAGATGATGAACGCCGTTATCGATGACGACTTTCGGTGAGCGAACGATTGTCTTTTCTTTTCAGTTGTCTGAAAAAAAAATCTAGGAAAGAAACAACTTCCCAATATTGAATGTTAGTTTTTTTATGGGGATTGCTATCCCTAAAACTATGGAATTAAAAATGTAAGTTAATTTTAGGAAAATAGGTAAAAAAAATGAAAAATATGATTCCTCTAATTGCCATTTACTCCTAACCGTATAATAACTCATTGTTATCCATTTAGTTAGACTTGCTTAAATGGATTACAAAATTAGCCTATGCCATATATAAATATACGAACTTATTAGTTTTTCATTAAAGTTCTCTTCACGATGCTTTTTTTTTCTTCCTAAAGAAATTTATATTCCTAAGACTATTTATAGCACAAATAAGCTCTATCAGACATGACAATTAGCTTTAGTCAATATAAAGAAACAAAATAAAAGTTAGTTTTGTTTCAAATATTTGTTTCTATCATATGGTTGTCATCATTGCTACATTCATCAACAACTGAGACTATAAACAGGAATAGAATACGAAGGTCGCCCTTAGCAAGTCATTCAATCAACCAAAATCAGTATTGCTCGAACTCTTTAACAATTACTTCTTGTTATTCTTTTATTTATATTTGCTTTAGCGGATTATAGAATTAGTATTGACCAATATATAAATAGGGCAAATTACACACAAAAAAAAAACCTAAGTTCTGTAAAACGTTTTAGTTTTATCCTAAATTTTATTTTGTAACAAAACAAACCATAAGTTTTTAAAATTGTCTCAAAAATGGCATCGGCTATAAATTCCATCAATTTTGCATACGTGGACTGTTAAATTCAGACATAAATCAATAACAAATAAGATAGGTTAAATAAAATTATTTAAATCTTCAAAAAAGTCTCAATTTCATCATAAATTTAGTTTGTAATGAAAAAAACCATATGTTTTTGCTCCTAAAGTCGGCTTCGGCTAGCATCTCCTCTCATTGACCATTTTCTGAGAAATTTTTAAAATATGTATTTTTAAAAATTACAAATAAAAATTTGGAGCAAAACTGAGACTTTTCTGAAAATTTAGATTATTTTTGTAAAGAAAAGAGAATATGATCAGATTATGTGTAAATTTTGTGGGTCCGGTGAAGTCCACGTAGGCAAATAAACGGCAAACTTAACAGAATGGTAACAAGAGGTCAAATCTGAGACGATTCTCAAAACATGTGATTTTTTTGTTACAAAACAAAATTTATGACAAAACTGTGATGTTTTATAAAACTTAGGTTTTTTTGTGTAATTTTCCCTATATAAATATATACAAACTTATCAGTTTTTCATTAGGGTCCCCCTCACTAATACTTTTGTTTTTCCTCCTGACGAAATTTATATCTTTAAGACTATTTATAGCACAAATGAGCTCTGGCAGACAATTGTGCCAATATAAATAAACAAAATAAAAGTTAGCTATATTTCAAATATTAGTTTCTATCAAATGGTTGTCATCATTGCTGCATTTATTAATAACCGAGAATATAAACAAGAATATATCACGAAGGTCGGCCTTGACAAGTCATTCAATCGACCAAAATCGTTATTGCTCGAAGTCTTTAATAATTACTCGCATTATCCATTTAGTTAGATTTGCTTAAGCGAATTAAAGAATTGGCTTAGGCCAATATATAAATATATGAACTTATTAATTTTTTATCAAAGTACTTTTCACTGATGCTTTTATTTTCCTTCCTAAAGAAATTTATATTCCTAAAACTATTTATAACACCAATGAGCTCTAGTAGACAAGACAATTAGCTTGAACCACTAATACAAAACAGTTGTAGAAAGAAAAATTAACTCGATTAATGAACGAAATATCCTTGAAAATATCAACTTGCTAGAAAAAATTGCAAAATATCCCTCAATATCATGGAATAACATAAGAAAAATTATCGTTGCAAAAAAGAAAAAATGATAGGAGGCCAAAAGAAAATGAGAAAGATCAACATGATTGGCCTCTGACGAACTCTCCGAGAATACTACAGGATGCCTTGGGCCATGGTGCGATTTGACGAAGTGAAGCAAAACATGTCGATAGGAATTGGACATCGTAATTGAAACTATTTCCCCGTAGTAATGCCGGGACGTCTGGTAAAGGACTCTTTCATATTGAAAGCATCACGAAATTGATGAGGGAGTTGAAGTTCCATTTCTGGTGAACAAAATTTTAAACTAGGTACAAAGAAATGCGAAAACCAGTTGTTTGCGAAAACAATTTGATGATTGAAATGTCGAAATCTGCGTATCAATTGCTAGATAATGATTAAATGTGGTGATTGGAATTAAAAACGATATAATGAACCAATGAAAAATCAAACAAATCGGTTGAATAAATAAGACCAAATCGGATTTACAAAAAACCAAACTAGTGGTTCGATATTAATCCGATTAATTAGGTTCATGTTTCACCCATTACCCGATTACATTTTGCCCCATGTATGGACACATGTGACAGTATGATTGGGCTATGTGTTGGATGAGTGAGGGACGAGTACAAATTATTATGGGCAAAATCCATCAAATGAATAGTTAAAGGACTACAATTTGAGGAGAAAAATATGTAAATTATTAATGATCAAGATTTCATATTGGAATATCTAATGGTTTTGATTAGTATCCCATCATATGACATTATTTAATGTCCCATGCTAGAAGCACTCTATCTATATAGGTCGTTCAACTTCCAAAACAATTATTAGTGAAAAACATTACATATATTTCGACAATTTGCTCGTTATGTTTATATTTATATCTATATCTTTATTCTATATCATAGTAATAAACTAAAATTATTGTTTAGGTGGGACATCTGTCAAGCCCACATTCTTTTAACTTTTTTCTTTTTCTTTTTCCAAAACAATCATTTTTCTTTTAGTAGACAATATGTCGCTCAAGACAAGATTAGCTCCTAGAGGGAGCACCCATTCCAGATGTGGACCTTATGAAAGATTGAAACCTGTCAATCAGATCGCCAATTCAGACTTAGATAAAGGATTGACATGTTATTTATAGAGAAACAAGAACTAATAATTTCAATGAAAAGATTATTAACCCGTTGTTTATGAAGAAACAAGAACCAATAATATCAAATTGTGTCGACCTCACAAGCTATTACACTTGATCGTTCGAAGGAGTTTAATGAAGAACAGAGAAGAAAACGTCACCCAAAATAGTCTGACCTTCTAATCAACTACTCTGCCCCCTTATATAATCCTGGGTACAATTGCAAAGAAACAAACTTAACAAATAAACCAACCTTAGTTTTCGAAAACTAAAAGTGTCAAAAAGAAATTAAAGATAAGCCACCTAGAATAGTCGGCATTGATTTTATTCCAAACTCACTCTCGGCCTTCCTTATGGGTCTTCTTCAATTTGACTTCCTTTGCCCACCGACTATGACAAGTTAGTAAACTAAACCATTTTTTAGGCCCATCTAAGTTTAATGCTTCTTGGCCCGAAAAGTCCATATTGCCCAAGACCATATCTCCATGAGTAACAATCAAGCTCTCCATAGCTTGTTGGATCCACCTTGCCTTTGCTCGTTTGATTGGTCCACTTGGCACATGCATGTCTCCAAGTTCCGATGCATCAACTCTATCTTCATGTGCCCAATTTCCATGCTCTTGTCTATCAGTATCATTATCAAGCACCTGATCCTCGTCATCCCCCCTTTCCTCAAAAGGATTCATTCTCGAATCGAAACCTACATCAATAGGAAAAAGATCATAAACATTAAAAGTTGTATTAACATTATACTCACCTGGTAAGTCTATCTTATAGGCATTACCATTGATTTTGGTCAAGACTTAGAATGGGCAAATTCGTCGTTGACTCAATTTCGACTTCCGCCGGTTCGAAAACCTTTCCTTCCTCATATGAATCCACACCCAATCGCTGGGTTCAAATGTCAATTTCTTTCGTCCTTTGTTGGCACTATCATCATATAGCTCATTCTTCTTCAAGATGTGTTGTCTCGCCTCTTCATGGATCTTCTTCACAAAATCTTCCTTTTTCTTTACATCAAGACAAGAACTCTCACTCATAAGCAAACAAATCAGATCCAAAGGTATTAATGAATGAAAACCATACACAATCTGAAATGGTGAAAAGTTAGTAGAAGAATGCACAATACGATTATAGGCAAGCTCAATAAATGATATGCAATCTTCCCAAGACTTCCAATTCCTTTTTATAACAGTACCAAAAAGAGTGGACAATGTTCTGCTAACCACCTCGGTTTGTCCATCTGTTTGGGGAAGACAAATAGTAGAAAACAACAATTTAATTCCCAACTTTCCCCACAAGATGCAGATCATTAACTATGCTCCTAGGTATTCCATGCAAT
Organism: Punica granatum; assembly: GCF_007655135.1. Lineage (NCBI taxonomy): Eukaryota > Viridiplantae > Streptophyta > Magnoliopsida > Myrtales > Lythraceae > Punica > Punica granatum. The sequence continues at coordinate 25,232,663 of NC_045130.1, read as the reverse complement.
CGCACTACCTCTGTAAAAAACAAGTTAGCAATTAGTATAGCATCATCAGTTTTATGCCATGGAATAAAATCACCCATCTTAGAAAATCGATCCACCACCACAAAATAGAATCTCAATCTTTACTAGAACTAGGCAATCCCAAAATAAAATCCATAGAAATATCAGTTTAAGGTTCACTAGGAAGAGGTAAAGGCATGTACAATCCACAAAGCTTGACTGTAGACTTCACCTTCTTACATGCAACACATCTAGAACAAACTCTCTGCACATGTCTCTTCATATTTGACTAACAAAAATATTCTCTCAAAATATCTAAAGTCTTAGTTATCCCGAAATGACTCAAAAGACCACCCCCATGTTACTCAAGCACAAGCAATTCACGTATAGAAGAATTATGTATGCATGACTTATTCGTCCTAAACAAGAACCCATCATGCTTATAGAACTTACTAAATATACCCTTTTTACATGCGCTAAAAACAACACCAAAGTCAGAATCTTGCATGTACAACTCCTTAAGATGCTCAAACCCTAGAAATTAGCATTTGGTGTAGAGATAAGTACATACCTTAATGATAATGCATGAACTGCCACATTTTCCTTTTCTTGCTTGTACTGAATCACTTACCAAAACATCTCTATGAATTCAACCCATTTTGCATGTCTTTGATTCAGCTTTCCACACATAGTAGATAACTTACGCACTTATTATCATTTATAAATATTTTTTTGGCATGTATCACCTAATATTTGGAAGCTCACTAGCTCCAACAAATCCAGATTCGAGCGAGGTCGACCTACTAAGAGATAAACCTTCCCTCGTTGTGAATTTTCTCCAATTATAAGACTTGCACCCGACACTTACCTAAGAATAACATGCGCCACTCATCTAAAACTAACCCATGTTGATAAAAAAAAAAGTCTATTTCAGTTCATAACTAATTTAAGTAATCTTTTTTATTTGTGATATTCTACGGCATACCACTTGATATTCGAAGTTCGAAAGTCCATTAGGTCCAACTAATCTAGATTCGAGTGAGGACAACCCACTAACAGATAAAATCTTCCATTCTTGAATTTTCTTCAATCACAATATTAACACACGAGATCTATATGATAATAATGTCGACTCACCTAAAACTAATCCACATTGATAAAAAAAGAAAAGTCTATTTTAATTTATCACCAATTTAAATAGTCTTTTTTAATTTGTGGTATTAGAAATGTCCTTATGTTTATGGTGAAATGCAATGCTAGGCTAACATATTGATTTAAGACAATTTTTTTGTTTGGGTATTATATTGGTCTTGGTCACAATATGTGTTTAATAAATATCAAACCTACTATAAGAAAGTTCATCTACGTAAAATTAGCAGACTACTTAAGGTCTATTATATTGATGATCGTGATACTTTAGAAATATTGAGAACTTTTTTCGGTGAAAGAAATATTGAAATTTCAGTTATACTAGATATTGATTATAACAAACTACTATAACAAATCAACAAACTCGTGAAAAAAATTTCTAACCCGTGGCATCACAAAGGGCGTTTTCCTAGTATTAAGCTAAAGGAGAGTTCCAATGAAGAAGGGAACTCTCCCTTAGCTATGTATCATCATAGAGGAATTTTACAATATAATAATCTAAAACTTAATTCTCTCTTCATTTTTTCAAATGAGAAATAAAATTTATAGATGATTAGGTAAAGGGGTATATGTACAAAAATAATATAAATTAGATTATAGGACTTTTAAGAGGAACATGTCCTTATTATGTGCAAACACTTGAAATTTAGTACCTTTTTCCACTAAAAATGAATTTATCTAGACCAAAATTAATATTTAAGGGTCATATATTAATTACAAAAAGCATATATCATTAATTTCTAATTTATTTGTATTGTTCTTTATCATCAATATTATCTTTTATTTTATTCATATATTTATTAAATACAATCTGTTAATATATGTTTATATCCTCATCAATTACTTGAAAATTTCATTACAAATAATTATATTCTTGATTTATACGTATCTAATGATTATAAGTTAGTGTAATTTTTAACAATGTAACTAATGAAAATAAATATAATTGAAAATTAATTATTTTAGAAATTCAAACCCATGCATCACATGGCTGAATTAATCTAGTACATTTACATAGTCAAGAACTGCTAGACCACGTTAGAAAGTTGAGTGATAGAATGAAGAGAAAAGTAGTCGAAGAGAGAGTGGGTGAGGAGTTAGAGGATAGTTATGATTATGGAATTTACCATTTTAATCTCAATTTTATGGTTCTTATTAATTCAAAATTCGTTACAACAAAGGATTATTCTCGCGTTCTTCTCGAGGAGAGTACCGTTGAGTTCGAGCTCGGCTCACTTGACTGGCAAATTCCACTCAAGCATTCATTGAGCTGAGCTCTATCATTTCGTGAAACAGTTCATTTCACTTACACCCACAGTATCAGTATCACTGAGAAAAGAGAGTCTTTTGCCCTTTGGAGGGAAAATAAGGTTAAAGGAGAGTTTCAAACAGACCTCTTCTTAACTTGACAAGTATTATCTATCAGAAGTTCTTAGGAAATTATATTTAATTATCAAATAATGAAATAATTTTAAAGAGAAAATTCTCCAATTAATAATAAATTAACCTTGGTTGGAAAAGGGGTCGGAAAGTAGCTAGAGTGATAGTTTGTTTCTTTAAAATAGGTTAAGGGTATAGAGCAAAACTTTTGACGAATTTTTCTAAAATATAGAAGATGATAAAGAAAAATGTTTACTTATCAAAACATAAAGTCAAATTTTCGAAGAAAATTTCCTTCTCCATTTCTCTAATTGATTTTCAAAGCAAAATGTTTTTTTTCTTTATTTATTCTATTCTTTCTTTTGGATTGTAGCTTTAAGTTTTTGTTTTTTTACAAGTAAGGCTATGAGTCTAGTATAATGAAATGAAAATCCAAAATATCTAATAAAGAGGCATGGTATTCCCACCGAAGTATAGAATCTTTGACCTCTTGGCATCATGTGAGAGCGTACGTCATTGCACTACAGTCTCTTTAGTTGGAGCTTTGAGTTTTAGTGATCATAGCCTTTGATCCCACGTCCTCTTTCCATTTTATAGTTTTATTATTTTCATTTTTCATAATTAATTTATTTAAATCACGTCATAATGTTTAAATTAATAACGATATTTAAATCACCCTAAAATTTATTCTTAACGATTTTACCCAGGTAAGTTCATAAGATACTGTAGTAAGTAATTTATATAATAATAATAATTTATTATTATTATTATTATTATTAGGGGTTTTTAAATGGCCCATTGTTTGTCCGTTTTGTCAAATCTATCATATACTTTTTTTTGTCAAATCTATCACATGATTTACTTTTTGCATCAAATCTATCTCGGCGTTATCTTTTCCGTCGACATCTAAAGGCCGTGCTGACGTGGCACGTGGAGAGATAGTGGGCCACACTTGTCACGTAGGCGCCACGTCAGCACGGCCGTTAGATGTCGACGGAAAAGATAATGCCGGGATAGATTTGATGCAAAATGTAAACCATGGGATAGATTTGACAAAAAAAACATATAATAGATTTGACAAAACGGGCAAACCATGGGCCATTTTAAGTAAATACCCCTTATTATTATTATTACTGTGCGCACCGGAATTTCGTCTAGTCGGGGCACGCATGCGCGCGCCTAAATGTAACGCGGCTTGGGAGTGTCCACCTTCCCGGGGACGCGCGACGGACGCACGTGAGAAGGAGTCGCCACTACCTGTTTACGACCCGAAGGTCGAGGGCCGGTGAGTTGCCCGGGTCTAGGGGTACGGGGTATACCTAATTGCTAAGGCATATGGTCTGCGAAACCCGAGGTTCCGAATTCGGGAGTTCTGTTACATGCGAGCCTATATCTCGCATGCCCTATCGGTACTCTAGCTTGTCTAGGCTTACCATTTTTTATTTAATTACCGCTTACTTAAGTTCCGCTCATCTTACGCGTTTTGACACCGTAAATTCGAATAGACACTTGAACCGTCCACTCTCCGACCGGGATTATTACATGAATAAATATGCATCATAAAACCCTTACATTGTCCTCTCAAATAAAAAATAAATTACAATAACTGAATCCCGGTCGGTTCGCGTTTGGCCGTTATTTCACTCATGCTCACCGTATGATTTTGGAAAAGACCGGAAATTAAATTAAATGCGCACTCAGTGTATGGGGGCATTGGACCCCGTGATCGAAGGTCATGGGTATTGGACCCAGTGAATCGTATCCTAAAGGATCGAGCTCGACCCGCATAACAAATAAGTGTAAAAATGTAACAAGTAAGCGCAAATAAACAAACAATGAGATTTTGTTATTGTCGAATTTACGTGAGTTAATCAATTATTATCTGGGATATCTTGGCATACAAATCCTACCCTAAAACAAAAAAATATGATGATGGATAGGGTATGTAGCATTTGGCATTATTTTAGCGGAGCCGAGAGACGTGATATCCATAGTCCAGTCTCGAATGTGTGGGTTGTTTTTAGATTATTCTGTATCGTGACAATATGGCTTTTACAGATTAAAAGTATTTTCACCTAAAATCCAAAAAACTAACCCTCTAATTGACTATTGCCCATGTTTGATTTAAGCCGAGTTTGTGATTAATTTGTTTTCCCATGTTTTGACCAATTCTAAAACAAACCTATGCTAGGATTACGGCAGGACAAGAACCGGTAATCATGCCCTTGAATCGGTAAATATGTGTGTGTATGAAAATCAAGATTACGTTGTACGTATCTCGGTGCTTTTGAAATTGTGAAATTTAAAAAGGGCATGACTAACAGTTCTTGAACTGTCGACGCGATTACAAATTATTAATCAATTCGTGCAATCCAATTAAAGAAATCAAGTGATTTAATTTAGCCAAATTTAACGTCCCGATTATCCCGTATGTAGAATTTTAGGTTAATTAAAAACTTACCGAATGCTTTAGTCTACGGATTTCGAGTCGTCGGATTAGCCATTAGTTGACCGTCCGGTAAACTCTAATTTCCAACTGTCCTGAAATTAAATTCAATTTTTAAACAGAGTTTATATGATTAATCCGAATTCGTATGAGATTTTAATTAAATTATCAAGAAAACATCCAGACACACAAATCACGGGCACACAATCATGTCAAGCTCATCGAATTCACTCGTCGAACATCGAAAGACCTATCGCATGTTACTAAGATGGAGATTTATACCTGATCCCAAGAGATTCTCAGGATGAGTTAGCTCGAAAGATCCTTGACTACCACGGACCGGGGTGGCCTTCAAGTCGGGACTTAGCCTAAGCCTAGGTGAGTCTCCACGTCGTCTTGGAGCTCCATCGGCATTGGCCAAATATCTTCTTATATCTCGCCTTTCTTCTCCTCTCGTGAGACATGCAAGACAAGAAACAAACACGGGAGAAGCGGGACAAAAGCAAATATGCGAGCCATGAACAAGATCGAGAATAAGGCTAATGAAATGAGTTCCAAGACCACCATTGAAATTTGGTCACGACTTTAAAGTCCCAATGACTCGACTTCCTAGCACAGGAGTTGCGGAACAGCACAGCCCACGAGCTGCTTGCAGCTGCTGGTCGAAGAAGGTCCCAGCGGGTGTGAGCTCGAAGCTGAATCACATCAGGTGCTTCTACAAACGTATCTTTCAAGCTCATAGTTGCTGCTGTTGTTCTTTTTTTTTCACTAGGAGTCACCGAGGGAAGGAAGAAGAAGCTAGGAATGGTGTTGGAAATGCTGAGGTTACTCTCTGTTTGTGTTTGTGCCGGAACTGAGAAGGTGCGAGAGAGAGAGACGATTAGAGAGGAGGAGACTAGGGTCGAGTCTGGTCTGCCTACCGTTATGGAGCCCAGAGGGAGTTCAGGGAGAATCAATGGGAGGATTCGGGATCAGCCCAGGGGAAGTTGCGGCAGGATTAAAATGAAACAAATCAAAAAGAAAAAATAATCGAATTAGACATAATTTCGATAATCTATGCAAGCAACAAGCAATTATTTCATGTCATCATCATCCAAGCAAGCACGATATTTAATATGAAGCCCTAAACATGCCGCTAAGTTGAGATTTTACCTAGTCCGAAAGTTTGGGGACGTTTCTGTAACATAAGAAAATTGCCGGACGGACGGGTCGGGTCGGATCAGATCGGATCGGTCAGCCTATCCGAAGGAGGATACCGGCCGGAGAGGTCTTGGGCTGGACTAAATTTAGGACCGGACTGGGCTTTGGGCCGCGAAAGGCTTCAGGCCGCGGCTGACGGGCTGGGCTGGCAGGGCTGACGGGCTGGACCTGCAATGAAATGCAATGGGCCGAAGCCCGTTAGTGGCGATCGGACTATAACACGGGCGGCGCCGAGCGGCTGAGAGCGGCGGTTCCGGCCGTTGGGCGCCGCAACGACGGCGCGAAAGGAAGCGTGTGAGTGTTCTGAGCGCCGCCCTGGGGACGCCGGTTCCGATCTGGGCTTCGCCGGTGGCCGGAACGGTCGGGATTGCTGAGATTTCACGGTTTTCCGGCGCGGTTCCAATCGGGCTCCAATTTGCAAAATTCTCCCAATCCGAGAGGAATTTCGCGATTTCTTTCACTGGGTTCCCTTGTGTGTCCCCCGAATTAGGTTTTCCCCCCTTTAATTGCAATTTTCGGTCGAGATTTCAGCCGATTTAGGGAGGAAATCGCGGAATCCGCGATTTCCTATTCTGGGCGGCCGGCCAGATCGCGGGCAGCCGGTTGCCGCTGCCCGGCCTGCCCGGACTGCCCGGAACAGTATTTTTTGTTTTTTTAAATTAGGGCCGGCGGGTCACGGGCAGCCGGTCAACGCTGCCCGGCCCTGCCCGAGAATTTTTTTTCTTTTCTTTCCTTTTTTTTTAAAAAAGGTGATAAATAGAAAAATGACAATTTTGTCCCCCCAAAAGCCGATGGACCGAAATTGGGTGCTGACAGCTTGCCCCTCTTTGGTTGCGTGCTCGGATAGAGGATGCAGCCAAAGACTATGAGAAGCACCTCGTTTGATCCTAGCGATCGTCTGGCCTGTTGCAAAATAGTACAAACCATAAATTAATAAATGTAGACGCATACTTGAAGGACATTAAATGCGGACACGAAGTCTGAAAAGCAGTATATGCGGACACGAAGTCTGAAAAGCAATATATGCGGACACGAAATCCGGAAAGCAGTAAATGAGGACACGAAGTCCGAAGAGCAGTAAATGAGGACACAAAGTCCGGAATGCAGTGGACACGGACACGAAGTCCGGATTGCAATGAATGTGGATACGAAGTCCAAAATGCAATAGATGCGGACGCGAAGTCCAAAATGCAGTGAATGTGGACACGAAGTCCGGAAAGCAGTAAATGAGGACACGAAGTCCGGAAAGCAGTAGACACGGACACGAAGTCCGAAATGCAATGAATGTGGACACAAAGCCCAAAAAGCAGTAAATGAGGACACGAAGTCCGGAATGCAGTAGACACGGACACGAAGTCCGGAATGCAATGACTGTGGACACGAAATCCAAAATGCAGTAAGAGGCGGACGCGAAGTCCGAAAAGCAGTAAAGATGGACACGAAGTCCTGAACGCGAAGTCCGAAAAGCGGTAAAGATGGACACGAAGTCCTGGATGCGAAGTCCGAAAAGCGGTAAAGATGGACACGAAGTCCTGGACGCGAAGTCCGAAAAGCCGTAAAGATGGACACGAAGTCCTGGACGCGAAGTCCGAAAAGCAATAAACATGGACACTAAGTCCTGGACGCGAAGTCCGAAAAGCGGTAAAGATGGACACGAAGTCCTGGACGCGAAGTCCGAAAAGCAGTAAATGTGGACACGAAATCCTGGACGCGAAGTCCGAAAAGCGGTAAAGATGGACACGAAGTCCTGGACGCGAAGTCCGAAAAGCAGTAAAGGTGGACACGAAGTCCTGGACGCGAAGTCCGAAAGCAATAAATGTGGACACGAAGTTCTGGACGCGAAGTCCGAAAAGCAGTAAATGTGGACACGAAGTCCTGGACGCGAAGTCCGAAAAGCGATAAAGATGGACACGAAGTCCGAAAAGCGTTAAAGATAGACACGAAGTCCTGGACGCGAAGTCCGAAAAGCAGTAAATGTGGACACGAAGTCCAGAATGCAGTAGATGCGGACATGAAGTCCGGAAAACAGTAAATAAGGACACGAAGTCCAAAGAACGGTGAATGCGAGAGTAAGAATCACTGTTATGAGGTAGCGTAGGGCTATCTGTTCGGTGTTAAGCCGGTATTGTGCTGAAATAATGCAGTGATAACTGCGCCCTGTTGTTGATCGTGCGCCCATGGATTTGTCTGGCGGAGTTGACGTGTGCTCCTTTTTGGGTCCTTCACCCGAATAGGGACTGCGGCTTGTCGAACGAGACAGACGTACGCCCGCTCGGGGGACACCTCCCGGGATCTGTACACTCAAACCTGTATGCAGGAAAACGATAACCAACGATCGTTGTCAGTCGGGCAAAACTTGCTGAAATTGCGATATGTAAAGAAATCTATGTAATGATATTCCGGGAATTTAGATTCAGTGGCCGTTTGAGGGGTGATCGCGTCCCCGAGTATGACACGTATTTGACTTGAAGGAATGGCCTTTGCAAGACGAGCATGACCCGCAGAGTTTTTGCATGAAGGTAAAAGGAAGGATCTTTAGGAATCCTCTAAATCAAGGATACGACGATTCGAACTCATTTCGAGGCATGTCTTGAACCCGTAGAGTCGAAGAGAGTTTGCTTGCGCTGAAAACCGCTAAACCACTACTTGTCATAGCTCCACACGAGGTGTCGCAGTTCTTTCGTGGTTGAACCGACAATTTCCCCTAATTTTTGCCCAGGCCGTAAAACGCGCAACGACCTGACGGGGTATTTTATTTTGACTTTTCTCTCCTGAATGCTCTCCTTTTGCTACGACTGCCCAAGATAGGGTCCGATCGCACATCTCGGTTCCTTTAACTTTTGCCTAGACCGCCCTTTGTGGGTTTTCAGCCTAGCAAGGTTATAACACATGCTTTCTTTTTGCCACGGCTCCCCTTTGCGAGATTTTAAGTCGTGCCCCTCATTCCCTAATTTTTGCCTAGGTCGCCTCGGGGAGGTTTTCAACCTAGCGGGAAAATTATTCTTTTCCTCTCAGAGATGTTCTTATATGGAAGGATTGGATGGAGATGGCATAAATGCTGATAACAGAAGATGCGCTGAAGTAAAACGGGCGCGAAGCCTGAAGAATACGGAAGAAGGCAAGTGTTGGAAGTGTGAGTTGCAGCTGCGGGGACATGCAATGACTGTAAAACGACGAAGCACCCAATTAGGGATAGTACTTCTTGAGGGCATCGGCGTTGACTGGGAGTGCATTTTCGGTCCCGTCCATGTCGCTTAAAATGATTGCCCCTCCGGAGAAGACTTCCTTGACGACAAAAGGCCCGTCGTACTTGTATGCGAACTTGCCCCGAGAATCAGGTGTAATATGTAAGACTTTCCGCAGGACGAGGTCACCGGGTTTGAACTCGCGGTGGCGGACTCTCGCATTGAACGCTCGGGCCATTCTCTGTTGGTAGCATTGACCGTGACAGAGTGCCGTTAGCCGCTTCTCGTCAATGAGATTGAGCTGTTCACAACGTTGCTTCGCCCATTCTGCTTCTTCAAGTTCAGTCTCGGCGAGGACCCTCATGGAAGGAATCTCCACTTCGATCGGAAGGACGGCCTCCATGCCGTAGACCAAAGAATACGGGGTTGCCCCGGTTGAAGAGCGGATAGATGTTCGGTATGCCAAGAGCGCAAAAGGAAGCATCTCGTGCCAATCTTTGTAAGTCACCGTCATTTTCTCGATGATCTTCTTGATATTTTTGTTTGCAGCCTCTACTGCACCGTTCATTTGGGGACGGTATGGAGTGGAGTTGCGGTGATGCACTTTGAATCGCTCACAAAGCTCGTCAATGACCCTGTTGTTCAGGTTCTTGGCATTGTCGGTGATGATCGTCTCGGGAACTCCGTATCGGGCGATGATGTCACGCTTGAGAAAACGTGCCACGGCATTTGCTGTGACTGAAGCAAGCGTTACGGCCTCGACCCACTTGGTAAAATAGTCTATCGCCGCCAAAATGAATTGGTGTCCGTTGGATGCTTTGGGGTTGATAGGACCGATCACGTCGATACCCCACATTGAAAAAGGCCATGGGGCTGCCATCGGGCGCAACTCGTTAGGTGGTGCTTTGATCTGGTCGGCATACACTTGGCACAAGTGGCAGTGCTTGACGTGCTTGACGCAATCGACTTCCATGGTGGACCAAAAGTAACCTAAACGCATGAGTTTCTTGGCAAGCATAAGCCCGCTCATGTGGGGTCCGCAGCTCCCTTCGTGTATCTCTCCCATGAGACGTTGTGCCTCGACTTCGTCAACACACCGGAGTAGTGTGGCGTCGAAAGAACGGCGATAGAGAGTTTCTCCACTCAGGAAATAATGTGCTGCGAGTCGCCGAAGTGTTTTTCGATCACGACGGTTAGCGAATGTAGGGTATTGACCGGTTTGCAAGAAATGCTTAATGTCTTCGTACCATGACTGCTCATCGGTCGCCTCGATTGCGTCGCAGTGAGCAGGGCCTTTGGCGATCTCGATCTCGAGTGGTTCAATGAGGTTTTCTTTCGTGATGCTCACCATGGAAGCGAGCGTCGCGAGTGCATCTGCAAATTGGTTCTTGATGCGAGGTGTGTATGTGAATGAGATTTTCTCGAAGTTCTCCGCTAACTCCTCAAGATAATCGTGATATGGCACTAGTTTCTCGTCCTTCGTCTTCCATTGCCCCAGAGTCTGGAAGATTGTAAGCATAGAATCTCCGAACACTTCCAATTCCTTCACCTTGAAGTCGATCGCCGCTTGCAGGCCAAGGATGCATGCCTCGTATTCGGCCACGTTGTTGGTGCAAGGAAAATCGACTTTTGCTGCAATCGGATAATAACGTCCGTCGGGGGATATCAGCACTGCGCCGATACCAAAACCGGTGGAATTCACTGCGCCGTCGAAATACATCTTCCATGCGAATTTGTTCTCCTCACTATCCACTTGGAGAATCCCTTCGTCCGGAAAATTAGAGTTGATTGGCGTATCGTCTTCGATTGGGAACTCCGCTAAGTGATCTGCAATTGCCTGCCCCTTAACTGATGTACGGGGCACATATTCAATGTCATATTCTGTCAGCTGACATCGCCACTTTGAAATGTTTTTCATGGAAGATGGACTATCGAGCAAGTACTTCAGGGGATCCGCCTTTGACAATAAGCGGATTGTGTGGTAGAGCGTGTATTGTCGAAGTCTCTGCATAACCCACACTAGCGCGCAACATATCTTCTCAATCTCCGGGTAGTTAGACTCTCCTTCGGTAAACTTCTTGCTCAAATAATAAATGGCGTGTTCTGTACGCGTGGACTCGTCTTCCTGCCCTAACATGCATCCTAGGGATTGCCGACGCACTGTCAAGTAAAGGATCAGCGGACGATCTAGTGTCGGCGGAACTAGCACTGGTGGCTGAGCCAAATATGCCTTGATAGTATCGAAGGCCTTCTGACATTCCTCGTCCCATTCAATTGCTGCATTTTTATGAAGCAGACGAAAGAGTGGTTGACATTTGTCTGTCAAGTTTGCGATAAATCTTGCAATGTAATTCAGCCGTCCCAAGAAACCTCGTACTTCGCGGGCCGTCGATGGCGGACGTAGCTCCTTGATTGCCTTCACCTTGTCCGGGTTAACCTCAATGCCTCGCTCACTGACCACAAATCCTAACAGTTTCCCTGACTTAGCGCCGAATGTGCACTTCGTCGGGTTGAGTCTGAGCTTGTACCTCTTGAGGCAGTCAAAAAGGCGTTTTAAATTAACCAGGTGGTCCTCTCCTTCTTTGGATTTGGCAATCATGTCGTCAACGTAGACCTCGATCTCTTTGTGCATCATGTAGTGGAATAGCGTGACCATCGCCCTCTGATATGTTGCCCCGGCGTTTTTGAGGCCGAAGGGCATGACTCGGTAACAGAAAGTGCCTCACATTGTGATGAACGTCGTCTTGATCTTGTCCTCTTCGGCCATCCGAATCTGGTTATATCCGGAGAAGCCATCCATGAAGGAGAACAACGTGTGGAGTGCTGTGTTGTCGACTAAAATGTCAATGTGAGGTAGGGGGAAGTTATCTTTGGGACTGGCTTTGTTGAGGTCTCTGTAGTCGACGCAGACTCTAACTCGTCCATCCTTCTTCTCTACGGGCACGATATTCGCTACCCATTCAGAATAATTGCAAACCTCCAAGAACCCTGCGTTGATCTGTTTAATAATCTCCTCTTTGATGCGGAGGAGAAGGCCGGCACGTTGCCGCCGTAAGTGTTGTCGCTTGGGTGGAAACCTCTCTGTATCAAGCGGCAGGAAGTGCTTGACAATCGATGGATCTAAGCCCGGCATGTGAGCATAGGACCAAGCGAAGACCTCTTGGTAGTCTTTTAGAAATTCGATCATCCTGGCTCGTTGTATAGGGTCGAGACCTGTCCCGATCTTTAGGATGCGATTGTCTTCTTCGGTACCCACATTGATCTCCTCTGTCGGCTCCACGGAAGTGAGTTGGCGGTTCTCAAGGCGGCGCAAACTCTCTTCTATCTCGGGCACTCGACCATCCTCGTCGAGTCCTTCCCCGAAGTATATGGGTCGGGACTCTTCAAGGAGTTCCTCGGATGGGTTCGAATCGACGCGTCGAAGACTCAGATTCGAGTGGAGCCTGGCGATTTAAATAAATTGTCTTAGAAACTTTAAAGTGCTGCGAATAAGTGAGAGAGAAAGAGAAAGTAGATAAGAGAATTCTGAAAAATTCATGTAGGGATTTTATTAATGATGAGGGCGGAATGCCATAACAAGAATCCCTCTTCCGTCGTGTGGCTTATGGCTATGCCGACACGCGGGGAATATCAAAACATAGATGGCCTTACACATCGGCGATTACAGCCGAGTAACGCGGGACTGAGGTCCAGTTGTTGAGTTCCTCATTTTCCTGCGCGAGGCGGATGTAAGCCCCTGGAGTTGTCTCCTCGGTGACGGCGCATATGTTTGGCAGGTCAACAGGCTCGCTGTCTGAATCCTAGTAGGGACCGTCAAGAGTACCTCCGACGATGTGTGGAGGCCCAGGAAAGAAGTAGGAGAGCGGCTGAACCGGGATGCCCCTGTTGATCTTCCCATAGCGTGCAGCGAGACGGTGAAGGCGCTTGCCCCCGCGGGCCTCAATAATCTCGTGACAGGAAGGGCGAAAACCAAGTCCCCTCCTGTTCTTGTATTCTTCAACCTCGATGGGGCGGTTGATCCCTTGCCCATGTGCTCCAAGCCCGGAACCCGGGATGTAATTATGGCGCAGCAAAATCTTCCCCACCATGCGGTCAGCGCGGGTTGGACCGATCTCTCCGTAGTCTCGAATGACGGAGATGGTTTCAAATGAATGGAAAGGGAGGTTTTGATCGTCCCCGATACTGATGTAGGGAATAGCTGTCTCCTTGTAAATGGCGTAATCCTCCTCATCCTTGACCGTGATAAGTCGGTCTTCTGCGATGAATTTAATCCTTTGGTGTAGAGACGATGGAACAGCGCCAGCCGCATGGATCCACGGTCTCCCGAGCAACAAGTTGAAAGCATTCGGGATGTCTAGGACTTGGAACGTAACAGCGAATAAGCAGGGACCCACCTCGATCACCAGGTCGATCTCTCCATTTACTTCCCTCCGAGAGCCGTCGAAGGCTCGAACCGCAGTCTTGCTCGGACGGATACGGTTAAAGTCCACGTTCATCTGCTTCAACGTGGAAACCGGGCAAACATTGAGTGTCGAGCCATTGTCGATCATGACCCGACCGATAATAAAGTTATTGCACTTGCAGACAATGTGTAGTGCCCGCGAGTGTGCCCACCCTTCTGAGGGAAGTTCATCATCTGAGAATGAAATGTTGTTGGAGAAGATCGAACTGATAGTCTCCTCAATCCGCTCCGGAGCCGTCTCTCTGGGGATCTGCGCTGCTGTCAGGACCTTCAGAAGCGCTTCACGATGTGGCTCTGAACCCAAGAGGAGGGCGAGTAGTGAAATATGGGCCGGAGACTTGGCCATTTGCTCTACCACCTTATACTCGCTCGCCTTAATTATCTTCATGAAGGCCTCAGCTTCTTCTTCAGTCACCTTCTTCTGGGGAATGGACGAGGCTTCCGGGGCGACTTCGGGCATTGCCAGGGCTTTCCCTTTGTTTGCGACCTTCGGATTTTCATAGACTCGACCCGAGCGCGTCACGCCCATGACGCTAAATTGACTCTCCAGGTTCCCAACACTTCCTTCGTAGGTCCACGGGACCTTGCTATCTTGATATGGCTCACGTGCGGGGACTTCTATCACGAATGGGGCGGGCGTGGCATCAAACCCTGCGTACCCTACACCAGCTTCTGCAGGAACATATTCGATCACAAACGGGGCCGGTGCCTCCTGTCCGGTCTCGTACTCCCCCATAGCGCAAACACCGATCATGTTAATGCTGGGTCCCGAGCTCGACCCGTGATCGGGAAGAGGATTTGATTGCACGTTCAGGGGTTTGACGGCGTTGAACGTGAGTTGCTTGTCATCAATCAACTGTTGGATCCTCTCCCGTAGTTTCCAACAATTGTCAGTGGTGTGACCGGGTGCGCCCTGATGGTACTCGCAGCGCCGACTCTGATCTTGGATGGTTGGGTCAAAATCAGGGTTAGGTGCTATCGATCGGATCTTGTTACTCGCGAGGAGTTGCCGGTATATGTAGGAGAGCGGAGCCGGCAGAGGTGTGAACTGTTTACGCTGCCGATTTTGCGTTGCGCCACCTTGCTGACCTTGTGGGGCTGGGGCCTGTTGCGTCGGCTGAGGAGTTCTCGAAGCCGGAGGCCTGTATTGCGGGGTCTGAGGAGGAGCAGAAGCATAATTATGGGCGTATTGCTGCGGGACCGGTAATGGAAAGGAAGCCGGTGGGGCGGAATAGTAAGCTTGCTGCGCTGGGGGTTGTTGTTGATAATGTATCGAAGGTGGAGCATATGCTTGAGTGGCTGGTGGTGCGGGCGTGTAGCTTATGGAATATTGCTAGGGGGCCTGGCGCCCTGAGTTGACAGCATTGACGGACGTGTCTTTCCCTCTCCTGCTTCCCGCTGTCCCAGTGGCGGCCCTCTTCGAGGACTCTCCTTCCTTTTTCTCGGCCGGACCTTCTATCTTCCCGAGCTTAATGCCGATGTCAAGCTTCTTTCCGGCATCGATGAGGTTGGAGAATGACGACGTATGGGCTAACAAGTGCAAGTAGTAGGCACCTTTAAGAGTGGAGTGGAATAATTGGATCTGCTGTGTCTCACTGATCGGAGGGATATGCTTCGCCGCTCTAGCCCGCCACTTCACTGCATAGGCCTCGAAGCCCTGGCCATCGGTCATTTCCATCGTGCTGAGCTCCAGCAGAGTCGGGGGCGTCTCCGCACAGTACCTGTATTGGTCGATGAATTTGCTCGAGAGGTCTGTCCACGTGGGGATATCTGCAGCTTTCAGTGACATGTACCAATCCAGAGCCGCTCCTGCCAAACTATCCTGGAACGTATGAATGACGAACTCTTCGTAGTCCCAGTACTGCAGCATTTTTCCCCGGTAGTGACGGAGATGGTGACGAGGGTCGGTGGTGCCGTAGTACCTCTGAAATTCAGGTACCTTAATCTTTGGGGGTAGCTGCATACTTGGGAAAAGACTCCAATCGCCGTCGCCGGCATCGAGGCGGGAGCCGCCTGATTGTAGGGCTCGGATATTCTCTTCCAACTTCTTCAATCTCTGTTCCTGTTCAGTCCCCGTTTCCGGGAGAAAATTTGTAGGTAGAGCTCTAGGGGCCGCGTGGTTCGGCGTGCCCGGTTCAGAGTAGGCTATATTTATGGGAGGTGGAGCTTAGTAAGAAAGGCCGATATGGGGTTGTGGAGCTTGGTATGGGGGAGGTTCAGCAGTGTGAGCAGGAGCCTGGGCAGTTGTAGGCAGGAATATGATCGGCGGTGGGACAGCGGAAGTCGGAGCTGGGACCGACGCAGAGATCGGAACTGGGACTGATGTGGAGATCGGTGGAGGTATGAGCGTAGGTGGTTCCAATATCGTCGCTGAAGCAGGTGGTGCTGGAAGATTGTTAACTGGATGGGCTGCCGGCACATTCACTATCGTTGGGGCAGACGTATCTCCATTATCGGGGATCAAGGTCGGCTGGGCCCATGGGCTTGGATCGACCGCTGGCCCGTACCCAGGAGGTGGGGTGAAGCTCGAAGAAGCACGATTTGGGCCTTTGAGTAGGGCCATGAGCTCGGCCATATTGGTGGCCATGGTGGCAGCCAGTTGATTGACCGTGCTCTCAAGTACTACAATACGTGCACGATCATCAGCTGCGGAAGATGGCTGTCCTCCTGAATATGCCGGGTGTGGGCCCGAAGATACAGGTGGCGGAAGATGAGTCGGGGAAGCTCCCCGATGTGCTGGTGGTACGCCTATAGGAGACACGTGTGGTGGTGGCGCATGCATAGTCGGCGCTTGAGAATGAATTGGGGTGATAGGCGTATCTTCCTCAAAGACAGCTAATTGATTTTCTTCTGCCATTCTTTGCTGGAAACGAGTAGGATATCGATGAGGTGCCGCCAGTTGTTAACACCTGGATTCCATAAGTGTGTGAGTTTAATGTAAGAAATTATCTCTAAAATAACATGCAAAGCAGTGAATAAAAGCAGAAATGCATGAGATGCATGAATTTTCAAAAACTAATGCTGTCATTCATATTAACTCTGAATGGTTCAAAGTGCAATACAAATTTTGAAAAGATAGTCCTAAGTCGGTCTTCCAACGTGCTCGAGGTTTGAGCGAGCGTGGCATTGGATTTCTGTAGTGGATCTGAGCGAGCTCCCTCTGAGGTTGTGGTTGGCCGACTAGTTCCTCATCTTTCTCAGCAGCTTATTGGCGAAGGTGATCGATCATGTTGTTGGTGAGGTCGACTATAGTAGCTGTGCCTGAGGTGGGGGATGTTCTGGCAGATGTGCTGGTCTTTGTTTGTGGAGACCCGGTGGAACCCTCGTGTGTTGGCGGACTTTGTCGAGGCACGAGCAAAAGGCCGAGCAAGGCGTCTCTTACCAAGACAAAAGGAAGACTGACTTAGGACTCGTCTATATGAATGACACCCTAATTTTGAAAAACATATGATGATGTGTGCGAAGAAAGTAAATGCCTACGGCTTAGTACAAATTACAAGGTACATCGCTCTTGAAACAGAAAAGACTCAAGTGGCACGCAGGCCGACTCGATGGACTGTTCGTCGAAGCCGGGTTGGAGGATGGTATGGAGCTCCTGCAGAATGCATGGTTTTAGTGCTACAGGGACCGTGCTATATAAGGATGGGGGCTCCCGACTCAAGGGTGTCAATTCCTTGAAACCGAGCGGGATTCTTTTCAAGGCCTAAGCGGCAGTCGAACTGCGCGTCGTACCCCTACTTCGAACCCCTATCTAACCTATGCTCCTATTACCGATCGTGGGACGCGACCCAAAGGTACCTGGAAGCTAGTATGATATGTAATGCGTGTGCGGGAAATAAAAGTGCGTAAAGTAGACAAGCGAAAGAATTGCGGAAAGCGATAAATAAACAAGCAAACAAAGCAAGCAAGAACGAGCCCAAACCCTCTAAGTGTCCCCAGCGGAGTCTCCAAGCTGTGCGCACCGGAATTTCGTCTCGTCGGGGCACGCATGCGCGCGCCTAAATGCAACGCGGCTTGGGAGTGTCCACCTTCCCGGGGACGCGCGACGGACGCACGTGAGAAGGAGTCGCCACTACCTGTTTACGACCCGAAGGTCGAGGGCCGGTGAGTTGCCCGGGTCTAGGGGTACGGGGTATACCTAATTGCTAAGGCATATGGTCTGCGAAACCCGAGGTTCCGAATTCGGGAGTTCTGTTACATGCGAGCCTATATCTCGCATGCCCTATCGGTACTCTAGCTTGTCTAGGCTTACCATTTTTTATTTAATTACCGCTTACTTAAGTTCCGCTCATCTTACGCGTTTTGACACCGTAAATTCGAATAGACACTTGAACCGTCCACTCTCCGACCGGGATTATTACATGAATAAATATGCATCATAAAACCCTTACATTGTCCTCTCAAATAAAAAATAAATTACAATAACTGAATCCCGGTCGGTTCGCGTTTGGCCGTTATTTCACTCATGCTCACCGTATGATTTTGGAAAAGACCGGAAATTAAATTAAATGCGCACTCAGTGTATAGGGGCATTGGACCCCGTGATCGAAGGTCATGGGTATTGGACCCAGTGAATCGTATCCTAAAGGATCGAGCTCGACCCGCATAACAAATAAGTGTAAAAATGTAACAAGTAAGCGCAAATAAACAAACAATGAGATTTTGTTATTGTCGAATTTACGTGAGTTAATCAATTATTATCTGGGATATCTTGGCATACAAATCCTACCCTAAAACAAAAAAATATGATGATGGATAGGGTATGTAGCATTTGGCATTATTTTAGCGGAGCCGACAGACGTGATATCCATAGTCAAGTCTCGAATGTGTGGGTTGTTTTTAGATTATTCTGTATCGTGACAATATGGCTTTTACAGATTAAAAGTATTTTCACCTAAAATCCAAAAAACTAACCCTCTAATTGACTATTGCCCATGTTTGATTTAAGCCGAGTTTGTGATTAATTTGTTTTCCCATGTTTTGACCAATTCTAAAACAAACCTATGCTAGGATTACGGCAGGACAAGAACCGGTAATCATGCCCTTGAATCGGTAAATATGTGTGTGTATGAAAATCAAGATTACGTTGTACGTATCTCGGTGCTTTTGAAATTGTGAATTTTAAAAAGGCATGACTAACAGTTCTTGAACTGTCGACGCGATTACAAATTATTAATCAATTCGTGCAATCCAATTAAAGAAATCAAGTGATTTAATTTAGCCAAATTTAACGTCCCGATTATCCCGTATGTAGAATTTTAGGTTAATTAAAAACTTACCGAATGCTTTAGTCTACGGATTTCGAGTCGTCGGATTAGCCATTAGTTGACCGTCCGGTAAACTCTAATTTCCAACTGTCCTGAAATTAAATTCAATTTTTAAACAGAGTTTATATGATTAATCCGAATTCGTATGAGATTTTAATTAAATTATCAAGAAAACATCCAGACACACAAATCACGGGCACACAATCATGTCAAGCTCATCGAATTCACTCGTCGAACATCGAAAGACCTATCGCATGTTACTAAGATGGAGATTTATACCTGATCCCAAGAGATTCTCAGGATGAGCTAGCTCGAAAGATCCTTGACTACCATGGACCGGGGCGGCCTTCAAGTCGGGACTTAGCCTAAGCCTAGGTGAGTCTCCACGTCGTCTTGGAGCTCCATCGGCATTGGCCAAATATCTTCTTATATCTCGCCTTTCTTCTCCTCTCGTGAGACATGCAAGACAAGAAACAAACACGGGAGAAGCGGGACAAAAGCAAATATGCGAGCCATGAACAAGATCGAGAATAAGGCTAATGAAATGAGTTCCAAGACCACCATTGAAATTTGGTCACGACTTTAAAGTCCCAATGACTCGACTTCCTAGCACCGGAGTTGCGGAACAGCACAGCCCACGAGCTGCTTGCAGCTGCTGGTCGAAGAAGGTCCCAGCGGGTGTGAGCTCGAAGCTGAATCACATCAGGTGCTTGTACAAACGTATCTTTCAAGCTCATAGTTGCTGCTGTTGTTCTTTTTTTTTTTTCACTAGGAGTCACCGAGGGAAGGAAGAAGAAGCTAGGAATGGTGTTGGAAATGCTGAGGTTACTCTCTATTTGTGTTTGTGCCGGAACTGAGAAGGTGCGAGAGAGAGAGACGATTAGAGAGGAGGAGACTAGGGTCGGGTCTGGTCTGCCTACCGTTATGGAGCCCAGAGGGAGTTCAGGGAGAATCAATGGGAGGATTCGGGATCAGCCCAGGGGAAGTTGCGGCAGGATTAAAATGAAACAAATCAAAAAGAAAAAATAATCGAATTAGACATAATTTCGATAATCTATGCAAGCAACAAGCAATTATTTCATGTCATCATCATCCAAGCAAGCACGATATTTAATATGAAGCCCTAAACATGCCGCTAAGTTGAGATTTTACCTAGTCCGAAAGTTTGGGGACGTTTCTGTAACATAAGAAAATTACCGGACGGACGGGTCGGGTCGGATCGGATCGGATCGGTCAGCCTATCCGAAGGAGGAAACCGCCCGGAGAGGTCTTGGGCTGGACTGAATTTAGGACCGGACTGGGCTTTGGGCCGCGAAAGGCTTCAGGCCGCGGCTGACGGGCTGGGCTGGCTGGGCTGACGGGCTGGACCTGCAATGAAATGCAATGGGCCGAAGCCCGTTAGTGGCGATCGGACGATAACACGGGCGGCGCCGAGCGGCTGAGAGCGGCGGTTCCGGCCGTTGGGCGCCGCAACGACGGCGCGAAAGGAAGCGTGTGAATGTTCTGAGCGCCGCCCTGGGGACGCCGGTTCCGATCTGGGCTTCACCGGTGGCCGGAACGGTCGGGATTGCTGAGATTTCACGGTTTTCCCGCGCGGTTCCAATCGGGCTCCGATTTGCAAAATTCTCCCAATCCGAGAGGAATTTCGCGATTTCTTTCACTGGGTTCCCTTGTGTGTCCCCCGAATTAGGTTTTCCCCCCTTTAATTGCAATTTTCGGTCGAGATTTCAGCCGATTTGGGGAGGAAATCGCGGAATCCGCGATTTCCTATTCTGGGCGGCCGGCCAGATCGCGGGCAGCCGGTTGCCGCTGCCCGGCCTGCCCGGACTGCCCGGAACAATATATTTTTTTTTAAATTAGGGCCGGCGGGTCACGGGCTGCCGGTCAACGCTGCCCAGCCTTGCCCGGCCCTGCCCGAGATTTTTTTTTCTTTTCTTTCCTTTTTTTTTTAAAAAAAGGTGATAAATAGAAAAATGACAATTTTGTCCCCTTGGAGCCGATGGACCGAAATTGGGTGCTGACAATTACTACTACTATTACTACTACTACTACTACTACTACTACTACTACTACTACTACTACTACTACTACTATTCAGAGTGTCACTTTGCTTCTTTTTAAATAGGTTGGCCTTCTTTTATTGCGTTTCTAATTTGTGGAAGTCAAGAAATTTATATAAATTAAGTTTTTAATATGTGTCATGATAACTAAAAATAACGGCAAATTCTCACCTAGTAAACATGTTTTCTAAGCTTCGAACTCCACTTGAAAAGCCTCAATTTTATATTTATAAATATGATTTCTTAATTTTTTTTAGAGAAATAAATTTAGGAAAAGAGAAAAAGTGAAGTTGAAAATTAGAAAATACTTTTCTGATAGTAAATAGGGCATACCTTCTCTGTCAATTCACCCTCAAAGGAGAGGGAGAGGGCCATGGGCGTCTTTTTCATTTCTTTCCCTCCGTGTTTTTCTTTATTCCTTAGATTTTTTCTTTAATTTAGATTATTCTGTGTTCTCAACCTTTAAAATAGTGACAAAGTGTCCCCTAACCTTCGTAATTTTGTTCTATGTATAGATCTATTTAAAAAAAAAGCAAAGCGCAACATTGACTACTTTTTCGCCTACTTTTCCAGCCAAAATTAATTTATAATAAATGTATTATTTCCAAATTTATAAAATAACTTAAGTTTTTTTTTATAATAACAAAAAAAAACAGAAAAATAAGAACAAGTGAGAAAGAGACAAGGGAAGAAGAGAACGGGAATCTCTCGCTTTCTCTCTCTTTCCTCCCCTAGAAAGAGAGATCAAAGAAGAGAAGAGGCGATGGTGGCACGTCCCTCGGCCACCGTTATCCCAAGCGAGGCTGTCACTGGCCTGAAATGCCTTCAATGACTTGCCTTTGGCGGTGGTAGTTGAGCGGCAAGCCCTGTCGCCCCTTCTCTTTGTCCTCTCTCTCTATGTTCATCAATTTCTTTTGAAATTTTAATTTTTTTTCTTTTTGAAGAGACAAATTTAGTTTGCCTCCTGAACTATGAGGTGGTTTTAGATTTGCTCCCTAACTTTCAAAATTTCGCTCAATGCCTCTCAACCTAAGTGAAAAATAAGTACGGTGCCCTCTCTCACATGAATCAAAGACTTTTCTAGCCGCATAAGGGTGAAAAAGTTATTTTGTTTCCACTTCTTTCAATTCATATGACTAATTTCGGGTATATCTTTCTCTTACTTTAGACCTCTGATTTGAGTGTTCTTGGTGTCCTTGAAAACTTTGTGCAGGCATTACTATTTAGAATCGATCAAAAGCTTAAAAGAATTAGGAATAGGCTCAAAATTGGGATTGAAATTCAAATTTTGTCACAAAATAAAAAACTTTACTAGGTATTAACTTTCAAACTGCTCAACAAAATTGTGTTGTATAGACATGTAGCGTCCACACAACCTCTAAGGTCTAACAATATAAATATTTAAGGCCGGAAGCAAATTATTAGAGAATCATCAGGGATACGTGAGTTTTAGCTTCCTCTGTCTAGGTTAATGGCGATTCTTTGCCGTGTTATTCCGACCTTAATTTTTTATATGGTTAGACTCAAGAGTTCGTTAGGAAGTTATAAATCTTTAAAACACTCAATTT
This sequence comes from Punica granatum, assembly GCF_007655135.1. NCBI lineage: Eukaryota > Viridiplantae > Streptophyta > Magnoliopsida > Myrtales > Lythraceae > Punica > Punica granatum. Next base: position 25,209,949 of record NC_045130.1, on the reverse strand, counting down.
TGTTGAGAGATTTAAGAACCTAGTAAATTCTTCGATTTTGTAACTAAATCCAAATTTCAACCTTGTTTATTTTAATCTTTAATTGACTCTTTAGTTTAATCTCTTCGATTTCTCTATTCAGTCGCATTTGTCTACTAAAAACTTACTTGAAAAATTCAAGTATCATACATTTAAATAAATTACATGAATTTTTTAGATAATTATTTTTAGTAATATACTCACATTCTACATAATTTGTTAAGTCAAAAGTAAATTACCCGAATTTTTTCCAAAAAATGTAAGAATATGTCAATTGCTCATCGATGGGGACATGAATGTATTGTAGAATTTTGCTTTTAGAGTCCTAAGAAACTTTACATTTCGACTTTTCTCAAACTTTTCATCATTTTTCAGAACTCTTATATGAAATATCCTAAAAATTGACAGTGATCAATATACTTTTCCGAAAATCACGCTTGTAATATGAGGCGCACCTCTACTCTCGATATTGGCAGAGCATTCACTCTTCTTCTGCCTGATCTCATCATTTTAATTTTGAAAAGCAAAACCGAGAAAGGGAAAGAAGCAGAAAGAAAGATCATATGAGAAAGCAATCAAAGATTTCAAATAGACATTAATTCAATAGGAGGGGGTTTAGGGGCTGTAGTGAGCATATGAAGATAGGAAAAGCAATTACATAAATTAAGAGTAAACTACCATCTAATCTAGAAAAAAAATTGGTTTATAAAAAAGATAATTTGTAGCAGAAATTTTACTTGAATTGATGTATTTTACTATTGTAGTGGACTTTTAAAATAGCAAATGAATCTGCTAGCTATCAACAAAATTAAATTATATAATACGTCATTTTTGGACTTTTCAAAATATATATATATATATAATAACTCTCTCATAAAAATAATAATTCTCTCATAAAAATGTATTTTGGTTCATGGACTATTTATGGCCCGAGTTTTAACTCTCCACGTCGAACGTAAAAAAAGAAAAAAATATAGCCAATTGACGAATCTATAATGTATAATAATAAAAAAAGAATATTCTTAAATTACAATTTCATTGTCAAATATTCATTAATTAAGTAGATGGAAATTTGTTATGCTGATTTAAATAAATGAATTATTTTAGATATCAATATTCATAGTAATATTATAACTTTTTTTTATAAGTAACATTATATAATTTTTCGGTGTGTACTTTGGTATTTGGAAACTCAACGGGTTCCGACTAATTCAGTTAAGGTTTGGTCGGTCCACTAAAGGTAACATTATATAATTTAGTGCATACTATAATGTCCAGTCTTTGAAGTATTTACACAATTACACTCATTCAAGGATAATTACACCACCGGTTTTTACAAATTAATTTTACCAACAAAGTCAGTATAACTATATTAAAGATCACCAGTGCAACCTTATATTGTCAGATAAAAACATAAATAATTTATATATAGATATTATCTATATATAATTATATATAGTAATATGAATTTATTTTAATATCAATATATTCATGTATTTAGATATTCATTTTTTATCTTCAATAAAAAAATTCAAGACTACTAATTATTATGTTGATAACAAAATCTTCTCAAAAAATTTCAAAAATATTTTGTTATATCAATATCTTATCAAAAGATATCTAATCAGTTTTAAAAATTCAAAGATTCATGTAGAAATATTATCTAACAAACAAAAACTCATCAGAAAATTAGAAAAGCATTCTCTTTTATTTGGGTTATTATAAATTATCTTTTAAGAAATTAAAATTATCAAAAAAAAATTTGAGAAAATCCCATTCAATATTTGGACGTTCTGAGGTGATGAAATCGGATCCACCATCCACCATGTCTCCGCTTTATGTTAATACATACATATATATACAAAATAACTAAAACTCATCGACTGTGATGCAAATAAAATACACAAAAAGTTCATTTAACTAGAATTAGAAGGTCAATTTAACATATTGAAGTTTTATAATTTGACCATCAGAGGATTTTCTCCTTCTGCATTCTGGCTTTTGTATTTGTATAATTCTACTGATTTTGCTTTAGTCTTTAGATATTTGATTCTCATTCCCCAAAAGAAATCTATTTTTCTCGTAAGAATTATTAAAAATATTCAATTTTAAAATAAGAGCCAAGAGATAATTACGATATAAACAGCTCGAATCCCGTTAGGTACAAGCCAAATTATTCGGCACAATAAACCTTACTGATAACTACAACTATTCATGGGAATGAAAAAGTAAAAACTGGAACCTACTAAAAAAAAAGAAAAAGTAAAACTAGAAAATTTCTAAATGCACCTGTCTATTTAATACGAGTAATACCACCAACGCATGGACAAAAGAACTGGAACCAGCATCCCATACCATATATTAGATTCTGTACATAGATGATCACAAAAGCAGCTCGTATAGCCAACTATGCCTGTTCCAACAAAAAATAACCTATGGACAGAACTTGCAATAGCTGCGCATTGTTGCATTGATTATAAACAAAAGTGCAACACTAGCTTTATACCATACTTCATGGTCGTTCAATACATACAAGAAGAATGACCATACGGTAGAACTACGGATTCCGTCAATTGCACATTCTCAAGCCAAAAGAAATTCAAAAAGTTGCTTCTTCTGCTACCTCTCCTCTCTAACTCCTGCATCTTCCCCACCATTTTCAGGACTGCCTTGGATTCTCTCGATCTGGAATTTCCTAAGAACAACAGCATAAATGCAACGCCACGCAATTTATAATTTGTCACACCAGTCACAAGCAATCTTTTGTTCATCAATATTCTCATATTAATAACGGAAACACAGATACAGAAGAGCAAACAGGTTCAGGGTGAAGCTTACCTCCCCATTTTCATCCTCAACTGGTCCCTTTCCCAAAGATTTGTCCTACGCAATTCATGAATACAATATTGCACCATGAAAAACACACACATAAATATGAAAAATACCAGCTAAATAATGAAGTGTGCTACATTGTCCATATACTTTTCATGATGGTAGCAGACAGGAGGAAAATCAGCTTAACATCTGTAAAAATGATGACAGAGGAAGGAACAACCATTCGTCCAAAAAAAAAAAAACTCGTGGCAAGTAATACCAGCTTCTATCTTTTATCCTGTAGGTTTATCATCATCCATGTTTCGAAAAATACTTAGATGTCTGTTTGGCTGTTTGTATAATATTGAGTACATTGCTCAAGGAATGGCAAACTAAAGCAGAGACTTGCTCAGAAAACGGAAATATTGGCAGACTGCTTTGCACAAACAGAAAGTAAGAAAAAATTGAACCGGAACTGCTGGGAATTCCTAAACCAGATTTAAGCTAACTTTGAATGATTCTGGTGCATTGACAAATCACATTGGGTCTTTAGCCATATGTGGTAGGCCTGCATGTATCAATCTTTCCTATAATGAGTATAATCTGCTCAACTTAAGTAGCAAGTAATGACTTATCCAAAAAAAAAAAAAACAAAACAAAAGCAAGTAATGTAAATATGGTTCCAGAGATGGTCATTGGACGGCTCGACAGAAAGGATGCAGAAAGGAGGAAAATGGTAAGAGATGATTATAGGAAGTATGTTAATTGGAGTATAAAACCAAAGAAGATAGAACGACAACAATAAAGAGACTCAATTCTCATAGGAAACAAATATATCCATCAAACGTTTACCATCATATTCTTTCTCAACATGTTCTTCCATTTATCCTTGAGATCCATAGGGGTGCGAGTTGAATGGAATGTTCCCGACCCAAATTCTAATATTTTCCTCCATGGTACAGACTTCGTTTCTTTGTCAGAGAATTTCCATACTCCTTCCTGAAAACATAAGATCTTTACATGAATATTATTACAACAAAAAGAGTTACTGAACTCATGCCCTTCTTCCAAAATATTAACTGAAACCTGACCTGATAAGTAAAAAGCATTGTACTCAATGTTCCAAAGTTATTAATCCGCTCATTACAGAATTACATAAAAGGACTAGTAAACAGCCGAAAGAGTGCATTTGGCAACGGTGTGTCCCCTATTGTGTCTTTAGTTTTTACAAGCAAAGAAAGCCGTTTCCTATTCTTTATGTTCAGAACCGAAATGTAATACCAAAAAAGTCCTACCTCCAGTATCTCCTCCTCCTGAAGAGTCCACTTCAATCTCTTCCGCCTCGGTTTTGAGATCACCACATATTTCCTGCAAAGCGAAAGCAGCACAGAATCCATTAACTTTCAGCAAAACACCTCACTCAAGAAAACAGGCTTTAGTGTATGAAACTATTTCTAACTGGACTCACTCTTCCTTGGGTGATTGTTTCCCGTGACTTGACCTGTCTGCATCAGCGACTTCTTTTTCAAGGCAAGGGCCTTTTCCGGCAGTAGAGCCTGCTTTCTCTGGCGAAACAACATCATTGTCCTGATTTTCGTTCCTGGAAGCAGAAGCATCGGCTTGTTTCTCCGGTGAAACAGCATCATTGCCTTGATTTTCATTCCTGGGAGAAGAAGCATTGACCTGTTTCTCCAGTGAAGCACCAACATTGCCTTGATTTTCATTCCCGGAGGCAGAAGCATTGGCCAGTTTCTCTGGCGAAACGGGAACATTCCCTTGATTTTCCTTCCCTGAAGAAGTAGCATTAGCTTGTTTCTCCATCGAAACAGGAACATTCCCTTGATTTCCATTCCCGGAAGCAGTAGCACTAGCCTGTTTCTCCGGTGAAACGGGAACATTCCCTTGATTCTCCCTGATGGAAACAGAAGCATCGGACTGTTTCTGCCTCTTTTTGCCACGATCAGCTCCCACGACATCAACAGTGTCCGAAAGGACCAGTATGGCCTGAGTGGCCTTCTTCTTCAACTCCTCAACCTTAGCTGTTTTTCTTTTGTAGGAACAATAAGGACAATAGAACTTGCCCGACTGATCAAACTTGGGTTCCCTGGGGTAGCACTTGACATGAAATGCAACCGGGCAGTCAGTCTCGGCACAGCCCAGCATCCGGTCACCCTTTCTCCTGCCGCACATCACACAAACTCTCACGGCCGATTTCTCTTGACCGGAAATGCCTCGAGAGCCTCCGTCACCGGACTTCTCCATGTTCTCAGACTAAAAGCTACGGAGAGAGAAAGGAAGACGGGGTTGACCTGATCAAGAAGATGAAGAAGCTTCCGCCGCCGTAACGGAGGAGGAATCGGTAGCTCGTCGTCTCTCACCGGATTTCCCCTAATCGGAAGACGCAGCGCTCGGACAGACGAGCCCCGGGGGTCGCGCCCAGGGGCCAGCGGGACTTTCTGATTCTTCATCTTCCCCCAATTTGAATTCAGGGCGGAGAATTTTGATGTCAGTCAGTGAAGTTTCACTTCATTTCACAAACTCCCCCTGCTTTGAGCATATTTACACATTACACCCTAAACTTTTGTTCAATTAATTTCCGGACACATCTTTAAGCTTCTCCACTTATCGTTCACGTGTATATCATGGATGACCGATTTGCTTATCCAATAGATATATACAAGACCGCATCCAGTACGCACGAGCTGTCATCATTTTTTCTTATTTTTTTGTAAAATTTCTAAGAAAATATAATTATTCTTTCATAAATTTTCTAATATGCGTGCTGATTTTTCATTAAAATTAAATAAAAGCTTTTTATTAATTAAAATACTTTTTTGCCATAATTAAAATATTAACTAAAATTAATTTAAAGTAGTAAAAGGATGAACTGGGATGCAGTCTGGAGAAAATGCGGGGCGAGAGATTTGCAAGTTTTGAGGGAAGAGAGAGAGAGGAACGAGAGAGGGAGAAAAACATAATAAATAATGAGAGAGTGGAGAGTTATTACGAAGAAATAGTATATAATTAGGAGAATGGTCCGCGCACATCATAATAATAATAATAATAATAATAATAATAATAACAATAAGTATTATTAAATAGATAATAAGTTAGGAAAATAATAAACAAAAAATAAATTTACATATCGGATATATTTTCCTCCAATTCTTTGTATTGTTCATGTCCTGGTCCTTTTTTAGCTCGGTCTTCATTTACATGTTTTCTTGATACTATAATATAGTCTAAGAGCAGGAGTTTCTCCTCTCCATTATGGCTTGTTTCTTCTTCAGATCAGATGGTTCAAAGTTGAGTCCGATTGCTACTTGTGAATGTCTATGATGGCAGGGTTGTGTTGTATTTATAGGGGGTATGAGACTAGTGGTTTTCCTCGATCGGCCTCATCGAGATAGTCACCTGATTGATGCATGTTCTTGATGGACACCTTGAGCCATATTTAATCTTCCCTAAATGGAAAGATTGAATTGTAGTTTCTTTATCTTCTTGGCATTCTCCATACGTACAATGTACTTACAAAGTAGTAATGCAAAAATGTACAAATACATGAATCGATGATGTAGTCCGAGAAGTCAAAAAGTCGATCGACCACGAGCTGAGAATTCGGTAATGGAGCTCCCACGACATTGCTGCTCAACTTTTATATATTATAATTGGTTACATGTTTATTCTTTAAATTCTCATAATTAAATGATTGTTAAGTTATTTCATCATGGAAAAAATTGGAAGGGAAATGCTATCATATTTGTTCTTTTCTCTTTTATAATATTAGATTTTTTTTTGCCGAATTCTTTTGTAATATTAGATAACATGTCTGCGCTATGCGCAAGTTTTATTAGACTTTTTATTGTACCCGCTATTTAATTATTTTTCGTCAACGGTGAATAAACATTGATCATTTTTCTTTTTGAGTAATAGAGATTGATCGCTTTAGTTTAGGAAAAATCAAATCTTAATAATAAAGACTAATGTACGTATGTAAAACTAATACCGTTTTAAAAGCAGACAAATCCTTAGACTGCACTGTGAACATGGATAATTAGGAGGAATTGATTTCCTTTTAGAATACAATTAACATGTCATTTTCAAAAGCACGTAGTAAGTCCTCGAATGTTAAGGGACGTTCATATATTTTTACACATAAACGTTAGGTTTTGAAAAGACCGAGCATACACACATGCGCGCGCGAGAATAACCAAATCTGCATTCAACATTCAACATTGCATTTACATCCTAAGGCCCTATTTATAGAGTACCATTGAAACTCACACATATACCAGCTAACCATTAACAAAATTCGTCCATTCGATACCCCCATTTCCCTGACACAATAACTCAGCTATTACCCACCTAATTATATCAATTTCAACTACCCAAATGTTTTTTTTTTTTTTTGCTAATCCGGAGTGTTCGGGTTTCGCCCGACTAATCCCCAGAGCTCCGTGAACCCCTGGCGGCACACGAAACGGATAATTACCCCAAAAGCACTCTAGTGGCCCCAAGGGGATTTGAACCCAGATCTCGATGCAAACTTGAGTACACATTAACTACAATTTCGAATCCCTTGAGATTTCAACTACCCATATGTTATTAATTATATTAATTGACTTCCAGGCATTTTAGAGGCTTCGTATCTCTGGGTGGACCATAATCTGCAGCAAATGGATCTTCTTAGCCCGCAAACAAGTAATTGGGGGCGTTATAGCTGTTCTATCTCTGTGCGGACTGACATTCTCACTTTCCCGATGATGCGCCGCATGGACAGGGGATCAGGTCACTGGGAATAGCCGCATGCACTAGGTACTTGTAATTAGATTTTTTTTATTATTATTTTTTTTTCAGGTAAACAGCGTTTTACATTGCAAAAAGGTTTTACACCATTGGAGTAATTCACCATAAAATTAGTTATTTTATTTGATTTGTCGAGAAAAATTGAATGGTATTATGTGTTATAAATAATAGGATTTGAAAAATCTTAAAGAGTTATGTTAATTTAATCTAAACTAAATTCAAACTATAATTTCTTTTTAAAATTAATCTGCCATGACATGCGACTTTTTCATTTTTTTTCTAGTATATAAGAAAAGGGATTTCTACAATTTTTTTTTTTGTAAAAATGTGGGCAACAGTAGTGGTAATTTTATCGTTGCCGCTGTACAATATTCAGACTCTCGTGTTCAGTCACAAATATATAAGATGAACTAAATAATCAACACCAGTTCCATCTGCGTAGAATAACCAAAAGACCTAATGTAATTTACAGAAGCCGGTGCTGCCAAACTCAGACCCAACGAGCTCACTTCTCACAAATGCTTCGACACAAATGCACAGTGAGAGTCCAAATATAGATATTGGGATTATCAAACTAACTGGGAGCAAGTTTGGAATCGACCACCGGAGTTCTACATTATTCTTAACCCTTTTGGTAACATAACAGAACAATGACGTTTTGCCAAGTGCTTTTCACCTTCTTATTCCACCTTTCACAAATGGCCCCAAAATTTCTCATTTTTCAAAATAACCACAATGTAGTAAGACAAAGAAATTAAAATAATCCACCACAAAGCAGTAAGAGGGACGATGGGCCTCTCTACCAAACACTACAGCTCCCGTCGAGGCTGTATGTGACCCCAAAGGCCGTCAGCTACCTCTCAAATCAACAGTTTCCAATCGCTTGCAACCTCGATGGGGCAGTGTTGGTTGTGAAAAGGCCCAACGCTCCTCCCTCTTTTCTTCCAACCTAGCAGCGGCTTCCACGTCTCCACCTCCATGGGCCACAGTAGCTCCCTACACCCCCTCTGCTTCTACCGCAGCTCTCCTAGTACATCCACCTCGTAACAGGGCACGAGCCAGGGTCAGGGGACAAATGATGCAAGCCAGACCCAAGTCTCCAGATACCCGCAGTTACAAGCCCCACTGTCATTCTAAAATTATTTCTCATCTTCATTCCTCCTTCCCTTCCCCTTTATTTTCTTCAACTAGCACCACATTATTAACTGACTTTTAGATAATTAATTAAGTTTTATCAAGCGCAATTCAAATAAGAATCACAAAAAACAGAAAAATCCACTAACCGTGACGGTAATCAACCAATCATGGGAATAGTAGAAATATGTGCCAACTAGAAAGATACAAATCTAACCCAGATAATATTGGGTCACATAAAAAAAAAAAATCCTCTTACAATCTGCCTCTCGATCAATAACCCGATCAACAATGAAACCACCTTGCCGACAAACTTTTAAGTCCAGCTCCGAAAAACACAAATTTGCTAGCAAACATTACGTATAGCTCCCCACGGAAAGACCAATTTAATGAAATATATACTGCATAGATGCAACCAACAATCTCAAATGGATCACAACTCCAAACTGTGTTTTTCTTCTCAAAGTCGAAACACAAACCAATATACATCCCAGAGATCTTGACAGCAACCAACCTACCGGGATTGCTGTAAAATCACTGAAGAGAAAACGTAATTTTCTGTTCTTTCCCTGAGTTAAGATATCTTTCTATTAATTTTCTTTCCATGTTCTTCCAGGAGACAACGATTCTACAAATCCAATGGGAATGCAAGATCCTTGAATAAACTTAGCTTTAACTACAATCTGAAAAAACTCAAGATCACACAAAACATTCATCAAATCTCACCCACAAACAAGAACCATCAAAAAGTCCACAAGGGCTTAAACAAATAGGACCGTGAACCTCAGTTTTCACCAACTTACTTTACGTGAACTTGAGGAAGACGAAACCAATTTCGTCTTTCTCTGTCAGGACTCTGCAGTCTTAACTCCTGAGAATATGAACTTGTTGGCAGCACCAAAGGTTTCTGCGACCTGAAGAACTACTGTTTGGATTGCAGCAGCTTTAGGTGTGAAATTCTCAGGGAGATGAGGTAGACAATGGGGAACAAACTCCGTCTTGCTGTAAGTCGGGGCATACAGGCTCAACACCGCCCAACAAAATATGAATCTGACATAAAATAAAAAGGAAAAAGGAAATAGTGAGAAGGATGAAAAGGAAGCTTGAGCATAAACTTATATGGTCTATGTACCATAATCTTTTTTCAAGTGAGAAAAAAGAGTACAGAAGAACAATGATTCCGCAAAAGAATGCCAGATTCCCGAACATGAGTTACTCTTCATCAAAATGATTTTCCAAACCGTGTCTTCCAAGTCCAGCCTGGTACAGTAGCCACATTGGATTTGATTGTCTTGGTATTAAGATCAGATTTATAAAATCTATACAAAGCGAAAAGGCCCAAATGTAGAGGACCATCAGGGGTCCCAAGGGAGGCCCAAAATCTTGCCTGGACCTGGTGTAATAAGATTGTCTTACATCAAGCCAATCACAGCAGTCCACTGCCATGGGTCCCATCAAAATCAATGTAGGGCCGACAACAAAAATTGCGATTAGAATGGTTTACAGCAATCTTGTATGCTTGGGCTCTTTGTATACTTAGGCAAGAATTTTTCCTGGTCCAGGTAATTAACAATTCCCTATGCTAAATGCAAGGTCAGTTAAAAATATCCACCTTTATCACAAACCATCAATTATATCATCCCTAACTTAACAATTTACAGAAGTAATTGTAGCATTCTAAGATGAGCCTGAAGTCGTGCCCAAGATAAATTACAGGGTAAATGGGACAATGGGATGGGGTATCATGCTCCAGAGTGTTGAAAAGATGCGAATAAGCCACGTAAACTCTTAAGTGATAGAGGATCACTTAATATTTGGGAGCGAATTGCTGTCAGACTCATTTACCCAGTGAAAATATAAATGTCAGCTTGCATCGTCATGAGCTCACTCCACATCCAGGTTTCAGGGTATAAACACCAACACAACCACCTTCCCCCCTCATCCCCTCTCCATACTTATGTATACATTACCTACTTCTCTCCATCAAAAATCAATTACTTCCAGAATCTGCATCTCCCACGAAAAGTTTCACTCATGAACATAACAACCATAGGATGAATCTAAAAGACTCTCCCCGAGTACACACCACAAAGCCACTGAACATAAGTCCATTCCTTTCTGAAATAACATATCCGAGCACAACCGAGTTCTCAAGAGAAAATTTAATAGACTGGAGGCATTTCCAAAAAGCTAGGGAAGAAGACAAATTAAATTTTTTAAGCTCATAATATCCCTAGTTTAAAGGTAACGAAGACTCACAAGATGCAGGACCCCAAAATGTAAGTTGAACAGAATATTCAGCACATAGGCTTTTCCAAGGTGCCTATGAATAATATCATAGAGCAACAGAAGGGCAAATATAAGTAAAGACAACTGAGACCATATAAATTTATTAAATAACTTGAGAATACTTTTTAACTTCACATAGGCCAAATAATGAAAATAATCCCAAAAACCAGTAAGTATGGAATAGAATACACTGAACAAACCTCAGCAGCAGTCGCCTCAAAAAAGGATCACCTAGAATCTGCACCCAGACAGGACTGAGAGAATCACATGCTGCCAAAGCCAAGCCCCAGTCATTCAGCGATGAAGAAAGCAGCTTCTCAGCATTGCTAAAGGCACCCTGCAGATTATGCTCTTGGCAAATGATTTAACCATAAAAAGAAAACCTTAAGCAAGAATGACAGACTTAATCATACCATATCAACTTCCGAACTTGAAATGCCAACTAATATGCAGAAGGCCTGCAGTGGAGCGGTGAGAAATATAGTAAATAGAGATCCATTAGAATGACGACAAGAATCATTAGAACCCATAGGAGCTGAACATCTTGGAGATAAAAGCAATGCAGCTGGTTCTCCTTTCTCCGCTCCAGAGATAGCCTGCCCAAAATCCAAGTAGCACTCAGATTCTGGTCCAGAAAAAAGATAGGAACAGCTAAAAATTTTATTTGATACTGTAAACATACAGCTCTCCAAAGCCCAGTAGCGGGAAAATTGGTGCAACTTTTGATGGGAAGCTATAATTACTTGTTTAATGTTAAAACATATGAACACATTTAGAAACTGCTATTGAGTAATTTCTTGAAGGAGTGAGTTCCGAGCAGTATCTTATCCCTGAAAACTGTTACACTAATAATTTAGTCTTATAGAGCTGAAGTTCACGCAACCAAAGGAAGGAAGATCTATCCAGAGGGAGTGAAGCAGAAGAATCTGTTGAGGAACTGAAGTCTCCTCCAAGTAATACAAGCCATCCTCAAAAGACTGAACTTGTGCAGCAATATAAGGAGAGTTAAGTTTATCTGCCACTCTAATTCTTATCTTATGAATGTAAATGAAGCAAAGGCCGATTCTTAGCAAGACTAGGGTCTGGAAAAGAAACTGCAAGATGGTAGATGTCAAGCTGTCATAGGAATTTTTTAATCAGAACAGATAAGAGAAACAAGGCAGGGCCCCCTAAAACTAAAAATGATGGCTCATCACAAGAAGTTGTTAAAAAAATCACAAGTATATATCAGGAACCAACTAGTATATACGCATATATCAAGCTAAATTCCAATAGGCAATGCATCACCTAGTATCAGTATGACAAATTTGCGATAACCAACTTGGTTTTAGTCAGCAACTCAACACCAGTTTATGTGACCACGAATCATTTTTATCTACAAACAGACACAGTTAATGGAATTTGTGCATCTTCAGGAAAGAATATGTTCACCTCAAATGCTATGCTGCTCTCACTGTCAATTACAAGAAAGAGTGGCCTCCTAGTAAATGGAAGCAAGTCAGAGGGATAAACGCAATTTAAACCTGAAAATATGCAAGTCTGTCAGCAGATAATATCAATGGTAAATGACATTTTTTCTTGCCCAAGCATATACACAGATAAGCAAACTAAAAAATGGCAGTCTGGTCTTGAGACATTTGATTTTAACCAAAAGGTGAGCTATCAACCAGATATATCAGCATGAAAGCTCAAAGAAGCATTCGATGTGTAGACGAAGACAAACCTAAGATTAAAATTCAATAATAGCTTGAAATGATCTGATCTTTCATCTTGTGAATTTCATTGACTACATACCCAAAAGTTAGAATTGACACTTTCCACATAAAGATTGCCCATAATGCCTGAAACAATTATCCATTTTCATCAGCCTATGTTGTAATTGGAATTATGAAATGATCTAATATGAATTCCTCCTTAGAACTGCCACGGGTAGAGAATCCCTAGAACACTGAAAGTCGAAGAAAGATGGCAAGATATGGGCTTATTGATCAAACAGAAGGAGAAACAGATAGGTTCTAACCCAAAAGACAAAATCTTTCAACACACATGAAACTAAAATAAAAGTAGTAGGTTAACGATAAAATAACTCATTTGAGGACTAAGCAAGAGAAGTGCATCACCATGGAATGGTTGATGTTACCCTTACTTTCTGAAATAGTAATCTTAAAGGCCTCACTAAGAGATCTCCAAATGTACACAATCTGCCCCCTAACACATGATTTTGTTTTGAGCCTGGAAAGAAAAAAATTAGTAAGAACTGTTTGAGTGTTGAAATGGAAATTTTATCACAGATAGCAGTCATTGTTCATGCCCTTTCTTTCAAATGGCCTCAGAAATGCTTATTACTAGATTCATTCTCCACAGATAAAATGGCATTAAATAAGCTCCAATTGCTTTGGTCAGTCCCCCACCCCCCCAACCCCTCCCTCACCCCTCCTGTTGGGGGTCACCAGTTGGACTTTGATATAACAACCAAGGAATTGAACCAAAATAAAAAGAATCTCCAATTCGTACCTCAAAGGTTAATGGTCAAACATTGGATAATTCTCTAAATGTTCATCCAGTTTTTTCTTATAGTTATCAAACAATTAAATTACAATTCTAGGTAACTCATATCCAAGGGGGTACATAAAATTACAAAAAGAAAGTTCCACCTTCTTGAAGTAAGACAGGTTACATAGTCAAGTTTCACGTACACCTGCCGGTCATTTTATCATTAAAAAAAAAAAGTTTACGTTTAACTGGAAGTAGTTCACTCACAGCTCTTATCTTTAACTTTCTTGGAAGATGATAGATGAAAAACAGGAACTTGTACTTAGTCAACTGGTGGCATTAGCCAGATTTGCAGCCACCGCGACGAAATCATTTGTGTTAAATATATCAAAATAGTAGTGCGCCATAATCCATTATTCAAGATTACAGATTGCAGACATTTAAGCAGCAAACTATAGTATAACGACAGATTTCATATTCTATGTCTAGACAAGCAAATTTATCAGACTTTTGAAGCAGTGCGCCATAATCCATTATTCATGATTACAGATTGCAGACATTTAACCAGCAAACTATAGTATAATGAATTTCATATTCTATGTCTAGACAAGCAAATTTATTAGACTTTTGAAATTAAGTAAAAAGAAACTATATCTTTCTTGTCATTATTTACATTATTAATTATATGCCTGATTACATTTTTCCCACACAACTTAAACAATTCAATATAATTATTAATAACATATTCTCAACCAACAGGAAAAAATAAGAAACTAAGGACAAAATGGTCAAACCAATTCACAGAAGTGGTAATAAGAAACTAAGGACAAAATTAGAGCTGGATCTTGGGACTTACTGGAATGCTCCTAAACACAACATAAAGAGAAGCAGCCACTCCTTAGTAATAATAAACCATCCCCACACCTTCAAAAATGCTCCTCTTTTGCTCTTTTTTTTTTTTTTTTGTATTTTCTTTCAGATGTACTTTAACAATGCGTTTTTAACCAATCTAAACCTGCATTGTTTTATATACTTGTTAATTAGAAGGTCTCACTTTTGCCACAAAGGATTGATATTTACTTGCAGTTTTCCAGAGATGCAAAGGAACCCTGGTCGGAAACTCTCTAACAAAGGCATGGACAGTGATATTATTACTCTAAAGACTTCATCAGTCAAGCTATGTGTAGAAGCATCTGAGAAGAATTCACAGCAAGCAAACCTATAAAAGCTCTCCAAGAAGCACATCTCCCTGAGTTTAGTCCAATAATAACAAAGTGAAGCATACACCTTGTACATAACGTTTTGATTAAATGAAAGTTTGAACGTTCATCCAAAAAAGAAAAATGAAGTGAACTATACTAGATTAAAGTTTGAAAGCTAGTGCATAAAAAGAATTCTCATTTTTCTCCAATAATCACACCAATGACATCGAAAAATTGTGATATCGAAAAATTGAAATCCACTAAAACGATGCTGTGATATCGAAAAATTGACGAGATATTAAAACCTACCTCCATTTCCACGACTGCCAAACTGTAGACAAGAGTTATTACTCAAGCCATTCACTTTCATTTGTGTAGGCACAGACTGGTTTTCTGTCACAGACCCGAGTGGAATGCTTGAAATCACATCTGAAGAAATGGTATGTGACTGGAAGTCTTTGACAATTTTATTTGCTGCATCAGGAAATGTTTCAGCGCCTGCTAGAGATGAAAGAGCAGTTGGCCCTAAACCTAATTCAATTAGCAAGACAATAGGAACAAGAAACTCTTAAATATATTATCATTAAGAGGGAAAAGAATAATTAGATGAAAAGTTTCAAAATGGCTGCAACCTGAAGCTGATAAGTATACAAGAAGAACTCCGTCAGGAGGAAGTTCCTCACAGACTGTGGCAATTACCTGTCCGATAGATATTAATTGCATCAG
This sequence comes from Punica granatum, assembly GCF_007655135.1. Taxonomy (NCBI): domain Eukaryota; kingdom Viridiplantae; phylum Streptophyta; class Magnoliopsida; order Myrtales; family Lythraceae; genus Punica; species Punica granatum. The sequence continues at coordinate 25,194,467 of NC_045130.1, read as the reverse complement.
TTTAAGATCCAGAAATAGCAGATGACATGAATACTTGACAGATTGTGTTGACAAGATACTGATTGCTATATGCAAAATTAAGTAATTAAATAAAACCACAAGATAATTAAAACCATCTTTTGGGAAGGCGAGCTTCAAGTATATCTGACGTTCATTTGACTAGGGTCTGAATAATCTATTCTTATGAGCCATGAAGTAGGCAACTAAAACACAATTGAACATTTTTTAAGTTACACAATTGCACATGCCAGAGTAAAACGAGCCAAGCAAGTCAAAAGCACAGACTGGGCTAGGCCCAGTTTCGCAGAGTTCTTTCTTAGAACCACAGAAGAACTCCTAGGGGATGGTAATTTGGGTTTCTTCCTGCCCAAATTGGAAAGGCTATCTTTGCTTGAACTTAGCTCGAGTAAGCCAACAAAGGACAATTTCAGATTACCTAGATCAATCAAAAGTCCAATTCAATCTAGGACAAACAGGTATTGAAGTATAATAACATACAAAATGCTTTATTAGTAACAAGGCTAGTCTTCAGACTGATGCTACAGTTTTCTTTTTTTTTTCTGTAAAAATTTTGGATGAAATGGAATCTCATTTGTGACAAAGGTAAGGTGCTGCAGGATGGGCTCAGAGGGATAATGAAATAGCAGCGTTCTAATGCCACATCATATTTCCATGCAAGGCTTTGTTGTGATTTGGCAGAAGCAGGCCCTGGAGAGTAGAGAAATATAATGCTGTAATTTGAAGGCTTAGGAAACAAAGAAGAAAACTCTTAACCCCTTCTTTGTAACCTTTTGGGTGGGCAATGAGAAAGAGAATGACAGAGAACTTCAAGGCTGGCAAATAACAGCATGTTATGAACAATAAATGCTCAAGCAATATAACTTTTTCATCACACTGGATACTACTTCACTGATACATGCTTCTGTGGAGTTTTTCCTAGGAAATGGCACCTACATGACTATAAAATGGATAAGCACTTCCAGAATGGTCATGACAAAATTATTTATATATAATGAAAAAGGGGCATGTTTTCTCCACATATAGCTGCACCAAGTCCATATCAGAGGCAACATCATATGATTATTAATAGATAGCAAAGCAAAGTAACTCAATTCACTAATTTGATTGAGAAAAACCCGAAAGTAAATTTAGGTCTACTTACTGCAATTAGATGGGTCATGGATGGACGATACAAAACAACTTTCTGCGGGTTAGGAGGCAGAGTATGATCAACAATATCTTGAGAGATGTTAGTGCGACTAGGCCCAGAGGCTCCCATTTTAGTTCCAGACGATTGATAGAATGAACCACTGGGTTCCCACTCCAGAGACTGAAGCATCCTAAATGTGTCAATGGTGAGCTCAGAAAACTTCACCTGAGAAATAAAGAAAGAGATTTAATGACTTCAAGTAATCTCCATAATCTGAGTGGATAGAGGAAAGAAAAATAAGCATGTCTGACCTCATTATTGTGATAGCTGCTAAGTACTGCATTGCGTAATCTTAAAGTTCTGGTTGTAACAGCTGCACTAGCACGTGGCAGAGAATCTGGGTGAGGATCCAGCACAAGACTATATCTCAAAGGCCTGATATTCATAAAGGCTGTGTCAGCTTTCAGAAATCTAACAATTTCTTGAACCACGAGCTTCCATTCTCTAAAGTCAGTTTCCTGAAAACAAAATTGCTTTAAGTCATTGCTCTTTTGGTCTATAGCAAATAATGGCTTTGAATAGCAATTTCTGGATGCAGTTACCAGAAGAAATGAAAAGAAAGGGCATGCTTTACATCAAATTACATTTAAGTGGCTGCAGAAGTTATTGTAGCCTGCATAGGAAAATCACTCAGAAATCATGCAACGGCCAACTCTCATTTCAATAGTGACATCTTACGTCTACTTACTCTGGATCTGCCTACATGACTCAATCCCTCTTTCTTCCCCATTATTATTATATGGAAAAAGTAAGCACCATAAAAATGCTCACTTGAATATAAAAGTTCACCCTTAAAACAAGTAAACATCCTACAGAGCATGACAAAAACTGTTACATTACTAGAAATATAGACACCAAAATTTATATGGCATTTGGTCATGAAGAAAACTCTAGCATAATTTCAGCAAGATTATAAAAACTGTTTCCCTTCACCCATTTTCACTTTCAAGAAACTCTATTCTTATGTTGTTCATAAAGTTTCATCAGTCATTTCCACTTTTCTCTTGACCTATCTACCTAAAACTTAAGGAGCAGGGTAGATTTTCAATCAATCTTTGTGTTTTCTTTAATCATATTTGCTACAAAGAAAAAACACTTCTGCACTTTCCGCTTCTGATCGCTGAAAAAATCTAGAAAATCTACGAAAGAGCTGCTCAGTGATTCTTACATCAATTCTCTTCTACGAGGTCCTCAGGTTTTTGAACCTATGAAAGGCCCATCTAATTCTCTACTCATTAAAAAAAACAATATGAAGGGTAGGTACTATCTTCTCCACAACTAGAGCTTTTGCTCACATCAACATTATCAAGCCCGTTTTGCCCCCTTCGAGTTGTCAAGGGCACTAACTCCTACGGTGCCTATTCTACACTGACTCCATACTTCAAAAACCACTGTAAATTGATTCCCAAGAATCACACACTATGAAGAATTGAGATAGGATTTTCTCTAACATAATGGGAGGTTTTATTTTTCACATCAGTCATCATAACAAGTAAAACTTTCACGCTTAATCCTTATTCTCTAAACCCAAAAAGATAAACTACATCGGAATGAAAAGAATTTATACTGCCAAAGCCAAATAATGAGTACTGACATGAAGTAAATAAATAAATAAATTACGATAATAATAAGAAATTTAAGTTAAACTAGTAAAAAACCTGAAACGTCCTCTTGCATTCATCAAGCAACAGCTTCAACTGAGTTACCAATTGATGCACCGTTTCTCTCTTATTGAGAACCAAACACACCATCAGAAACCTCGCGAGAAATCTCAACTGTTTGTTAGCCAAGTTGAGATCCTGAGATAGCCCCTCCCTGAAGTACTCCCGGGTGAAAATTGCCTCATAGAATATATAAGACTCTGACAAGTAGCTTCTCTCACTAGTTCGCATATACTGCCCATAATAGAGCTGGGCAATTCTCGACGCTATCTCGCCAATCTCCCATCTCTTGAGCCCAGCTTCCACCAACTTCTGCCTATTTTCTTGCTGAAACTTCCACAGTTCCGTGTACACCTTAAAGACCTTAAAGAAGTATGTATCGTACCTAACAATAAAGCAACGAGATATATCCAGATTCATCAACTCATCCCCCGCACAAGCCACCAATTAGCAGACAATTCTAAGGAACCCAGAGTTCTCTCAACAATCCAACAGCAATATCAAACAGTTGCCACTGTTCTCAGCATCCATTAATTACCCGGACAGATAAATTTCTTCTCGAAAAAAACACTGAGATAAGATATTTCGAATAGTTCACAGATAAGTTCAGTCCCATAGTTCTGATTCACCATTTATAGGAACAACAGAATCAAAGTTGGGGATCTCGCAACCCAATTGTAAGGATTCTTCTTTGACACCGGTTTCACTGATCTTCCCTACTTCATCAAAATTTGGCATTCAAAGGCACACACACAAACCAACCATATAAGGGACATATGAAATTGCTTCTCGGAAGGGAAAGAGAGATTGGGAACCCAACCTGTGGCGCTCATAGTAGGGCAAGTCCCTGATCTTAGAGAACTTCTTGTCGGCCTTATCAACCAGAGACCAGTAAACCTCGCTCACTGGTATAGTGACACTGTTGCTGCTGTTACTGTGAACATGCTGCTGCTGCTGTGGCTGCTGCTGCGACATGATTTCCACGGGCAATGGAGATCCGCTGCCGGAGCTCAGGGATGGCGATCAATCAGAGACATTGAAATCAAATTGACGATCCAGCTTTGAGGAAATTCCCTTCCCGGAGATTTCGAATGGAATTAGTAGCTCTCACTGAGAGTGTAGATTGTCACCCGGAGTTTATAATAGCAGCCCGAGAGTAGCTGTTCGCAACGGCGGGGCAACGGCCAGTCGCGGCGGGCTTGGTCGTGAATTTGGTAATGGCGTTTGTCATCCGAGTTCGCATCCCAGCTCGATCTTTTTTTTATATAATTTTTTCTGATTTTCTATAAGTTTGAGTCAATTTCAATTCGCCCCTAAATAGTTTCTCTATCTCAATCTGATCCTTAAGGTTTTAATAATTTCCAGATAACCTCCTATAGTTTGGACCGCTGCGATGCCTAAATCTTAGTGAGATGTCCTTTTTGGAGTGTACCCGGTATTTGGCAGTCCAATATGCCGCTAACTAATCCAGCTGAGTTAAATCAGCCCAGTAGAGTTAAAGCCCTCTTAACGTGAATTTTTTCCATCATAAAACTCGAACTAAAGACTTTATTTAAGATGAACAAGCGACGAATCGCTTGAGCCAACTCAAGTTGGTAATCTCAGTGAGATGTGCTATATATCGATGAAACTAGAACTTTTGGTCGTGTGTTGCATGATTTTTTAATTGAAATTTTTATTTTTATTTCAACTTCTGTAGTTTGTAATTATAAGTTTAAAATACTAATTAAGTGCTTATTTTCGAGATTTATATTATCATTTTAATTTTCAAAAAGATTTTTGAATAGTCATTTGTCCCACTCGTGAGTCTTGCGGAATCCATCACTTATTTTTCCAGCACGAGTAATGAGGAAGTTTAATAGCTTATAGATAGTACCCAGGGACATGACGCGAATTAGGTTCGAGCACACCTGGCGGGAGGACCAACCGTTCATAGACCGTTAGCGTGCTATCGAATAGGTCTTGGTAGCATGGCGAACCATGATTGTTGAGCATCCTTACTTCCCCAAGCATCCAACTCGAGATAAGCAGGACTTTTGAGCTACAAAGGAGTACATTCTCTACTTCTACCGTTAGAATCCACCGACACACAAGGATCTCACCAAGCCTCCATAGGATCAGGCCAGCACATCTTCCAAGATGCCTTTCTCCTCGGGTACAACCACCCCTGTTGAGCTCACCAACACCATAGTCGAGAGAGATCGTCTTCGTCGAGAGATCATCGAGAAGGATGAAGAGCTCACCGATCAGCGTCAACTCCAGGGAAACTCGCTCGTGCTTGCACCGAGCTATAGAGGCGCAATTAGGAATTGACTAGAGCGAACGCCGCTTGGAGAGGTCTAGGAAGAGGGCCTGTGGATATCAGCACACATCCTACGATAAATACCTCCATGAGGCCCTTACCTCGATCTGGTGCTTTCCGAGATAGTTCGCTCATGCCCCAAGGGTGGTGGAAGACTGGCTTAGAATTTTACTTTCAAAACTTATACTGTACTTTGAACCTTTCGAGTCAATGTGAATGAACGCATTAATCTTTTCAAAATTACGCATCGCACACATCCCATCTATTTATTGTTCTGCTCAGAGGCCACACATTCCCTACATGATGGTCGATTCACGCCCATTTTGCGGGTAGTTCACTCACAGTCTTCACCTCTCTACGACGAAGCTCGTCGTGACTTGAGGACGTCCATTTCGACCACTCTTAGTACCACAGGTGAGTCGTGCCCACCTCCTCAAGTAAACCATACGTGCAAGGGCGGAGCCAAGATTTTTATCCAGGAGGGGCAAACTTATACTTTTGGGGCAAAATTTAAAAATTTCAAAGTTCAGGAGGGGCAAAGTACTAATTTTACATAAAAGAACTCATACTTTTGGGGTAAAATTTAAAATTTTCAAAGTTCAGGGGAGGCAATTGGCCCCCCTGCTCCTTCATTGGCTCCGCCCCAGCATACGTAGTCTTCATCTCTCCATGGCAAGGCGTGTCGCAACCCAAGGCCGTTCATCCCGATCACACACCCAGCACGACAGGCGAGTCGTGCCCTCCTCTGCAGACAAACCACCCACGGTTTTCACCCTCCGCCATGACAAAGCAAGCTGCGGCTCGAGGGCCGACTTACCTTTCCCGACGAAGCTGACCCACAATAACTTTTGCGTGACTGCACATAATATACATCATCATATGATCATTCAAAGAGAATTTATAATAGAAGCTAAGTAAACATGCATTGAGTCCGTCAGGGACCGCCTTATCACCCCCACAAAACTCAAAAAAACTGAAGCCCTAACTTCTCTAAGGGTTCAAGGGTGTTATAAATATGCCTCAAAAGGTTGAAACAAGCTGAAAGCCGACTGGAGGTATATGGAACAAAGCTGAATAGAATCGAACATAACAAGGCACCGCTAGTGAGTTTTTCGGTTCTCCGACTGCTAAGGGGTACTGCGGCTGGTCAGGGACTTCCGGAAGGTTCCCAACCTACGAAACAAGGTAAAAGAGAAAGGGAAAGAATGGAAAGGCGCTGCCCCAACTGGAGTTAGGTGATTCGGGAAGTGCAAGAAAGACACCCACGAGTGGATCGACTAAAAGGGTGTGTCGAGGCTGTTATCGTGGCTATGCATGATGGCTCGTGGCAGCTGAGGGACCCCTAAACACGGGCTAGGAAGGCGCTTGAGCTTCTGGTCCCGTGGCTAACCTGTACGGCTGCAAGAAATGGAAGGAAAATCGGGACTAAGGAAAAAACCGAGAAGAATAAGCAGTTAGAGTGGTGGCTGTGCTTGGTAGGAAGGCTCTCGGGTCGTTACCTCCTTGTCTCGAGGAAGAGAGAGGGTCGTGGCTGGCTCTTTTGCAATGATAGGCATGACTCACCAAAATCGTGGAGGAAGGAAACTTATCGAAAAACGGGAAAGGTTGGAGAAGGCACTACTATGCTGAGTTGGAGCGGACGGAAAAAGGCATCAAATGGAAAAACATATATCTCTAATAAACTCGGGAGGTCGAATACGTGTAGGATATGTGGTTTGTTTGAAGCTCGGGTCGGGTCGAGAGGCGATCGCCGAAATACCACACAAGGCTGGTTTCGTCCTTGGAAGGAAGCTATTGCTCCTGGCCAATATTTTGAGGTTTGATATAGTAAGAGAGAGCTTGAGAGGATTTAGGAGTGTGGAGACTTAGAAAGAGAGTGAGTTTCTAGAGAGTAGTAGTTGTCTTCCATGCATTTTGCTTTTGCATATTGTCTTCAAGAACCAAAAATCCATTCAAGAATCGGCAAAGGGAGCTGCTGTCGAGTCTTCCTGGAGGGAATAGGAAGGCAAGATCCATTTATTGTGGAAAAAAGGAAGAAATTATGGATTGGATGGTGTCCTTGGTGTGCAACATATTGGGAAAGCTCCTTAAATTAGGGAAAAGGGAAGAAAAGTGAGGAGGATTAGGGGTGGCTAGCTAAGACTTGAATGAGGTAGGTCCAACGGGTTGGTCTAGGGAGCCGAGGAAGGTTGGGTTTCGGTCGGTTGTGCGTTCGAATTTTGTGACCGAATGGACGGCGCATTGTCGATGTTGGCGTGGAGAGGATTCTAATGAGCCTAATATCGACATGTTTTGCTTAAACCGAGGACTTGAGCACCCGAAGGCTCGGGAGTCACTTTTGCTCGAGTTGGGTGATCTGAGTAAAATTAACTATTTTTGTCGACCTTTTTGTGTGTTTGCGTTCTGCGCCGGTCATTTTGATATGCTTTGTCGTGGTGTCGCAACAGTTGACTCACTGCCTCCGTTACAAATGGCAAACCAGAGATGTCCTGGAGATCTGCAGTCGGACTTATTTGAACATTTCCTGAGTGTCTCAAGGTGTCTGGAACCCATTATGTTCTCTATCTGTCGAAAACAGATCCTGAAAGTTTGTCAAACGGCGTTTTAGACCTTTTCGGAGCTACTCGGGAAGCTTGAAGGATTTTTGCCGTCCAATTTGAAATGTTGTCCATGGTCCTTGGGGTCACTGGGACTGACCGGGCTTGACCTCGTGTGTTAACATTTTGCTAGACAGGCCATCGAGTCAAGAACCTCGTTGAAAGACCTTTTTTTTTTTCCACTCAGGAGTCACTCGAGAAGAGAAGATGATTTCTGGACACAAGTCTGAAGTGAGCCCCATGGTCTTGAGAACCCCTGGGCCTGACTAAACCTGTCCTCAAGCATCCTTAATTCGCCTGATGAGTCAGTGAATCGAGAGTCTCGCTGGAAGGATCATCCGTGATTACTTGGGAGTGCTTCAGCCCAAGAAAATGATTTGCAAAGTGTTCTCAGAGGTGCTCTTCATCATTTTAACATCATGAGGGATTTTTAGAGCTCCATATTGAATACCTCCTTATGGTCCAATAAGTTGCCAGTGAATAGTGCTGCCAGAGTCAGTTTCTACTGGTCCAAGATCACGCGTCATCTAGGCTCTAGTTATTCTTTGGGATTTGTGAGGGACACTAAGACCTTCTTTATTGTCATGCTTCAGAGTCGTCTTGTTGTGTCTGTCAGCCCAGTTATGATAGTGACCCGGGGCTTACTAGGCCGCTTTCTATTAGGATTCCAAGAAGTTATAGCTGGGGACCCTTTGATGGCCCTTGAGAGCTGGCGGACTGATATGATCCAGCTAGAGGACCATTCACACGGGCATGTGGAAACATTCCAGGATGACGGGGTATGGCATGAAGTCAAGCATTGGGACATGCACGTGCTAGCTGGACTAAGAAAAAGAGCACGAGCCAAGCGAATCGAACTAGCCATGCAAAGGATGTTATTGCATGTCCATGGAGGAGTAGTCAAGCTCTTGGGCGGGCTACATGTGGAACTAGAATCCACGATCGTTCATATCCTAGAAATCTATTTAGAAGATGATCCAAGTTCAAAGGGCTGAATTCAGTTGCTTTTCAATTACTTGGGCCTATTTCATTTTGGGTTCATTACACTTATGATTTATTTTAGTCAAGCCCATTAGCCCATTTAGGTTATCAGCTAGTATCTCTTTATAAATAGGCATGTGACCTCCCTAGAAAAGAGAGATCAGTTTTTCATTCAACTATGTGAGAGAGGTTTTCTTTGAGTTGTTCTTCAGCAACTTCGTCGATATTGCAAGTGTGGTGACTTGTGATTCCCAACATTTATAATATTAGTTTCTAGCTCTTTATAGCTAGCGGGTCAATATTCCATATTATAATATTGGTTTCTAGCTCTTTATAGTCATAGGGTCAATATTCTCTATCCTTGAAACCTTCATTGAACAATCCCGGGTTTGATCTCATTCTATTGTTGTTGGGTCTCGCGGCAGGTTCGTCGAGGCTCGCATCATCTGGTATCAGAGCTTTGACTCCAATCCAGGTTTCACCTATCCTATTTCGTTTTTTTTGTTATCCATTATTCTTAGGGTTCGTAAATCGTTGATAGAAGTTGTGATTTTGTAGGTTGATTCCAACTGTCCTGAAGAACCCTAAAATTTCAGTTTATCTTATTGGAGGTCCAAAAAAAAAATTTGTCCAAAAAAAAATAGAGAGGAAAAAAAGGATAAAAAAAGTTGAAAAAAAAGAAAGGAAGGAAAGAGCAATTGTTTGTGAAATCTTAATTTTTTGGGTAGAAGAAGTTTCCTTAGATATCACTGCAAATCAAGTGAAGTAGGGAATTCCAAAAGTTTCCTGTTATTTTCTTCCATATCTGTCATTATTCCTAAATTACATTTCTTTATATATTCTTGTTTACTTTGATAGACCACTGGCATATAAAGTGCAGTTGGAAAATCTAAAATTGTTTACTTTCAGTTGAATATTTTCCTATCATATTCCTTTCTTGTCTCTTAGAATCATTCATTCCTTCCATTTCGATACTTTCCATAAATATCTTGTTTCCTTATTTCCATAAATCTTCCTTGTACATCTCAGTTATTTGTTAACTTCATCTATCACATTATTTCCTTTCTCATTTAGATTTGGATCCTAAATTTGATTCAATTTCTGAAATCAATGATTATAAGTGCTTTGGGCTAATCAACTAATTTTACTCTTGTGATTGAATTGCTTAGTTTCTTAGGAACTTTGAGGAGAAAATCTAGAGAGAAAAAAAAAGGCAAGAGTAGTGAGTATTTCAGAGGGTAAAAGCCTAAAATTGAGTGAAACACGAGTGTTGAGTGACATTAATTTGAGTGCAAACAGGTGAGCGAGTGGTTGTGAGGTCCATCTCTATTTTCTAAAGTTTCACTTGTAGATTTCATCATGCCACAAGAAAGCAGTGGAAATGATCACAATAACAGAGGAACTAATTACAACATGATTATCCAAGATATGCAGCAACAATTTGAGCGCATGAATGTGATGGTTGATTTGATTTACGATCGGTTGGAAAGGCGAGACAAGCGGATTGAACAGCTACTAAATGGCTATGACAAAGCTTCTGGTTCATCCTCTTGCAAATTGAAGTGGGGTTCTTCGATGAAGAAGGAGGAGAAAATAGCCTTGCAACCACTAAAAGAGAAACTCACAAACAAGTTTCAACCCAACGGCAAAGAGAATGGTCATGTTGCTTCTCAATTCCTGGACATCAATGGTCGGAACGCAACGCTATTGCCGCTTCCACCTAACCAAAAGGAGGAAGAGCAACTTCAAATCAAGCGGCCCATTGGCGAGAAAAGTGAGGAATTCAAGAACGTCTTTCTCGAGCAAATGCCTCCAGAAAAGTCACCAATCAAGTTAGTTGTCATAGATTCGAGGACGAATCTTTTTGAAGAGAGGGGGAATGATATGATCCAGCTAGAGGACCATTCACACGGGCATGTGGAAGCATTCTAAGATGACGGGGTATGGCATGAAGTCGAGCATTGGGACATGCACGTGCTAGCTGAACTAAGAAAAAGAGCACGAGCCAAGCGAATCAAACTAACCATGCAAAGGATGTTATTGCATGTCCATGGAGGAGTAGTCAAGCTCTTGGGTGGGCTACATGTGGAACTAGAAGCCACAATCGTTCATATCCTAGAAATCTATTTAGAAGATGATCCAAGTTCAAAGGGATGAATTCAGTTGTTTTTCAATTACTTGGGCCTATTTCATTTTGGGTTCATTACATTTATGATTTATTTTAGTCAAGCCCATTAGCCCATTTAGGTTATCAGCTAGTATCTCTCTATAAATAGGCATGTGGCCTCCCTAGAAAAGAGAGATCAGTTTTTCGTTCAACTATGTGAGAGAGGTTTTCTCTGAGTTGTTCTTCAGCAACTTCGTCGATATTGCAAGTGTGGTGACTTGTGATTCCCAACATTTATAATATTGGTTTCTAGCTCTTTATAGCTAGCGGATCAATATTGCATATTATAATATTGGTTTCTGGCTCTTTATAGTAAGCGGGTCAATATTCTCTATTCTTGAAACCTTCATTGGACGATCCCAGGTTTGATCTCATTCTATTGTTATTGGGTCTCGCGACAGGTTCGTCGAGGTTTGCATCACGGACCAAAACGGGGTGTTGACAACTTGCCCCTTTTCGATAGGATGCTTGGGTAAAGGATGCGGCCAAAGACTTTGAGAAGAACCATGGCTTGGTCTCAACCCTCACCGTGGCACCTCCACTGGCCGTTTCTTCTCATCGTCTTTGGATATGTCGAGGAAGACCTTGCGAGCGTAGCGACAATTTCTCACAGGGTCAACCCCAAACACTAAGCAGAAAAGAATGCAGAAGAGTAGTGCGAGGTACGTGCAAGGAAGGGAAAGTTTAATGAATCGAAAAAATTGGAATTGCACTAGGTGTGATCAATAAAGCAAAGGTCGTGTAGAGTGAGAAGGAATTGTCCAAGGAACGTATTGGAAGATAAATATCAGGGAGGGCCCCGGGTATGCAAAGCGCGACAGAAAAATAAAGATTCAAGCAGGGCTCGATGTGCATGGTGTGACAAAAAAGTAAAAATCGGGGTGGACCCGAGAAGCGCATGACAGGACTAGAAAAGTAAGATCGGGATGCACTCGAACAAAAAAAAAGATTTAGGTAGGGCTCGATGTGCATGGCGCAACAGGAAAGTATAGATCTAGGTGGACCTGAGAGGCGCATGACGTGACATGAAAAGTAAAATTGGGATGGACTCGAGTTGTGCATGGCACGACAAGAAAGTAAAGTCGGGATGAATCCAAGTGGCGCATGGCGCAATAGGAAAGTAAGATCGGGGTGGACTAGAGTGGCGCATGGGGACGATCGGAAAGTAACGTTGGGGTGGACCCAAGTAACATATGGCGCGACAGGAAAGTAAGATCGAAGTGGACCCTAGTTGAGGATGGCTCAACAGGAAAATAAAGTAGGGATGGACCTGAGTGGTGCATGGCACAACAACAAAGTAAAATCAGGGTATACCTAAGAGGAATGCAAATACGGGACTTGGCCAGGTAGGAAAGTAAGGGTGGGACTGGGTCCGGTAGGAATGTAAAGGCGAGACTGGGCCCGACAGGAAAGTAATGGTGGGACTCGGCTCAGCAAGAAAGTAAAGGCGGGACTGGGCTCAACAGGAATGTAAAGAGGGACTAGGCCCAACAAGAATGTAAAGACGAGACTCGACCCCATAGAAATGTAAAGGGGGACTAGGCCCGGCAATAATATAAAAGGGGACTCAGCCCGGCAATAATATAAAAGGGGACTCAGCCCGGCAGGAATGAAAAGGTGGGACTTGGCTCGATAGGAATGTAAAGGCGGGGCTCAGACTTGGCTCGACAGGAATGTAAAGGTGGGGTTATGCCCGATAGGAATGTAAAGGCGGGGCTCAGCCTGGCAAGAATGTAAATGTGGGATTGGGCCCAGCAGGAAAGGAAATGTAGGACTTAGCCCGACAGAAAAGTAAAGGTGGGACTAGGCCCGATAGGAAAGGAAATGTGGAATTGGGCCTAGCAAGAAAGTAAAGTTAGGTATGGCCGGACTTTACTTGGGATAATCCCGAGTGCTCAGGAAGCGTGGGCAGAAAAGTAAATGTTGGGGGCATGGCCTGGATGCATAAGAAGCACAAATGTGTTAGGGAGTCGTGCAAGGCGCGAAGAGTGCTTGGAACCCGCACAAGTCGCAAGAGGAGGTGAGCTCGACTCGATTGAGAGTTGACTTCCATGGGGAATGGTCACTAGGGCCGTCATTGTGTCTATTGGAAACCGATCATTATCGCGCCTGGCAAGGATGCCCCAATCATCTCCGAATGTGGCCGTGGGGCTGTAGTTTTGCGAGTCAGCCTGGCTCTCGGGACCGTGACTCGTATTCTTTCTGTAAAAGAGAGGCGCGATTAGAAACCCTGTGATGAAAACCCTGTGATGAACGGTCATGGCAAAAGGAGAGCTCTACCCCTTTAGATTAAGTGGTGCGGCCCCGAGATGGGTGACTGTAGCAAAAAGAGATCAAAACAAGAGATAGATAAAATTGTCCCCCTAGTCCCTCACACACTGCGTGGACCAGGGATCACTAGTGGAGTCGTCAAGCTGTACGGACCCGAACGTGGACTCTCGTCGGGGCCTGCATGCGTGCTTTTGGATCACCCGGCTTAGGAGTGTCCACTTTCCCGGGGATGCATGACGGACACGCGTGAGAATGAGTCGCTATTTATCATTTTACGACCCTCGATCTTCGGGTAGATAAGTTATCTGGGTCGAGGGGTATGAAACACCTAGTTTTGCTAAGGCATTGACCTGTGCGGAACCGAAAAGTCTGAGTTCGGGGGTTTACGTTACGTGCGGGCCTATATCCCGCACGCCCTTTCGGTACTCTGGTTTGCTAGGCTTGCAATTTTATTTCATTTACCGCGTAAATTAAGCTGTACTCGGCTTACACGTTTTGACACTGAAAATTCGGTGAACTAAATGATGTCGATTGGGAAGCCGATAGAGAAGTAAGCCCGTATGTCGGAGAATCGGTTCACAATCTTGCGTTACGGTTAATCAAACTATGATGTTTGAATTCCTGCATGAATTGGAACCGCGAAATCTTGGGATTACTCTTATCTGGGCAAGCATTGGACCGATTCGATTAATTCGATTATCGGACCGTTCGCTCACTAATTGTGATTCTTACAGAATGAATGTATAAAATAAATCCTTACAATTCTCTCAAAAGAATAAATACAAATTACAAATGATTGAATCGCAGTCAGTTCGCTTTCGGTTATTATTCCACTCCAACTTGCCGTGAGTTCGGGAAAAAAATTGAAAAACTGAAATTCAATTGAGCTCTCAGTAAATAGGGCGTTGGACCCTGTGTTCGATGGTTAGGGCGTTGAACCTTAAGTGCAATGCGTCCTATGGATCGGGCTCGACTCGCATGGACAAACAAGAGCAAAAAAAATAACAAACAGCATGCAGATTGCAGACAATGTATATGTTATTGTCGAGTGTACGTGGATTAATAAGTTATTAATCCAGGGGTATTTTGCAAGCAAATGTCATATGTTGAACAGGCAAACATGTGCAAAGCATTCTGCATTCGGCTTTGTTTGAAAGACCTAACAGACATGGTATCTGTAGTCAAGTCTTTTGTGTGTAGATTGCTTTTAAAAATTGTTTTGTATTATGACACTGAATTTCCACTGAATTAGCCAAACTCGTATTTTGATTCTAAATTTGGAACATAGAGTTCCCCTAACCATTATCTAGTGTTTGGTTAGGTCGAGTGAAAGGTTAATCAATATTTTGCATTTTTTGTGACAGAAATAACCGTTCTAATTACCCAAGTCCAAGATAAGATGATAAAAACTTATCAGTGGATAAAAAAAGGCTTTGCAGATGAACCTGCACCTGAGCATGTAGCCTATTCTTATCATGATATCGTAATGTTTCTGTCAAGCTAACCCTAGGGTTGTCGCTGAATTGTAAAAAGACGATTTTGCCCTTTATTTGGAAATCGTTTTCAGAAAAGAGAAAACATCGCAGTGCGGGCCACCTCGGCCTGTAGCCGATGTCAACCAATTCCCTGGATCATTCAGGATTATGCAAGAACCCTGAAATAACCAAAGAACCGATCGATCTAACCGGAAGCGATCTAGAAAGATCTTCTGTATCATAACCTGAGTTACTTGAAATTAGGTAAAAACTCAAGTTGAGACATAGAAGTCCTTTCTAGACGTCCGTGCTACATCGAACTGCGCGTTTCAGGTTTTAAAATAGACAAGTTTTAAAATGGGCATTAACTTCATTTGACAACTCATCGACGCGAGTTATCAGTTAATTGTCAATTCATACAAACTTATCAGTGCCAAGTGGGTTTGTGAATTTACAGCTTAAATTTAAATATCGAATGCAATAAATGTGCGAGTTATAGACAATTAGACATATCATGAATTGATCCACTAAATGAAGTCTGAGTACCCGAAATGCTTAATTTAATGATAACAATTCATGACACGGTGACCAAGATGAGTCCAGAAAGGTCGAGGATAATTTGGTCAATATGACTAAAATACCCTTGAAACCCAAATGGCCCCGAAAGAGTCACCGATACATGAACCCTTGCATTTTGTTTTATAAAACAGTGTTTTAAAGTTGTTAGCATGCGGGATTTGCGACAATGTTAAAATTGCAATTTACACAAAATCCGAGAAATGGATTTCATCGAGGTAAAGAGACCGTTCTTGACCAGAATAAGGTCGAGGAACCTTCGGCTCTTTCCTCTTGGGAATAGCCGTGGGTTTCCTTGACCCGTTCCGGGTTTCAAGCGTTCTCTTTAATCCAATTTCGACTAATTCTCGCATGCTCAAAAGTTAAACACGATAAATGACACGTATTTAACAAAGCCGGTATCGCAATGAGTTTGAAAAATGCATTTAAACATACAAACCTGCACAAACATTTTATTTATGGAATCGATAAAATAATACCGACTCCATGAGTGCGGGAAAACATAAAGATTCAGGAAACAATTCAAATCGGGGCAAGGGAACCGGCCTTGACCCGAAAAGGTCAAGATTACCCCTCGGTTACCTCCCCAAGTGGTTAATCCGAGAGGTATTTTTGCTTTTCCGGGTCGATATGGTTTGCTCGACTTCAATTTAAATATTTCCCGATATGTTAGCACGTTAAACGATAATAGACATGCATGATATAACATTGAAATTGCATAAAAATTAAATCTTGGAAGTGAAAACATGTTTAAAACCACTTATAACTCCATAAACACAACAAAAATGTAAAAGTCCTAACTTCTCCAAGTCGAGAATGGTTATACCTAGTCCCGGGATGCGGGATAGGACTGTAAAAAGTTAGGTTGGACCGTTGGTGGGTCGGGCTTGGGCTGTTTGGTTTAAACAGACTCGAATAGCACAGATAGACCCGGCTAGAAATTTCTGACCCGACTGTGCAAGTTTCGGGTCAGACGTCACCACAGTGGCTCCCGATGGTATTTTGCTGCAAGGTCGGCGGCTCCCGACTCCTAACTGACCTCCATAGGTGACCGTGGTGGTCGTTCGAAGAAAAAAAACTCGGGTCGACTCGTATAGCCCTGCAAAAATCAAACAAAATAGAGCGCGCCTAGGAACAGACCCGACTGGGCAAGTTTCGGGTCAGACGTTACCACGGTGGCTCTCGATGGAATTTTGGCTCCTGATGGAATTTTGATGCAAGGTTAGTGGCTCCCCGACTCCTAAGAAGACCCCGGAGGTGGCTGTGGTGGTCTTTTGGTTCCAGAGTTATCAGGTTGACCCACAAAACCCTGCAAAAATCACGGAAAACAGAGCACGTCCAGGAAACAAACTCGATTGGGCAGTTTTCGGGTCTGACGTCACCACAGTGGCTCCCGATGGAATTTTGATGCAAGGTCAACGGATCTCGACTCCTAACTGACCCTCGAGTGGCTGCAGTAGTTGTTTTGCGAAAAGAGTCTCTGATCGACCCGATCTGCATAGAAAACCGCAAATGAACAAGAAAATTCGACTTGACTGGATAATTGGGCTGTTTCTTCTTGTTGGGTTAAAACCAGTGGGTTTTTCTTGGATTTCTTGACTCCTTGAAGCCCTAGGGTTGTGTGGGTAGGTGTTTGATGGGTTTTGGCAGCTCAAATTGGTTTGAAAATGCTTGAAACCCGGGTTGTAAATTTTGACCCTAGAATGACCAAAACGGGATTCGGTTCTGTACTAAATTGGTTTTGTGACTTAGAGGCTTCAAACTTAAAATCTAAGCTCGGAAATGGATAGATGGGGTCAAAAACATGTGGAATATGAAGTTTTGTGAAGTTTGGATTTAAGTCGGGATGGTAAATACCATGATTCCGACTTAAGTCTTGAAGGTTTTGCTTGGTTTCTTGCTTGGGCTGAAGTTTACGATTTTCTTGAGGAGTTTGCGAGGATTTGAAGAGTGAGAAATGCTAGAGAGATGGCATGGAAGAGGGTGTGATTAAGTTAATGACTTTTGGGCAATATATAGGTGAAGATTAAGTGTAATTAAAGAGCGAAACGTGCAATTAAGGGCAAGGATTATGGTGATCCGAATTTGCTAATGAGGATGGGGATGAAGACTTCTTCAAAATGCATTGATGAAGCATTAATGAAGGTGGAGTGTTGAAGTGAAATGGTAGCCTTGATATTTTGAAGAAGATAAATGCAAGTTGGCTTGGAGGAAGAAGTCAAGAGGAGGGGCAGTTTGGGCAAAAGGGCGGCTGCCCTAGGGCAGCCCCGTGGGTCCCACGAACATTGAGAGAAGTTCGGGTCTCGATTGATCGCGCATTCGAGGTTTGTGGCTTAAACAAACATCGAATTGTCATTGTGCGCGCGAAAACGATTCAAACGAGCCAAAAATCGTCCAGTTTGCTTAAAAAATGCTCAAATGATTTTTGGAGCTCAAATGCCGATTTTGCTCGTTTCAGGCGATCAGAGCAAAGTTAGCCATTTCTGATAGCATATCTTGCATCTGTGTTCCGCATTGGTCGTTTTGATATGCATTGTCGGTCGAACTGAATAATTGACCCTTTAACCGGTATTACAAATGTGAAACCAGAGACGTCCAAGAGTTCAAAGCCGAATTTCTTAGAATGCTTTTTGAGTTGCTTGAATGATCCGGAGATTGTTGCGATCTCTGTTCGTTGAGAACAAGCCCCAAAGGATCGAAAAAGTGCATCTGGGACTCTAAAAAGCACTGTTCTGAGGGCCTAGATGGATTATGCAATTCCGTCCGATGATTTCATATTGAGCCTTGGGATGAGTAGCACTCTATTGGCCAATCATCTGACGTCAAGTTTCCGGGAAAAGAACCTCCGGTTATGAATTTCCGTTGAAAACGGTCTTTTCTGCTATTTGAAGATTAGGGAAATTGAAAGGGATTCTGCAGTATGGTTTGCCCAATTATGTCTGTCTGCTATAGTTTTCGGGGCAATACATGGCTAACTTCGTTTGCTGATGTTCTGTCAAACCAGTCCCAGATATGGTTTTCCGTTGAAAGGTATGCTGGTTTTCTGTTGAAAGGTATGCTTGTTTTGTCGCTCGAGAGTCATTCGAGGAGTCTGCATGACTTCCAAGGGACAATTTGAAGCAATGTTTGTGATCTGTAGAATTGCGGGGTATGACTGTATCTGACATCGGGTATTAACTTTTCTTGGATGAACCGGCCTTTTTGGACTTCCCCTAAAGAGTTGTCTGTATTCATAAAATTGTTCAGTATAGAACAGATGATCTGCGAAATGTGATTGAAGGCACTTTTCATCTATTTGGCATCGCAAGAGATTTTTGGAGTCCAATATTGACTATTTTCTGATGGTCGAGCCAACCAGCGAAAAATAATACTATCGGTGATGTATTATGAAAATGCCAGTTTGGATGTTGTCCGAGCTCTCTGTTTGCTCTGTATGTCACTGGATGATTCTGTATATTCTTCTGTCATGTGCTTGAATCATCTACCTATTTCTGTTGAGTTGAGAGTGAATAGCAATTTGCTGCTCTGTCGGGTCCTCTTACACATTGATACTCAAGTCGTAATATAGATTGCTGTTGATAGGCATTGCCTGAATTGGTGAGTCAAAATGGGGTGTTGATAGGTGGAGAGTGAGAACCGCGAGTAGTTAACCCCTATAGGTGGGCATGACTCACCGTTAGTCATGCGAGCATATGTGTGCGCCAGGTGCATGGGAGGATGTTGTCCCGAGAGTGCTAATTTACTGAAGGCCGAGTTCAATGTTAAGGCGGTTGTCCAACTTGCTAAAGGCTGGCCTCGCTATTAAGGCGATGTTGATTGGCCCAAAGCCAAAGTTGTTGTTGGGTAGGTATAGGTATGCCGGAAGCCAACCTTATTGTTGGGACGGTAGTATTATCTGCCGAAAAATGGCCATGTTGTTGGGGCGGTTATGTGCTTGATCTGCACGAGGTGGGCCTCGCCGCTGAGGCGGTTATGGTGACACGCTGCGCGCGAGGGACAAACGCTGCCCCAGTGTGTGCCCAGGTTTCGTTGAAGACACAAGAGTTTGTCGTTGGGCGTTAACCCAGTTAGGCGGCTTAAGGTACTTGTGAGCGTAATGTTGTTAGTAAATTATTTGAGAAACACTAACGTGGGTTATTGGCACAAGGAAATTGTAAGGGTGTCATGGTGACGCTTGATCCTTCACTCTCGAGTCGCTTGAGTGACTCATGAAGAGTTTTGCCTTAAAATGCAAAATGGGGTCCCGTTTTCGAAGATCTCAATGCGAGGCCTCTGTGGAGCTCCCGTTAGCCATGTATGAGCATATCATATCGAGACATCTTCAATGATGACGTAGCAACTCTATTGGTTGTTCGACGCGCCAGCGGCTTTGAACCCTTCTCGACAAGATGCCATAGGGCAGCTAAGTTTGTAACCTGCCGGGGATTTCTATCTAGAATTGGTCAGACCTCGGTCTAGTCATTTTCGGAGTATAATGACTAGACTCCTGGAGAAAAATGTTTGGGATTTTGGCTCTATGGTAGCCGATTAATGGGTGACTGTGGCTCATTCAAAGTTATGAAATGGACCGAGAGAAAAGAAAAAGTCGGAGAGCACATCGCCGTAGACTAAAAGAATACGCTAGTTCACCCCTACAGCTAGATGTACCCCATTCTTTTCGTCCTGCTATTGTGTAGGTTGTCCTAAACTGTTCCGATGATGTACTTGGTTGCCTACTTACTGCGTGAGGAAGAATCTGCCTTGGAGGGTTGAGCTTTGTAGGAGAGCCGACTTGAGATCATGTTGGATTAGATAATCTTGCCACTTCTCATGGGGATCCCTAGCCCGCACAATGTGCGACGGCCTAGGGGTCAACTCGGTTTGTCTTTCTCTCATTTTGCTAGTCTTTTACTACAGTAGTCCACCTTGAGATTTGGCTGCACCTCTCGACCTAAAGGGGATAGCTCATTTTTTGCCACGACCTCTTACATCGGGATTTTCGATCGTGCCTCTTTGGACTTTTGCCTAGGTCGCCCCATGGGGATTTTCGACCAAACGAGCTCGATTCTTTTGTCTCTCGAGTTTGTAAGGGCAACGGTTTTGGAGAGTTCGACTTCCAATTCGGTGTTGTTTTGTTCTCTATCTCCACTCCCTGTTGCCCCTTCATGTCGATTTTCTTGAATTTTGAGTTGGTGCTGCTAGGGCGTTTGGTGACACTTGGTGCTACCTTGTTTTTTTCCTTTGATTGGCGTGATTGTTTCACTTTCCTTTTTCCTGAGGCTGGGAGACATCTGTGCCTCTCGAATTGGTTTGAATTTCCTCAACTATCGTGGTCGAGGTTGTTTTGATGCGTTTTGCCTCGTGGAAACTTGATGTGTTCTTGCTCTGGCCTCGTTTGTAAGACCCGGGTCTTAGAGCTTATCTTGCACATTAATTTCCCCTAATGTCTATGAAAAAGAAAAATACAAAATTTTGCAACAGAGAGTGGGTGATTGAGATTATCTTGGTGCTTGTTGTGGAGGACGTCCACTCTTGACGTGGATGACTGGGAGTGTTTTGATGCCACTCGCTAGAGGGGCTTACACTAGGTGTCAAAGACCATGATGACCTTAGTGTGAACTTTAACCAGGGAGGCCCTAGCGTTTGTCACTTGAACCTAAGTTGCATTAATGTGAACTTCAACTGGGGGAGCCCCAGTGTATGTCGCCTGAAATTGTCCATCGTGAGTGAATAATTTCTGAGGTGGCCTCCGTGCGAATGTCGAATGGGAATGCCTCGGTCTTCAGTGTTGACGTAGCCTGTGGCGGACACCTTGTAAGATCATCGTCCCCGATCATGTTTTGTGGCTCCCCATAGCAGGTGTCTCCTAGAGAGGTGAGCTCTCGAAGCCGATGGATGTGTGTGGCCTCGGTGGCTTGTTGTTGCTTGATGGTCATTGACAGGCCTTTTTGATGGTGAAGGCCTAATTTGCCTCGGAGCATTGTTCGATTTCGAGGGAGATGGCTACGTTGATGCTGAATAGTTTGCTGGGCCGTGTCTGTCTTTGGCTTCGTAGGGGGTACCTCTTGGTCAGGCCCTTTCCCTGTCGAAGAACAAGGAAAAAGGCCCAAGAAGAGTTCTCGGGGATGTGTGAACACGCGTATCACTCTTCGCTTTGACCAGCGCGTCCCTGTGAAAGAGGACAAAGAAGATGATACATCAGGCAAATGTGAGGTGGAATTTGTGGTAAGAAATATGGGTGAACCCATGGGAAATCCCCACGTCCAGTGCGCGGCCCATCGGTGCCACGCGTGGAGGATATTCGTTTCTGAGAATCCGGTCATCATCATATTGGGGTGGTTAGATCGCAACCAGGGGCCACATAAGTGTACTTTCCTAGGGTGCGGGTAGGCAGATGCAGCTATCATAGGGAAGACTCATGGAGCCGGGTCTCATGGGGATAGGCGGATCGAACAAGCTTGGCAGAACCGATAAAATGCTCTTTGGACTGTCCTAATGCCCTTTTTGAAAGGTTTGTTCCGGCCGGGAGCCCTTCTTGAGACTATATTGAAATTTTAAAAGGAGCTAAAAAAAGAATGCTCTCATGGATGCATGTTGCTCTAACGGTTGGTTGGTGGCCACAACGGTGGGCGAGCAAGGCCCATTCTTTAGTTGAAGGTTCGACGAGGTTAGTAATTCCCGTGGCGGGTGGTCTTGGCCATGCTCTGTCTGTGGAAGCTGTCGCTTGCGATCTTTACGGAGGGAGGGTTAGGCCTCGGTGTTGAGGTTCCAAGGAGAAGGATGCTTCGACGGAGTCTAATTGATTGCTTCAATGAGCGTTCCCTGAAAAGTAAAGGGTAAGAGGATAATGAAGAGATAGGAAACAGTTGAAATTTGATCGAAGAGTCTAAATGGGCGAACTGGCTTGGTAGGTGTCGAGTAAACATGTTGAGGGAGTGCTCAATCGCGCGGAGAGGCATACACGGGGCACGGGGGGTGTGCTTAGTCAAGCGGTGGTGCGCTCGGTCGCGCGGAGGGCTCTTGCACGAGGCACGGAAGGGGTGCACTCGGTCGCGCGGTAACGAGCTTGGTTGCACAGAGAGGGTGCGCTTTGTCGAGCTGTGACACGCTCAATTGCGTAGAGGAGCGTGCACGGGGCACGGAGAGGGTGCACTCGATTGTGGGGTGACACACTCAGTCGAGCAGGGGAGAGTGCACGGGGCACCAAGAGGGGTGTATTCGGTCCTGCAGTGACGCGTTCGATTGTGCAAAGGAGCGTGCATGGGGCATGAAGGGGGGTGCGCTCAGTCGCACGAAGGAGGGTGCACAGGGCACGGAGGGAGTGCGCTCGGTCCTACGGTGACGAGTTTAGTCGCGCGAAGGGGCGCGCTCAATCGGGTGGTGACGCGCTTGGTCCCACGGCCATCTCGAGGACCATTTTATCCTCCAAGGATCCATCAGTTCGATCGGACCCGATCCTCGACTCTCCTGAACTCGCGTTGCTATAATTTTAATTCTGGTCTTCCAATCTCATGGCGAGCGAGAGATGAATATTGGACGAACGCAAATCGGCTGGGATCCACTTAATGTAATTTATATTTATTTGAGAGTATATTGCGAGGAATGTATTTGTACATTCATTTCTTGTAATGATCTCAGTCGATTAGCGACAGGTCCGACTGTCGAAATCGACTGAGATTGTTTACGAGTCCCTGAGACAAGCGGGACCACATAAGTCACTGGGCCGGTCCACGTAGTGAACCGACCATCATGGTCCGATTAGCCAAGATGCGAAGACGGCGGACCGATCCTTTGACGCGAGGATTCAATCCTCTTTTGGCTTTTTAAACTGAATCGATTGTTTTCACAAATTTACGGTATTAAACCGAGCGAGATGAACAAAGCCCAATTCACGCGGTAAACAAATATAAACGAAAAACCTTAGACAAACTAGGGTACCGTTAAGGCATGCGGGATATAGGCCCGCACGTAATAGAACCTCCAAACTTGGAACTCCTGGTTCCGCAAGGCCATAGGCCTTAGCTAAATAGGTGTATCCATTCTCCTTAAACTCGGACAATTTACCGGTCATCGACCTCCGAGTCGTAAACAGGTAGGGGCAACTCCTTTTCACGCGCTTCCGTCACTCATCCCTTGGGAAGATGGATACTCCCTATGTCACGGGCCTCGACGAGACGAAATTTGTATTAGCACACAAGGTTAGACCACCAAAGTTCCCCCAACATGCGCGCGACGTATGCTTGAAGTGTAAGAGGATGGGCGACCAGATAGCCGGCACCAGTGATTGTAGCTAGGCTGCTTGAAATGGCGGAAGATATGGATAACTCAACTGGAGCAAACGAGAAGTGGAAACCTTGCCAAGAAGCCAAGATAAAAGGAAGGAAAAGAATCAGCCCTAAAGTTGAAAGTGAAATGAGAACCAAGCCTGCCCGAAAACGAGGGATGGTGGAAAGGGTAGGAGAAGCCATGGGCTCCAAAAGCAATTTCTAGAGTGCGGGTAGGTAAGGTATATATGTACGAGTGCATGTAATGTAGATATGTAGAGGGTGTGCGAGCGGAATTGAAATGCAAAATAAGAATGTACGAGAACGATGGTTGCTCGTTGTTTCATTGAAAATGTGATGAATGTAAAGATAATGAGGAGTTGAGCCTTGTGCGTACAGCCAATTTGTGTGTTTGTCATGGGGAAATCAGGGAGCTGGTGCAATGAATGACTAACTTGGTATTTATACGCCTAACCTTAGAGTGCCGCCCAAGATACCAAGATAAGTAAATATCTGTTAAAATAAGCAACTAATCTAATGAAAATCAATCCTACGATCGTGGAATATAATACTCCACTTATTGTCATCTAATAAAAGCAAGTATGATCATCCTAATTCAATTATACCTAGTTTTAATGTGAAATCAAGAGCATCATTGCTATGGAACTCAATAAGTGAGGTCTGGCCTTTCGCAAGGGATCGGGTGGTCTATTGGATCGGGTAACAAAGCTGCGTTCTAGCAAGATAGTTGGGTTCCATATCATGGATTGTTAATTGATTTTGCCGCAGGAATGATCCCCAATGAGTGCAGAGGTGCCCTAGTCTGTGATTTTGCTGATGTTATTACGGGATAGAGATGGGATCTCTTATCGCACCTGATTCCGTAGCAAATCCTTTTGCACATTGCTACTTTACCTCCACCGTTGCCAAATCGAGGACCAAATCGACCATTTTGGAAGCTGACGTCGAGCAGCACATTCTCGGTTAAGTCGGCTTATAGATTCTTTATTCCCGATGATATTGTAGGGGGAAGGAGTGCTTTGGAAACTGATATGGAAGTGGCATAGGCCTCAAAGGATTGAAAACTTCTTGTAGATTGTTGGAAATAGAAGACTATTAACGAATGATATGAGAATGCAACGGGGTCTCACTGATTCTGATATCTCTCTTCTTTGCCGGACTGGTTAGAAAACCATTCTATCTGTTTTAAGAGAATGTGTCCACGCTGTAAACACATGGAGACAACTACTCCCAATCAATCGGAGCCAATCCCTTTTTCTTGATGGTAGGGGTCAATGGCTAATTAATAACTTGTCCTGCTCAAACCCAGATCCAAAAGTCTCTCCATGGGCACTTATCTTCGGAGTGTCTTGTTGGCTATTCTGGGATTGGCTAAATAAATCCATCCTTGAGCTCCAGTTCATCTGGCCTCTCGACAGTGCTATAATGATCTTTAAAGTGGTGCATGAGTTTGTTCAATCCAACCTTTGTGCAAATGCACACACAGATCGGAAGGCTCGGGATTGGAAACTAATTGGATGGAGGATGCCGAGTAATGGTTGGCTAAAACTCAATACTAATAGAGCTGCGAAGGGGAACCAAGGTCTCGCGGGGGCTGGGGGTTTACTTCGTGATGATAATGGCAAGTGGCTTGGGGGGTTTGTGCATAACATCGGGATTGCAACTTCTGTTCTTGCAGAATTATGGGTAGTCAAACGTGGTATCAAAGTATCTTGGGAGATTGGGGCAAGGATGCTAGTGTTTGAGACTGAATCTGAGTTAGTTGCAAATCTCCTACGCTCATCAAGTGAGCAGGTGGACCGTAATGCAGCTATTGTGAGTGATATTCGTTCCTTGCTCAACCGTAATTGGTCAATAATGATTGAGCATACTTATCGTGAATGCAACATATGCGTCTATTGGCTAGCGAATCATGCTCTAACGCTTCCTCTCAGAGTCCGTAGGCTAGTTAGTTTTCCTATTGGACTTGATCATTTGATTTTCCATGATATTATTAGGGGCCACCATGTCTCGTTTTTGTAATATCTGATTTCCTTATTAATGCACTTGGATTAAGCCCTGTATTTCACCAAACAAAAAAACAAAAAAAGCAACCAAATATACATGGATGCCACCTCGGTGTGAATTGACATGAATCTTCCCACAAACTCCTTTATATGTATTTCCTAAGTTGACCTTGAGCTTGGCATTTATTCTTCCAATTCTCGCAACATATATGGACATATATGGACGCCCATTCATCTCATGCAATCTCCATCCACGCATATCTCCTTCACATGGAAAGTTGCACATATAATCTTCTATTCCTTAGACCCCTACTGTCTTAGGAGCTATGCTATATATTCCATATGTATATTTCCACTTTTTTGGCAATTACGGGTTTCCTTGCAAAGCAATATCGAGTGTATGGAAATTGCCTCATGACCCACCACTCTCGCCAATTAGAAACATATTCAAGTTTGTTCATGCCCTAGCTTGGAAATAATCCATAGCTATTATACACGAGTTGCCAACCTAGTGCGCCCAATGCTGTCCAAGTCTGGTAGTACTGCTAGCTTATGTCGGATTTCCTCAAGGATCTCGATCATGGGCTGCTCTCCAATGCTTGGGCCCTATCGCTCAATCGAATCATCATGGGATGCCTCTAATTAAGCCCAATTAAGTCCACATGATCCATCATGCTTGATACGTATCTCTCGAGCTCTGCAATTACCATTAGGTGTGAAAAATAGGTATAAACAATTACTAAGACAGAGAAGCAGGTCTCAATACAACTTTCACTTTCCAAATTATTCCATTAGAAAATAAGCCTAATTATTAGAATTAATCACTTGATTACGATTATAATTATAATTTATTTATATCCAAATAACTACCTAAATTTTTCATACTTTATTTCTCCCAGCCAATCACTCACTTTCTCCTCCCCTCACTACCTCTCTCCCCCCTTCATACATTGTTTTTTCTTCCTCCCCAATTTTTCTTTTTCCCTTTTTTTTATTATCCTTTTGAATTATATATAATGGACCTTCCTAAAAAAAGGATATGGGTAGAAATTCCTTTAATGTTGGGATGATATCGAACTCTACCTGGAAACCATGGAAAAAAAAAACACTATCACTTTTTCTTTATGGTATTTTCTCTGCATCTAGAGATCTGGCAATATAACACTTTTTGGATAACGAGAACACATCATCGGGATCAACTGGATGAGTAAAGCAACTATACAATAACATGACAAAGGAGATTAAAGAGCGTAAGTGAAAAATAACGCGTAAGTGAAAAATAACTGGTGTCTTTTGGCTTGCAGACTACCAGGCCTCCTTTAGTCATGGATCTATATTTAGGTACCATGGGAGAGTTGGTGCTTAAAATCGACTACTGAAGGGTCAATCATTCACCAGTTTCCGAGTCATTAAACCGATTAAACATTCAATTGTTTAGTCTGGTCGGTGCTTGAGCAGCAATTGTTGGGCTCACCATGAGATGTAATTTTCCATACTAGAAGTTCTTTTGAAATTGAAGTTGGCCAAGAAGTTGTTATCCAAAAGTACTTACATATAACAGTCAAAGAAAATACACTATTTTCTTTATATTAGACCTATGTGTCTTCCTTATTATAAAAAAAAAATGCATTGTTAGTGCAGAAAGTAAAAAGAAATTGCATTGGAGTTAACGTAAAAAATAATATAAAAATCCACAAAAAAAAAGTAGAAAAGGCATTAGAATAAGAAAATTAATATGTTGAGCTTGCGATTACCTTTTCCTCTCCTCATTTTCCATTTAACTTTCCTGTGTTGGCGTTTGCTGGAATTGTATGTATTTATTATCCATTTAACGCGTTGAGCTCGCAAATCAGTTTTCTAGCTAGGAAGAGGTTAATAAGATATATAGCCTATAGTTTCCTAACTGAAATTCAAGAGAAATTTCTCGGTGATCCTATATTGCTATATAGCGAGGAAGTATTAATAGAATTGCAATAAATGAATGATTGGTCTTATTAGCACATGGGTATTGGATAGGGACTAGTGGGTCATGGACTCGCATAGCAAGTAATTTTAATTGATTTTCCCTCGCTACGTCATTATAAGAAAACAATCATATAAAATTATTCTATACTCCGGTCCATTTTGGCTTGCCTTGTGAAAGTTCCTTTAAACAAGATAAGAAGAATGATCCCCTTGTTTGTTTGTCTGATGCACTTTATTATTTTTACTTTTGATTAAAAAGATATTATATTCTCTTATTAATGTTTCATTATTTTCAAATTATATTATGTTAATAATTATGAAAATAGTATTTATTTATTTTTTATAGTTTTCACTTGCATAATTTGAAATGCATTTATTGCTTGCAAGTCAGTTTTACTATATGTATAGATAGACTTTGGATTTTTTTTATTCAATTTATTTCTAAAAGAGAGACGATGGGAAACAACACTAACGATGAAAATTGGATATATTTGTGTAGCGCAGTGACGTGCACTTTCATCTGTTGATTTAGAGGTCTCAAGTTCGGAACTTAGTGGGACTACCGGTGCCCCTCTATTAGTTATTTAGGATTTCTCCTTCATTATACAAGGCCTTGAGCCTCCTTTGTAACCTGAAAAAAAAAATACCTATTCACCAAAAAAAAAAAAGAAACAGAAATTACCTAAAACAGAATTGGTGAATATAACATAATAACATAGTATAACCGAAAAGGAAAAAACAAAATAACAAATGCTCAAAAACAAAAGATACTATTGAGGATTTAATCAAATGCATAGTATTGGGGATTCAAAACCTTCGGAGAAGAGCAAACAATGATTTCCAGAGGTCTCTCTTAGCCCAGTGAGGTGTAAGTGTCTAATGTTGTGCTGTACTGTCTTTTTTCTTGATGTCTTGCTATGATGCGTATGTCTCCTCTTTAATT
The DNA here is from genome assembly GCF_007655135.1 of Punica granatum. Taxonomy (NCBI): domain Eukaryota; kingdom Viridiplantae; phylum Streptophyta; class Magnoliopsida; order Myrtales; family Lythraceae; genus Punica; species Punica granatum. Next base: position 25,166,049 of record NC_045130.1, on the reverse strand, counting down.
TCTCTATCGTTTCTGCCATTCAGTAGGCCTGCGTGCCAATTTTTCCCATTTTAATGGGATCTGAGCTTCTTTGCCTTAATTTGTACTGAGTCCACAATGGGATATTGTATTTGGTTGAAGAAAATGATAAAGAGCATCTCGGGTTTACCCAAAAAAAAAAAAGATCCTAATCTTTAATGCAATATCCTCCCTCCAACAAATAGAAATATAAATCCCCATGTTCTTCACCCAAGGAAATATAAATCCCCGTCAAGTTCCTCCCATTTTCCCCATCCCTCCTACCCTAATTTCTCCATAAAGTATGCTCAAAATTTAATTGGTGAAACGACACCAGCGGAACGATCATTTCTACTGCTGGAAACTCAGGCACTTATCTACATTCTTTTCCTCCTCCTCCAATTTGACATTTGAAACTACCAATAACATTGTTCCTGTCTATGTCTAGACGATCGTCCTTTATCTTATGCACTGCCCAGGTGATCCTACATTGTTATATAATGGGAAAGTATCAATGAAATTGCAGCAAATGAATGATCGATCTTATTATCAAGTGGGCATTGGATAGCAACAGTGGAGTCCGACTACGAGTCGGTTTTTTCCATTCATAGTACTCGAATTTGAGACCTTACTCAAGAGAATTAATTGCCGAACTATTTGAATCAACCCATGTTGGCTTCTTATATTTACTTCATGATCTTGATGCATGTAGAATTAATGTTACGTTCTAGGATTGTCTACGATATCAAACAACATCGGAGTGTCGTTCCAAGTTTTGCATTCCTCAACTAAATCTGTTGATTCATTATATGTCATTTGTTTTCGGATAAGTTATGTACTTGAATTTAAAACAGCCATGAGCCATCATGCTATAGTCAGAGGCTTCTAATTTACTAAAAGAAGCACCGACCAATCAAACATGATGTTCCTGAAAAATCGTAATAAAAAACAACAGCAATGAGATTTTCTACGATTATGCATAAAATGTCTTAATAATAAGTTTATTTTCGATCGATGGAGAAGGATAATGAAGCCATCAAGATTCAAGTACTGTATTGACAGTTTGCTGAATATCCAGGACCACCATAGTAGAAAGATGTTCCCCAGTCCGGGTTCGACCCCTCTTGCACATCGTAGCACTCCGGTCTCGTTATGAGTTTGTAGTATTCCCCGACCTGCCCAACCTTATTGTTTTGATCTCCGGTAGCATACCCTACGTTCCGGAAATAGGCTGCTTTCGTGAAGCCTTCGCCTGGGAAATGGCCACTGCCCATCTCGGTAGTCGTGTGACGGCTTACGGGCGGTGAGCTACTAAAGTCCACATGACCTCCCCATGTTGCGATAAAAGCACCCTTATTCAGGCCGGTGACGAGCGATCCTGGCCAGTATCCAACGGCTTGCGTGTCGAGGAATACCCACCAATCGTTTGTCGAAGGATCCTAAAACGTATGTGTAACTCATCTTTCAAATATATCAAAAGTTCGGTACAATAAATGGGATATCTATATGTCCATGGTGAGAATCAACTGCAAGACCTCTGAAAAAATTGATTATAAACCTTCACTATTCTTAAATTAAAGTCAAATTGCTGCCCATTGTAAGTTGAAATTTGTGGCGCTGGAAATCCAAGAATATCTGGGTTGAGTTTCACGAAACCTGGGCAATCTAGGTTGTAGCAACCTGTTTTTTGATTACCGTCGACCTGTTATAATTAAAAAATTAGAAATTAATCCGTCATTTCGAATTGGTTTGGACAAAAATATGTAGAAGCTAATGAAGTGCTCGTACAGTCCAATATATGAAGAAAGTCGGCTTCTTCCCAAATTGGGATTGAGGGTTTACCTGAAACATTGAGAAAAATTGTAATTAAATACGAGTTATACCTACGGCATCAATCGTAAGACTTTGTTTCGTATAAACTACGCGTAATACCGATCAGATCAAGATCTTCTTCTTTTGCTTCTTATTGAGAAAAGCACACAAATTAAGGTTAAGCATATAAGTTATGTATAGCAATTGTTACCATCCAACCAGCCATTATAACATTATTTCTGTTCCCGGGGCTGGCTAGCCAAATATGAGCAGTACTCGTTTCATTGGAGAAGACGATAGGCTCCCAGACGTTAACATACGCTGCAGCTCCCTGGTAGTTCCCGTTAATTGCAGCCAATTGAGCATACTGTGTCCATCCAAAACCACAATAACAAACATAATCAGAGGCATGAAATTATATATTGACACGCATGTGGCACATTTATATGACAATCGATGGCCCACGTACCTCATGTCCCTTTGGCGATTCGAAGATGACTTCATTACTGCCATAGGCATTCTCGTTCTTTATTATTTGAGGAAATCTCGGAGGAGGTTGACGATGTGCTGGTTCAGTCATTCTGAGGACCGAGATTGTTCCATGTGGGCATTCTCCATTCTTCGACCAGCTTTGGGAGATGTTGGTCCCTCTCCTCGGTTTCTCATCCTCTTGTCCCACTGGATACAATGAATTCGGTGCCATCTGGATAGTATGATTCTTGAGAAGCGGATGACGGAGAGCGGGTTGTTTGTGGATGTCTATGCAGTCGATCAGCACACCATGTACTCCACTCTGTATAATGTCCAATCTCTGAGTTAGATATGCTCAGATCAAAGCATGGAAAAGTCAAGAATAACCATTCGTTGAGAATAAACATAGTGTAGTAGTGTGCATAAAGTTTGAGGAAATGACCTCAATCGTCTTCACAAGTCCTTCTCTGTCAGTCGAGACGCTCCTGGGTTGAGTAGATTCAGGACTAGACAAGGCAATTACCGATAAAAGCAGGAGAAGTCTGTTCTTATAATTTTCCATGTTCGAAGTTCTTCTGAATGAATTGAAGTTGGCCAATAAGTTATCCGAAGACAAGCTAAGGGGACGTCGATAAGCATTTGTGGAACGTACTTATATAGTGGTTCAAGAAAATGCACTGTTCACCCAAAAGGAAAAAAAGAAATTGCATTGGAATTAACGAAAAAAATAGAAAAAGGTAAGAAAATAATATGCTGAGATTGCAAGTACCTTGAATACATACTATTCCAGTAAATGGCAACAAATTTAATCAAGGAAAGTCAAATGGCAATTACCTTTTCGTCGCCTCTATTCCCATTTGACTTTCCTTGATTAAATTTGTTGCCATTTACTGGAATTGTATGTATTCATTATCAATTTAATGTGCTGAGCTCACAATTCAGTTTTCTAGGTAGGAATTGTTTTTGAATATTATATGTTTTCTTGGTAAAATATTTAATTTCCATAATTCTAATCGTTCATTATTCCTTACTTGTGATTGAAAAGATAGCTCATTCTCTAATTAGTATTTCATTATAATCAAATTATATTATATTTATAATTTTCAGAATATTATTTACTTTTTATAATTTTCACTTGCATTAATGGAAATGCATTATTTATTGCTTGTTTGTTTATCCGATGCACTTTATTATTTCTCACTTTTGATTGAAAAGATATTATATTCTCTTATTAATATTTCATTATTTTCAAATTATATTATGTTAGTAATTATGAAAATAGTATTTATTTTTTTATAGTTGTCACTTGCATAATTTGAAATGCATTTATTGCTTGCAAGTCAATTTTACTATATGTATAGATAGATTTTGAACTATTTTGTTTTTTATTCAATTTATTTCCAACACAAAGACGTTAGGAAATAACATTAACAATGCAAAATGGACCTACTCTCCGAAAAAAAAAAAGAACTAAGGCTTCGTTTGTTTCGAAAAAAATAAGTTTATAAGGAAAATAAATTTCACGGAAAATGAGTTTTCAAAAGTAATTTATTTTCATGTATTGAAAAATAAAACTGAAGAAAGAAGAGTCAGAAAGAAATAAGGTTTAAGATGAATTCCTTTACTCTTTAAGGGAATTCATTTTCCAAACATTTCTCTTGCCTTTTGGGTCAAAAGGAAATTATTTTCCTGTTGACTAAAGACTGATATATTATCAAACATTGGAAAATGAGGAATTTACTTTTCTATAAAATGTTTTCCCCAAAACAAATGGAGACTAAAACAGAATTGGGTAATATAACAAAATAATAAAATATAATCGAAAATAAAAATAAAAAAATTAACAAATGCTCAAAAACAAAAGATCCTAACCGTTAATTCGATGACCTCCCTCCAACAAATAGAAATATAAATCCCCAAATTCACCCGAAGAAATATAAATCCCCGTCGAGTTCCTCCCCTTTTCCCCATCGTTCGTCTCCTCATCGATCATAATTTCTGCAGAAGGATGACACCGGCAGAACGATCATCTCTACTGCTGGAACTCGGGTACTTATCTACATTCTTTTCTTCTCCTCTTTTACATTAACGTCTGAAGCTACCGCATTACCATGTTCCTACCGAAGTTTATGTTAGTAAACCGAGTATGTTCGCAGCGGAAAGTTTAATTACAGTAAAAATTAAAATTTTTTTTATCGCGTGCTCATTTAGTCAAAACTTCAAGATCACATCTTGACATAAAAATTGCCTTCTAAACAAATAGATAACATCACATAATGAATCCACAAGAAAAGTTACGAACTTTTCACTAACCTTATCGATTCGGGTCGATTAAATTAGCCATCCAAGTGTCCGGCCTCTAGCTCGTCCATACGAGCACGTCTCCACCGAGATTAGACTCCTCTCGACCCGTACACTTTGATCTAGGTCACCGATCTCGAACGAAATCGTCACGGAATGAAAGAATCTCTTCAAGGACAATACCGATACACTGATCCGGAGTCGAGGAAAACTCCGAATTGCCTCGGGAAGAGTGCGGCTGAGCTGCTGTAGTTTTCAGCCGAATTCTCTCTCTTTCTCTCACAAATATCGGGTCATATCAACCGATTGCGTTCTAGGGTTTATCTGTAAGAATATATCTATATATATCTTTACCATAGGGACTAAAATGCAATTATTAATTAATCCACATTAATTAATAAATCATAAATGAGTCCTCACAAGTTAAGTCATCCAATGACTTGCCCTTATAGTTAGAAAAAAAGATCAAACAAGTCCTTGACACGAGTTTTCATCAATAGACAATCTATTTATAGAAACTCTCCAAATAAGAAAACTATTGTATTTCCTTAATTAGATTTATCCTTGATATTGAACTCGGCTTCAGGATGTGCTAGCACCCTTGCAACCACATTGCAAGCCTCGTTCGATAATTAATTCCTTAATTAACTTCCTTAATTAGAATTAATTCTTTTCTCGGTTTAGACACGCTCAATGTGTGTGACTAACTAGGTTCATCATCAAATGGTAATGAGATTATAGTATCAACTCATTTGACACTACCATAAACTTTTTTTGTAACCAAAAGCATAATTCCCAAAATGTCATTGGTTTCCAAAGTTCACGAGTGACACCTAACAACATATCGTGGCAAGCCAAATGATGATGAATGTATAATTGAAACATTATGATGAACCTCTGATCGTATATACCATGCATTGAGTCCCTTCACTACAAGATCCCGATTTAGCCAGAGCTACGGTAAATGCCAAACTCTATAGCCGATTACATGGACTCTCTAATTTCATTTTTAGATTTGTAGTACTTGAACAGAAACTCTTTTCTATTTGAGTCTATCTAGCCCGACCGAGGATTTCTCGATCCAGAACAAAACTCATATCCATAAGACCTTTTCCCTGTTTACTCAGGTTAGCGAATCCCATCTTGATCGGACACCTAACTCCAAGTATAACTAACTAGGACTACTATCTGCTGAGTAATCGTGCTAAGCACAAATATATTAGTAGTAGCAAATCCTAATCACCTATACTTGAGATAGCGTTCCATCTCAGGTCTAAGGACTATATGCACTAATACGATCCAAATAACATTCATTGACATTAGTAAATTACCATATGAATATTATCTACACGTCACGTTCAACTACTTATCATATAAGTATCCACATATCTGTCATAATAACAGTTATCAAATAGCATGAGACTCACTACTCTATCTTCATTAGTATCTGTATACTAATCATGGAAACAGACAGAGGTGACGATCTATCGGGAGAAATAATGTCCAGTTAAGTCTTCTACGATTGTGAACAGTTTAAAGATATTCTTACTGAATTATTTCGTCACTCATATTCTTAACTCTTAAGAATGAAGCATTCAAAATATCTTAAAGACTTTATTCTAATAAACATAGACAATATACGAATAATAGAATAAACTTTATTGCCATAAAAGGAATTATCCAAATACATAAATCAAGCTCTAGGGCATATCACTAACAGTTTAGACAATCGTCATTTATCTTATGCACTGCCTAGGTGCGGAGGAAGAATTGTCTAGTAAATGCGAGCTTAGTCAATATGATAATTCATTCTTAGAAATCGTCGAAAAGTGTTATTTAAAATTTTCTCCATTACTTGGAAATATTGGATTTCTTAATGCGTCATCAACTAAATATAATTTCTTAGTTTCTCACTTAAAAAAGATGAGCAAACCCGCGCTAGTAGAAGGGGATGCACCGGCATGGGTTGATTCAAGTGGTTCGGTGTTTGTTGCCCTCAAGCAAGGTCTCTAGTTCGAGTCTTGAAAATAAAAAAAAAAAAATCCACGCTAGAAGAGTAGGCCGATCCCGGCTCGACTGGATTAGTCGGGACTCAGTTGCGCTTCCGGATACCAGTGTTCACACCGAAAAAGTAGAGGGGATGCAATTTCAACCGTGATCTTACTAGCATAGATATCGATATTGACGATGGGGGATAATAGCGCTGTGAGTTTCGAATTCAAGTAGAGGTTGTACCACTATAAATTAATCTATACTTGTCAAGTAGCCATGCCAAGTGTTCCAATGCTTAAACTTTTGAGACAGGATACACAGTGTCAACACCCAATTTCGGTCCATCAGCTCCAGGGGGGCAAAATTTTCATTTTTCAATTTATCACTTTTTTTAAAAAAATTAAATTAATTAATTAATAATAATAATTTTAATTTTTTTTAAAAAAATTTAATTATTAGTCTTCGGGCAGGCCGGGCAGCGTTGACCGGCTGCCTGTGACCCGCCGGCCCTTTTTCAAAAGAAAAAAAACAATTCGGGCAGGGCCGAGCAACGCTCGCCGGCTGCTCGCAACCCCGCCGGCCCAGAGATCCCCAATGTCGCAATTTCCGCAATTCTCCGCCAAATCGGCCGAAATTCGAACGGAAAGGGAATGGAATAGCAATAGAAATACGATTCAGGAAGCTACAAACAGGACTCAGCAAGAAAAAACGGAGGAGGGGCTCTCGTTTGGAGGAATTTTGGGATCGGAGATCTCGAAAACCCTCGCCGGAAAACGCGACTTTTCTCCTCGATTTCGGCCGCGTCGACTCCCGGGACACCCATCCCGAGCACGGCGTAGCCCAGGCAGTGCTTGCTGCCGTCTCCCACGTCCTCTCGCGCCGTCGCCGCGACACCCCGAAGCGGGAACCGCCGTCCGCAGCGGCTAGAATCCTCCCCTTCGCCCATCGTCATCTCCTCCGTTCATCTCCTCTCTCACGGGCTCGGCCCATTTTCCTTCGGTCCGTTCGGCCCAGTTTAGTCCATCCGAGACGACCCGACCCAGTTTGTCGCCTGACCCATTCGGTCTCAACCCGGAAATCGGCCCGGAACAAGCGGATCCAGACGCACGGCCCAGTCCGACCCAGCCGTTCTCTTTCGTGGCCCAACGCTCCTTTCCGTGGCCCAGGCTTCGCGCGTTCGGCCCAGCTCTCCGGCGCCTGGCCCAGCTTACCGGCCCAATGCCCTTCCAGCCGGTTTGAACTGTGCAGACCGCCTCCTGCCGGTTCGACCGCCATATTTCCGGTTTGAACCGGGATTAGGTATATTATCTCGACTTAGTGGCATGATTAGGGCTCCTTTCCTGAATATTAATGCTTGCTTGATGGATATAATGTGAAATGAGTGTTCTTGGGTCGTGTGGGTGATCGGATTTGTCCCGAACTTGATTTTACGAACTTTCCATTTCGTTACATTTCAGTCCAAAGGATGCATTTTATTTATTTATTTTTTTCTTCAGATCTGCCCCGAACTCTAAAAATTATTTTCAATCAAGTCCCGATCATTTCACTATTTTCCAATCAATCCTTGGATTTTCCAGAATTTTTCCAAGAATCCCAAAAAACTTTTCAAATTGTTTCAGTTTAGTCCCGTGACCATTTTTCACCCTTTTCAGATCTGCCCCGAATTTCAAAAATTCTTTTCAATAAAGTCCCAGTCATTTTTACTATTTTCCAATCATTTCAAAAATTTTTCAAGCATCCCAAAGAACTTTCCGAGTTGTTTCAGTTTAGTCCTGGGGTCTTTTTTTGTTTTCAGATCAATCCCGATTTTCAAATTCATTTGAAATAAGTCCTAGGACATTTTCAGTAATTTTTTTTACACAGTCCCCATTTTTTAGAATTTTCAAATCAGTCCCCAATTTTCTAGAATTTTCAAATCAGTCCCCATATTTTAGAATTTACAAATCAATCCCCAATTTTCTAGAATTTTCAAATCAGTCCCCAATTTTGTCAAAATTTATAAATCAATCCCTGCTCTTTTAAAATTGTTCAATTCAGTCCCCTTGACATTTTCAAAAATATCCAACCCTTTCCTACTTGGATCACCCACCAGCAATGTATGTACCTCATTTAAATATCTTATTTTTGTAATTATATGTACACAATGTGACCATGTCGGAAATTAGAGTTTATCGGGCGGTCAATTAATGGCTATCTCGACGACTCGAAATCCGTAAATTAAAGCATTCGGCAAATTTCTAATTAACATAAAATTCTACATATGGGGTAATTGGGACGTTAAATTTGAATAAATTAAATCACTTGACTTTTTTAAATGAATTGCACGAACCGATTAATAATTTGTAATCGCATCGACAGTTCAAGAACTGTTAATCATGCCTTTTTCAAAATTCACAATTTCAAAAGCACCGAGATACGTACAACGTAATCTTGTTTTTCACGCACACACATATTTATTGATTTAAGGGCGTGATTGCCGGTTCTTGCCCTGCCGTCACTCCAGTGTAGGTTTGTGTTTAAAACGGGTTAAAACATGGGAAAACGGATTAATTTCAAACTCGGCTTAAATCAAACATGGGCAATAGTCAAATAGAGGGTTATATCTTTTGGGTTTTTAGGTGAAAATACTCTTAATCTGTAAAAGCCATATTGTCACGATACATAATAATTTAAAAATAACCCACACATTCGAGACTTGACTATGGACATCATGTCAGTCGGGTCCGTTAAAATAATGTTGGATGCTACATGCCCTATCCATCACCCCTTTTGTTTGTTTTAAGGTAGGATTTGTATGCCAAGATATCTCGGTTAATAATCAGTTAATTCACGTAAATTCGGCGATAAAAAAATCCCATTGATTGTTTATTTGAGCTTACTTGTTACATCTTTTGCACTTGATTATTATGCGGATCGAGCCTGATCCCTTAGGACTCGATTCACACTGGGTCCAACGCCCATAACCGTCAATCACGGGATCCAATACCCCCATACACCGAGTGCGCATTTAATTTAATTTTCGGTTAATTTTCCAAAATTATACGGTGAGCATGAGTGTAATCATGGCCGAATGCGAACTGACTGGGATCTAGTTATTGTAGCTTGTCTTTTGTTTTATTTGAGAGAACAATGTAAGGTTTTTATATTATACATATATTCATGTAAAATCCCGGTCGGAGAGTGGACGGCCAGAGTGTTTCTTCGAATTTACGGTGTCAAAACGCGTAAGATGAGCGGAACTTAATTAAGCGGTAATTAAATAAAAATGGCAAGTATAGACAAGCTAGAGTACCGATAGGGCATGCGAGATATAGGCTCGCATTTAACAGAACCCTCGAATTCGGAACCCCGGGTTTCGCAGACCATATGCCTTAGCAATCAGGTGTACCCCGTACCCCTAGACTCGGGCAACTCACTGGCTCTCGACCTTCGGGTCGTAAACAAGTAGTGGCTACTCCTTCTCACGTGCGTCCGTCGCGCGTCCCCGGGAAGGTGGACACTCCCAAGCCGCGTTGCATTTAGGAGCGCACATGCGTGCCCCGACGAGACGAAATTCGAGTGCGCACACCTTGGCGACTTCACTGGGAACACTTAGAGAGTTCGGGCTCGTTCCCACTTGCTTTGTTTGCTTATTTATTTACCGTTTTCTGCAATTTTCCGCTCATCTACTTTATGCACTTTCATTTATGCACTCGCATTGCATATCACGATAACTCTAGGTACCTATGGGTCGCGTCCCACGACCGGAAATAGGAGCATAGGTTAGATAGGGGTTCGAAGTAGGGGTACGGCGCGTAGTTCGACTGTCACTTAGGCCTTGAAAAGAATCCCGCTCGATTTCAAGGAATTGACACCCTTGAGTCGGGGGCTCCCCATCCCTAGGTAGCACGGTCCTTGTAGTGCCGAAACCATGCATACTGCAGGAGCTCCATGCCATATTTCAACCCGACTTCAGTAACAGTCCATCGAGTCGGCGTGCGCGCCATTTGAGTCCTTTTCTGTTTTTGAGAGAGATGTACGTTGTATACATTAAGCCGTGGGCATTTATTTTCTATACCCATGCATCATTTAATTCCAAAATTACGCGTCATTTGTATTAACTAGTCCTAAATCGGTTTTTCCTTTCATCTTGGTAAGAGATGGCGCGCTCGGTCTCCTTTCCACACCTCGACAGGGTCACACCATCACTCGAGGAAATCAGTCACATTTGGGCTCATCTACGTCAAGTCAACTGCGATTACATCAGTAATAACAGCGCGCAAGGTTCAAGGGGATCTTTTACAAAAAAAATTTGTCATACAATCTTATTCTTAATTTTCGGGACTCTATTATTCCCTCGCTCGGCCGGTCACATTGACGCAGCCTTAGCTAGCGTTGTCCTCCAAGTGGTTGGAGGCCGCGAATACGAGGTGGTCTTGTTGGCCGAGACCATACGGTCCCTTGATCGCGTTACAAGAAAGACCGATCGAAGGTTGAGAGGGTCCCCAATCCTTTTGCAAATTTGGCTCCAAAGCCATGCAAACTCCTTCGGCCTTGTTCGTCCGGTCATGTTTTTCACACGTCCGGAGTCTATCATTTCGCGGTTACTACCTCTGTTGCGTGTGGAGGAACGCAAGGTCTCCGAGTGGATCAAAATTTTTCGCGAAATAGCACCAAAGGGCTTTAAATGGCGCGCCGCGTGGATGCCACTCGGACCCATGACCCTTAAATGTCCTGATTTTAACGGAGTACCACTCGTGAGCCATGCGGGGTCCACCACCTATTTTCCGGCGCGAGTAGTGAGGCAGTTAGGTGGCTTATAAACGGTTCCCAAAGGTACGGCGCGAACCGAGTTCGAACACACTTGGCGGGAGGACCAGACGTCCATAGATCGCCTAAGTGAAATCGAACGGGTTATGACCGCGTGGCGGACTACGGTCATCGAGCATCTTTACTTCCCCGAGCACCCGACCCAAGATGAACGGGACTTTCAAGCCACGGAGGAATATATCCTCCGCTTTTATCGATGGAGTCCATCAGAGAATGATGATTTCACAGATTCCCCTCTGGTAGAGAGTAGCACATCATCCGGGGCACCGGTACCGGACATGACTATCCAAGCCGAACTCGCCAATCTCAGGGCTGAAAGGGATCGCCTCTGCCGAGAGATCGCCGAGAAGAATGAGCAGCTGGGCGATCAGCACCAGCTACAGAAGGAACTTGCCCAGACCCGCGCCCAACTCCAGAGGCGTGATCAGGAGTTGGCGCAAGCGAACGCTGCTTTGGAAAGGTCCAGGAAGAGGGCCCGTGGAGGTCCATGCACATCCTAGGATAGACACCTCTACCAGGCCCTCACCGGTGCTTTCCATGGCGACGGTCGCTTGCACCTCGGGCACGTTGGAAGACCGACTTAGGACTATCTTTTCAAAATTTGTATTGCACTTTGAACCAGTCGGAGTTAATACGAATGACGGCATTAGTTTTGGAAAACTCACGCATCGCATACATCCTACTCATTTACTGTTTTGCATAACAACTAACATCTCACCATACATATGAGTGAAGACCTCCTTCACAGAGAGCATCACCGCGTGATCAGATGTACATCTCTCCGTAAGACCCTACGCATTTACTAGCGACTAAACGCGCCTCACACATGTCCAAGCATGTTCTCGCCAACTCATACACGCAAGCTCAACGTATCAATGTATGTCTCTTGGTGTGCTCGCACAACACCTACCAGGCCAGTTCGCTTCCCTACACTCTTGCATTGAAATCCTGAACAGTTTATGCTCTTCCATTGTTTTCTTTTCCCATTGCAGGAAATTCTCAATAAGAAGACAGCCTGAATACTGAGCGACCACAATTGAGACAACAAACATCTTTCATCTAGCTCCTTGGGATCTCAACACTAAGTCCCCCATCCTTGCTCCACAAAGCAAGATCGCAAGAAAAATCAGAGTCACCGCTTTGCAGTGCCCTGCACTTTTCCTCAGCATTGACCTTTGCTTTTGCATCTCTTGTACTTTCTTATCGAGCACGCATTTACTGCATTGGGTTCCGGCCCCACATCGGGTTCTGGCCCTGCATCGGGCTCCGACCCCGCATTTATTGCATCGGGCTTCGGGCCCGCTTTTGGGTTTTTGCTTCGCATCGGGCTTCGGCCCCACTTTTGGGCTTTAGCCCCTCATCGAGCTTCAGCCCCACTTTTGAGCTTCGGCCCCGCATTGGGCCTCGGTCCTGCATTTACTACTTTCGGGCCCCGGCCCAGCATTTACTGCTTTTGGGTTCCGGCCCAGCATTTACTACATTTAGGTTTTGACACATCGCATTTACTGCTTTTAGACTCATTTGAAATCCAAAATCGACTTGGATTCAAATTCATCCAAGCGATACTCCGATGAGCAAGTCTAATCCTTCCGCTGCAAAGACCGGAAGCGACAGCTCCATAAGCAGAGCATGACCCAACTCTCGATTGCAGGAGATACTAGCACGATCATGCCTCTAATCAAAGAATGGGTCTCATCCACCTCTGTTGTGGTCGCCGATTGAATACGAGGGCAACACGCGCAGTCTTCTTTAAACTCTCTTTTGCTTTAATTTGAATGCATTCCCAAAAATGGGCTCTCGGCATGAACAAATCCTTCAATGGAGCATTATGACAGTCTTTGTGACGCTCTATTAGTTCTGTTGGACCTGTTCGACTCGCCTGTTCCAATGGGACTTGGCTCCTCGAGCTTTCCCTAGGACGGCTGCACAGACCAACCTGTAATCGGGGAAAGTACAACTATGCGGTTCCCAGTCATAGTCTAACCGCTCCAGCGTGGCGATGACTGGACTCCCGAAATCGAGTGTCCCCTACGTGCGGCACCCCATGGGTCGTGCGCTGGATGAGGGAATTTCCCAGAGGTCCACCTTACATTTCTTACCACATATTTCACCGTATAATCACCTACTAATACATCATCTTCTTTGTCATCCTTCACAGGGGCACGCCGGCTACAAGCGAAGAGCGATACACGGGTGCACACCTCCACAAGTACTCCTATCGGGTCTCTCTCCCTATACTTCGACAGGAAATAGGCTTGATGCGGAAGTACCCCCCTTTTAACGAAGCCGAAGACAAAAATGACTGAGTGAGCCACATGCTGTCAACCCAACCATCTCAGTCGATAGCAAGCATGGCCCCCGAAGCAAGGCATGTACGCCGACTTCAAGAACACCTATCCTCCTAGGGGCACCCTCCACGAGAGAGACAAGACACGGTCAGGAACGGCGTCCGACGCAGACCACGAAGACCGGGGCATCCGCGTTCAACACTCATGCCGGGGCAACCTCGGTCACCTGCACCCCAGGGCAAATCTTATTCTTCTTCTTAGACGATAGGGGAAATCATTTGTAAAGTTTGCAAGGACGAGCAACACGAAGTTCGACTTTCAAATATCCACGAACCAAACCTCCATGAAAGGCCGACCCTCACGAAATAGGGCAAAGCACACCAAAGCGATCACGCAATGCAAAGTCGAGGAATTTCCAACAAATACACGGGGCACGAAACAAACCCCGACTGCAAGAAAAAAAACAGAGCGGAAAGAAGCGGGAAAAACCCGCCAATGAAGAAAGAGAGAAAAGACGCCGGAAAAACCCGCCAATGAACAAAACAAAGCACCGCCGAGATATAAAACTCCGCCACCGCCAATTCGAAGAAGAAATCAACAGACCCCGACAAAAAGGGAAGCAGCAGACGCAACTCCTCGACGGAGACAGAACACAACGCACTCGGAGGTCGAGTCCTGCGAACCCTTCATCCTTGCAAACTCGAGAGACAAAAGAATCGAGCCCACTAGGTCGAAAACCCCTCGGGGCGACCTAGGCAAAAGCTAGGACAAGAGAGAGGCACGACTGAAAATTCCGAGGCTGGCAGTCGTGGCAAAAGGAGAGCTAATCCCCTTTAGGTTGAGAGGTACGGCCCCAAGGTGGGTAACCGTAGCAAAAGGAGAGTAAAACGAGAGATAAACAAAACAGTCACCTTAGACTCTCGCACATTGCGCGAACCAGGGATCCCCAAGGAAAATGGCCAGGTTACCTACTCCAACATGATCCCCGATCGGCTCTCTTGCACGACTCAAGTGTCCAAGGCGGATTTCTTCCTCAAGCACAGCGGGCGACCAAGCACGCAATCCAAGCAGTTCAAGACAGCCAACACCAACCGAAGGACGGAAGAGAAAGGGGGGTACATCTCACTGAAGGAGTGAATCCGTGTATCCTTTTAGCTTGGGGCAACGTGCTCCCCATGCTTTCTCTTTTCTCTCAGCCCATAAACGACTCTAAATGGGTCATAGCCACCCTACAATCGGCTACCACAAAGCCGAAATCTTAGACAATCCTCTCCGGGAGTCAAGTCATAACACTTTGGAAATGAATAGACTGGTCTAACCAAATTTTCATATAAATCCCCATACGGTTCACAAGCGCAGCCGCCCTACGATACCATGACGAGAAGGGTCCTAAGCCAACGGGCGCGTCGAATAATCGACAGAGCCGCTAGGGCATCATTAAGAATGTCTCGATATGCTCGTACATGGCCAACAGGAGTCTTGGAGGCCTCGCATTGAGGCCTTCGAAAATGGGATCTCATTCGTATCCCCTAAGCAAAAACTCCAGGCGACCTGAAACTAAAGAACATGCGTCGCGGATACATCCTTTTACCTGTACTTGCAAATCACTAGTAATCCCATGACTTACTAATGATGTCAGGATCACAGGTACAACAAACGCGGGAACTACGACGGACTCTGATTCCCCATCCCTCGAGGTACGTGGGCACTTCGTCTAGAACTCGAGTCCTTCATCGCAAGACCGGGGCATCCCCAGCAAACTACAATCGCCCCTGCGACAGAGCCGGCATTGGGCAGAGCAACGAGCAACCGCCCTAGTGGCGAGGTCGGCCTCCGGCAGATCAGCACATTTGGGGAGAGCCACGTGCAATCCTTACTCTCCACCGAGACAAGATGCATCTTAGTCCTGAGAGTTAGTCCAACCCACAGCACCGCTTCACTATGGCAACATTCACAAACAACAGCATCCCCGGTGAACACAGTGATCAGACCATCCCCGCCAAGCGTGCGACACAAGTCATCTAGCACGTGCCCAATTACGTGACAAACTGCAGGCCACGCCTATTGCTGCACCATACCAGCTTGCCCCAACCCAATGCCAAGCTCCCATTTTCAGCGCCTTGCGCCATTCCCTAGCCATTATCTTTGCTTCAGCATTTCCTACATTTTCCTATCAACTTACTTTTACTGCTTTTCGGACTTTGCATCCACGGACTTCGTGTCCATCTTTACTGCTTTCCGGACTTCGCGTCCACGGACTTCGTGTCCACATTTACGGCTTTCTGGACTTCGCGTCCACGGACTTCGTGTCCACATTTACTGCTTTCTGGACTTCGCGTCCACGTTTACAGCTTTCCGGACTTCGTGTCCACATTTACTGCTTTCTGGACTTCGCGTCCACGTTTACAGCTTTCCGGACTTCGCGTTCACGTTTACAGCTTTCCGGACTTCGCGTCCACGTTTACAGCTTTCCGGACTTCGCGTCCACCTTTACAGTTTTCAGGACTTCGCGTCCACGTTTACAGCTTTCCGGACTTCGCGTTCACGTTTACAGCTTTCCGGACTTCGCGTCCACGTTTACAGCTTTCCGGACTTCGCGTCCACCTTTACAGCTTTCAGGACTTCGCGTCCACATTTACTGCTTTCCGGACTTCGCGTTCATGTTTACAGCTTTCTGGACTTCGCGTCCACGTTTAAAGCTTTCCGGACTTCGCGTCCACATTTAAAGCTTTCCGGACTTCGCGTCCACGGACTTCGTGTCCACATTTACTGCTTTCCGGACTTCGTGTCCGCACCTACTGCATTTCGGACTTCGTGTCCTCATTTACTGCTTTCCGGACTTCGTGTCCGCGTTCACTGCATTTCGGACTTCGTGTCCTCATTTATTGCTTTCCGGACTTCGTGTCTGCATTCACTGCATTCCGGACTTCGTGTCCGTATTTACTGCTTTCCGGACTTCGTGTCCGCACTTACTGTTTTTCGGATTTCGTGTCCGCATCTACTGCATTTCGGACTTCGTGTCCGCATTCATTGTTCTTTGGACTTCGTGTCCGCGTTCACTGCATTTCGAACTTCGTGTCCTCATTTACTGCTTTCCGGACTTCGTGTCCGCGTTCACTGCATTTCGAACTTCGTGTCCTCATTTACTGCTTTTCGGACTTCGTGTCCGCGTTCACTGCATTTCGGACTTCTTGTCCTCATTTACTGCTTTCCAGACTTCGTGTCCGTATTCACTGCATTCCGGACTTCGCGTCCGCATTTATTGCTTTCTAGACTTAGTGTCCGCACTTACTGTTTTTCGGACTTCGTGTCCGTATCTACTGCATTTCGGACTTTGTGTCCTCATTTACTGCTTTCCGAACTTCGTGTCCGCATCTGCATTTCGGACCTCGTGTCCACATTTACGGCTTTCCGGACTTCGTGTCTGCATATACTGCTTTTCGGACTTCGTGTCCGCATTCGCATATTCCCGGACTTCGTGTCCTCATTTGTTTCCTAGACTTCGCGTCCGTGTCTACTGCATTTCGGACTTCGTGTCCTCATTTACTGCTTTTTGGACTTCGTGTCCGCATCTACCACTTTCGGACTTCGTGTCCTCGTTTACTGCTTTCAGGACTTCGTGTCTACACCTACTTCATTTCGGGCTTCATATCCGCATTTATTACGTTTCAGATTTCGTGCCCGCATTTACTGCATTTTGGACTTCGTGTCCACTCTTACTGCTTTTCGGACTTCGTGTCCATATCACTTTCTGGACTTCGTGTCCACATTTAATGTCTTTCAAGCATGCGTCCACATTTACTAATTTATGGTTTTTACTATTTTGCAATAGGCCAGACAATCGTTAGGACCAAACGAGGTGCTTCTCATAGTCTTTGGTTGCATCCTCTATTCGAGTACGCAACCAAAGAGGGGCAAGCTGTCAGCACCCAATTTCGATCTATCGGCTCCAGGGGGGGCAAAATTGTCATTTTTCAATTTATCACTTTTTTAAAAAAATTAAATTAATTAATTAATAATAATATTAATTTTTTTAAAAAAAAATTTTAATTATTAGTCTTCTGGCAGGCCGGGCAGCGTTGACCGGCTGCTTGTGACCCGCCGACCCTTTTTCAAAAAAAAAAAACAATTCGGGCAGGCCGAGCAGGGCCGGGCAGCGCTCGCCGGCTGCCCGCGACCCCGCCGGCCCAGAGATCCCCAATGTCGCGATTTCCGCGATTCTCTGCCGAATCGGCCGAAATCCGAATGGAAAGGGAATGGAATTGCAACAGAAATACAATTCGGGGAGCTACAAACAGGACCCAGCAAGAAAAAACGGAGGAGGGGCTCTCGTTTGGAGGAATTTTGGGATCGGAGATCTCGAAAACCCTCGCCAGAAAACGAGACTTTTCTCCTCGATTCCGGCTGTGTCGACTCCCGGGACGCCCATCCTGAGCACGGTGTAGCCCAGGCGGTGCTTGCTGCACCGAAATCCGTAAATTAAAGCATTCGGCAAATTTCTAATTAACCTAAAATTCTACATATGGGGTAATCGGGACGTTAAATTTGGCTAAATTAAATCACTCGACTTTTTTAAATGAACTACACGAACCGATTAATAATCTGTAATCGCATCGACAGTTCAAGAACTGTTAATCATGCCTTTTTCAAAATTCACAATTTCAAAAGCACCGAGATACGTACAACGTAATCTTGTTTTTCACGCACACACATATTTACCGATTCAAGGGCGTGATTACCGGTTCTTACCCTGCCGTCACTCTAGTGTAGGTTTGTGTTAAGAACGGGTTAAAACATGGGAAAACGGATTAATTTCAAACTCGGCTTAAATCAAACATGGGCAATAGTCAAATAGAGGGTTATATCTTTTGGGTTTTTAGGTGAAAATACTCTTAATCTGTAAAAGCCATATTGTCACGATACATAATAATTTAAAAATAACCCACACATTCGAGACTTGACTATAGACATCATGTCAGTTGGGTCCGTTAAAATAATGTTGGATGCTACATGCCCTATCCATCACTCCTTTTGTTTGTTTTAAGGTAGGATTTGTATGCCAAGATACCTCGGTTAATAATCAGTTAATTCACGTAAATTCGGCGATAACAAAACCCCATTAATTGTTTATTTGAGCTTACTTGTTACATCTTTTGCACTTGATTATTATACGAATCGAGCATGATCCCTTAGGACTCGATTCATACTGGGTCCAACACCCATAACCGTCAATCACGGGATCCAATACCCCCATACACCGAGTGCGCATTTAATTTAATTTTCGGTTAATTTTCCAAAACTATACGGTGAGCATGAGTGTAATCATGGCTTAATGCGAACCGACTTGGATCTAGTTATTGTAGCTTGTCTTTTGTTTTATTTGAGAGAACAATGTAAGGTTTTTATATTATACATATATTCATGTAAAATCCCGGTCGGAGAGTGGACGGTCAGAGTGTTTCTTCGAATTTACGGTGTCAAAACGCGTAAGATGAGCGGAACTTAATTAAGCGGTAATTAAATAAAAATGGCAAGTCTAGACAAGCTAGAGTACCGATAGGGCATACGAGATATAGGCTCGCATGTAACAGAACCCCTGAATTCGAAACCTCGGGTTTCGCAGACCATATGCCTTAGCAATCAGGTGTACCCCGTACCCCTAGACCCGGGCAACTCACTGGCCCTCGACCTTCGGGTCGTAAACAGGTAGTGTCGACTCCTTCTCACGTGCGTCCGTCGAGCGTCCCCGGGAAGGTGGACACTCCCAAGCCGCGTTGCATTTAGGCGAGCGCATGCTTACCCCGACGAGACGAAATTCGGGTGCGCACACACAGTACTATAATTGTAGGCTTCATTAGTGAGATTTTTGTATAGCTTCATCGTCAAATTTCTGAAGGCAAGAGATAGAGACTATGTCGCATATAGATCCATGATCATGGAACATTTTGAAGAACTCTTAGAGCGACCATACGGGTTTGAATTAAACCATTCTCCAATAACATATTCTTCGCCACATAGAGGTCCGTGATTTCTAGAATTCGATCTTGAAATGGAATACGGACGTAACAATTTGACTGTAACATTAATCCAGAAGGTTTCGGTATCCTGGTATTTCTCTTCTTCTCCAGAATAAAAGGCACGTATGGGTTTTCTAACAGGTTCCATATTACTACCAAAACATTCAAACTATGGAGAGGTTGGGTTTTTGTGCTCTCGGGGTTTTCCCAGTCCTGTACGCATCATTGCCGGCCACAATGAACTCGCCAAGGTACTTGGACGGAAATACGCTCATGGTGTTCCTTACCGCTAATATGGTGGCCCTCCTTTCGTGCATCTCAATAATTTGCAATGCACTGTTCGTTTTGGCGAAACCGTTCGCCAATTATCCCATGATCTGATCATCAAGGTTGTTCATTGTGTGGATGAGCCTGACGACAAGGGTGGCTAGGGTGTTATAGTCTTTGCACATGCCTGTACGAGCAGTACTACCGGTTTATCTCCTACACGAAGTAACGGATGATCATATGTATAAATTACATTTTGCCACGCTTGGTAGAGATATTATTAATTGGGAAGTATAATCTTATGGAATTAGATTCTATCTTGTCGACGTTCTGATAGACAATAGAGCTCCTTTCGCTGATTATTAATCTTCCAAGAATAATGAATTCTGTCAATCTTTTTGTACATTTGTACTCTTATCATTGTTGTTGTGAGGGTTGATTAATGCCAATGAGAATTCTACTATGGTTTACCTGAAAAAGAAATATATATCTATCCTTAAAATTTCAATTGATAAATCACGTCAGCACGTGTGGCGATATCTGCGTATGTAACAATCTCTGAGAAATGAGAGAAGTTTTATTATTCTATCCTCATTCTGCCTCGTTCCTCTTAGCCTCCCCTATATATATAGATATATATATATATATATATATATATGTATATGTATATGTATGTATGTATGTACATAATATATCCAATTTTGTAAATATGTTGGGCTTTTTCTGAATCGGGCTCTTACATCTCTGGGCATTCTACTCTCTTTTTGGGCCCCTGTCGAGGAAGCCCATCGCATCACTTATTCGCTTTATTCGTAGGCCCGCCGTTAATTACGCTTTAAGGACTCAGCAAGCTTGCCGGAGACAACGGAGCCACCAGTTGCCAGTCCTCTAGTCTTAAAAGATGTCTCCCATATGAAATGTTGAATTTCATCATCAGAAATTGAAACCAAGGGCCTGTCATGTCGTATCTTTTGGAGTGCCTTCAGCTGTCTCTCGTCACCACAGGGACGAACTGAGGCAACTAGTTAATAAGCCTGTCAGGAGCAACTCAAACTAACTGAGCTGATGCGCAAGTAATTGGATATTAATCACATACACTTTATCTTCTTTCGGTTCAATTGGATACAATGAGGTTGGCTTCATCTGTTAATCAGAGCAAATTAAAATACTCAGATTAAAATGGCTGCATTAATCTTGAATAGCGAAAGGGCGAAATAACAAAACCTGGATAGCGTGATTCTTGAGGACAAGATGTTTGAGAACTGGTTGTTTGCTTATGTCTATTCAATCGATCAGAATACCATATTTTCCGTCTTATTAAATGGTCAATATAAGTATTTTTTTTTTAGAGATTTCTTTTTAGTCAATATAAGCATCTTAGATAAAGCTCATCGTAAATGGAAATAATTTATATTTCCATTTTCCTTGTTAAGCTACACATTTCCTGCAATTCTACTCCTGTGTCCCTTAATCGTCTTCACAATTCCGTCTGGCTCATATATGGTACGAGAAGCATCTAAGTAGCCAAATTTATGTTACGAGTCCTTTAAGAACTACTTTAGATATATCTTGAACAAATGAGGCACGTAAGCCTAGAAGGAGATAGAAAGAACAGGGATGTATATGGTATGAGAAGTTTCATAGCTGAGAATCAAGTCCTTCGCTAATTACCTTAGATATCTCGATTAGCAAAATTGATTAGGCATCAAGATATACACTGTATGATTCTTTCGACTTATACTTTTATATAGCTGGTGGAATAGTAAAAAGAGTAACAAAGAGAGATGCATTAATTTGAAATACACTATTGTTTTTCTAAAAATAAAAAATGAAAATACCCAAATGTTGCGGTTGAGATGAGCAAGTTCCAGACTCAATCGCAATCCAAAGCATTCGCTGGTTATTGTATATACTGAATAGCTTAATCAAAAAGTGAACATGATGTACATGAAGCTTGTATGAATAGCTTAATCTGTTTCACTTTTGTGCAATACCTCCACCTATTTATGCCTTTACTAGCTCTTTTGGCCATTGCGGGGAGAGTCCAGGACCCCCCGAAGTAGAAATGAGTTCCGAAATTCAGGCCCGAAGGTCCTAACACTAGGTTGTAGCGCTGAGGTTTGGAGACATGCGTCACAAGGGCTGCCTTGGGCACAGGTTGCATCGGACCATTATTTTGGATGTAAGCAAGGTTCCTGATGTACGATGATTTTGTATAGTACCCGTCACGTGGTCACTCCCACTTGAGTCGTCGTTGTTGGAAAACCGAGCACGTGCACAGCGGAAAGTTTAATTACGGTAAAAATCAAATTTTTATCGCGTGCTCGTTTAATCAAAAACTTCAAGATCACATCTTGACATATGAATCACCTTCTAAACGAATAGATAACATCACATAATGAATTCATAAGAAAAGTTACGAACTTTTCACTAACCTTATTGATTCGAGTCGATCAAATTAGCCGTCCAAGTGTCCGGCCTCTAGCTCGTCCACACGAGCACGTCTCCACCGAGATTAGACTCCTCTCGACCCGTACACTCCGATCTAGGTCACCGATCTCGAACGGAATCGTCACGGAATGAAAGGATCTCTTCAAGGACACCAAGGACAACACCGAAACGCCGAATCGGATCCGAGAAGAACTCCGATCAGCCTTGGGACTTCACGGCAATAATTGTTCAGCCGTCTCTCCTCTTCCTCTCTTTCTAATATTAGGGTTTTCGATCAATTAACCTCTAAGGTTAACCGTAAGAACATATCTATATATATTCTTACCCTAGGGACTAAAATGCAATTATTAATTAATCCGAATTAATTAATAAATCACAAATGAGTTCTCACAATTAGAGTCATCCAATGACTTACCCTTATAGTTAGAAAGAAAGATTAAATAAATCCTTGACACGAGTTTCTATCAATAGACAATTTATTTACAGAAACTTTCCAAATAAGAAAACTATCGTGTTTCCTTAATATATTTATCCTTGATATTGAACTCGGCTTCAGGATGTGCTAGCACCCTTACAATCACATTGCAAGCCTCGTTCGATAATTAATTTCTAATTAATTTTCTTAATTAGAATTAATTCTTTTCTCAGTTTAGACATGCTCAATGTGTGTGACTAACTAGGTTCATCATCAAATGGCAATGGGATTATAGTATCAACTCATTTGATACTACCAGAAACTCTTTTTGTAACCGAAAGCATAATTCCCAAAATGCCCTTGGTTCCCAAAGTTCACGAGTGATACCTAGCAGCATATCGTGACAATCCAAAAGATGACGAATGTATAATTGGAACATTTTGATGAACCTCTGATCGTATATACCATGCACTGAATCCTTTCAGTACAAGATCCCGATCTAACTAGAGCTACGGTAAATGCCAAACTCTATAGCCGATCATATGGACTCTCTAATTTCATTCTTAGATCCTTAGCACTTGAACAGAAACTCCTTTCTATTCAGGTCTATCTACCCCGGCCGAGGATTTCTCGATCCAGAATAAAACTCATATCCATAAGACATTTTCCCTGTTTACTCAGGTTAGTGAATTCCGTCTTGATCAGACATCTAACTCCAAGTATAACTAACTAGGACCACTATCTGCCGAATACTCACGCTAAGCACAAATACATTAGCAGTAGCAAATCCTAATTACCTATACTTGAGATAGCGTTCCATCTCAGGTCTAAGGACTATATGCACTAATACGATCCAGATAACATTCATTGACATTAGTAAATTACCGTATGAATGTTATCTGTACGTCACGTTCGACTACTTATCATATAAGTATCCACATATCTGTCATGATAACAGTTATCAAATAGCATGAGACTCACTACTTCATCTTCATTAGTATCTGTATACTAATCATGGAAACAAATAGAGATGACGATCTATTTGGAGAAATAATGTCCAGTTAAGTCTCCTACGATCGTGAACAGTTTAAAGATATTCTTACCGAATTATTTCGTCACTCATATTCTTAACTCTTAAGAATGAAGTATTCAAAATATCTTAAGGACTTTATTCTAATAAACATAGACAATATACGAATAATAGAATAAACATTATTGCCATAAAAGGAATTATTCAAATACATAAATCAAGCTCTAGGGCATATCACTAACAATCTCCCACTTGCACTAGAGCCACTCAGTACAGTATCTAAGACCCATCTTCTCAAAATGTTTCTCTAGCTGCTGCTGCGTCATGGCCTTCGTGAGTGGATCAGCGACATTATCTGCTGAAGCTACTTTCTGCACAGCTATATCGCCTCTCCCGATAATCTCCCTGATAATATGATATCTCCTCTCAATGTGTTTGGACTTCTGATGTGACCTCGGTTCCTTTGCCTGAGCAATCGCTCCAGTATTATCACAATATAGCTCTACTGGTGACGATATGGAGTGAACAATACCGAGTTCAGTCACAAACTTCCGAATCCAAACTGCCTCCTTCGCTGCATCAGATGCAGCAATATACTCAGCCTTTGTAGTGGAATCTGCAGTCGTCTCTTGCTTAGAACTCTTCCAGCTAATTGCACCTCCATTACAGGTGAATATATAACCGGAGATAGACTTTCTATCATCCACATCTAATTGAAAATCAGAATCTATAAACCCGTCTAGTCTCAACTCACCTCCTCCATATACCAGAACCATATCCTTAGTTCTTCTCAAGTATTTAAGGATATTCTTGACAGTAGTCCAATGATCAAGTCCTGGGTTGGATTGATACCTGCTAGTCATACTAACAGCATACGCAATATCCGGCCTTGTACATAGCATAGCATACATCAAGCTACCTATAGCCGAAGCATAAGGCACCTGTGCCATCTTCTCTCTCTCCTCAGGAGTCTTGGGAGACATCGCTTTAGAGAGATGGATACCGTGTCTCACAGGGAGCAATCCTCTTCTGGAATCTTGCATGTTGAACCTCTTCAACACCTTATCCAGATATAGAGCTTGGGATAGACCTATCAATCTTTTCGGTCTATCTCTATAGATCCGAATACCTAGAATATAGGTCGATTCTCCCAAATCCTTCATGGAGAAAGTATTAGACAACCAGACCTTTACAGAAGTGAGCATACCAACATCATTACCCATCAGAGAAATGTCATCCACGTATAATACAAGAAAGGCGATCATGCTCCCACTAGCCTTCTTATACACACATGGTTCATCTTCATTCTTGATGAAGCCAAAGGACTTTACGGCCTCATCAAAACGTCGATTCCAGCTCCTCGAAGCCTGCTTAAGACCATAAATGGATCTCTTAAGCTTGCACACCTTGGACTTATCCTTGGATTCAAAACCCTTGGGTTGGTCCATGAATATGTCTTCCTCAATGTATCCGTTGAGGAAGGCGGTCTTGACATCCATCTGCCAAACCTCATAATCATAGTGCGCAGTAACGGCTAGCATTATCCTAATGGACTTCAGCATGGCTACAGGCGAGAAAGTCTCCTCATAGTCGACTCCCTGCTTCTGGCGATAACCCTTCGCCACTAGCCTAGCTTTATAGGTCTCTACCTTTTCATCAACACCAATCTTCCTCTTGAAAATCCATTTGTTCCCTATAGGTACTATACCTTTAGGAGGATCAACAAGATCCCAGACTTGGTTCTTGCTCATGGAGTCCATCTCGGACTTCATGACCTCTAGCCATTTAGAAGAATCTATATCTGATATAGCTTCCTTATAAGTGGTAGGATCATCCCTATGATCATTATCTCCATGAACGAACAACTCTTGTACGTTCTCATGGAGATTAAGGTATCTCGCGGGAGTATGAGTTACCCTACCAGACCTTCGAGGTTCTGTGACATTCTCAATCTGAATAGGTGTCTCAACTGGTTTATCAATGTCCATCGAAATGGGCATCTGATCGGTTTGTGGTATTGACGACGCCTCATCAAGTACTATCTGCCTTCCCATGCCACCTTCTTGGACAAACTGTTTCTCCAAAAAGATCGCATCTCTACTAATAACAACCATTTGCTCAGTAGGGAAATAAAAATAGTATCCAAGGCTGTCACTTGGATAACCAACAAACCTGCCTTTCTCGGACCGGGTTTCCAACTTATCGGTCTTCTGCTTCTTAATGAATGCAGGACAACCCCAAATCTTAACGTGCTTAAGACTGGGTGTCCTACCATTCCATATCTCATATGGAGTGGTAGAGACCGACTTGCTTGGAATTCTGTTAAGCAAGTAACACGCGGTTTGCAGCGCATATCCCCACATCGAAATGGGGAGATCTGTATAGCTCATCATCGATCGAACCATGTCCAACAGGGTACGGTTCCTCCTTTCAGAAACTCCATTCAATTGTGGTGTTCCTGGTGGAGTGAATTGAGAAACAATACCGTGTTCCTTCAGGAAATCACCAAACTCAGTACTCATGTACTCTCCTCCTCGATCTGATCGAAGAGTCTTGATGCTCTTCCCTTTCTGTTTTTCTACTTCAGATTTGAATTCCTTGAACTTTTCAAAGGATTCGTGTTTATACTTCATAAGATAAACATACCCAAAACGAGAATAATCATCGGTAAAGGTAATGAAGTAGGAATAACTACCCCGAGCCATTTCACTAAATGGACCACACACATCGCTATGTATGAGTTCTAAAACTTCCTTAGCCCTCTCCATTTGTCCCACAAATGGAGTCCTAGTCATCTTGCCTTGAAGACAAGACTCGCAAGTTGAATTGGGTTCAGAACCCAATGGAACTATAAGTCCCATCTTTTCCAACTTACTTATCCTATCATCTGCAACATGCCCTAGTCTAAGGTGCCAAAGTTGCTTTAAACTTGGAATAGATTCGGATACGGTGTTAATCTCAATCGTGTTCGGAATCGTTTTATTTCTAGCTCTAAGATAATAAAGGCCATCGTGTAAATAACCAACGCCAATAACTTTATTACCATAATAAATATTGCAAACATCATGTCTGAAATCAAACAAGTATCCACTCCTAGTCAAACTAGAAACAGAAATAATGTTCCGATAGGCGTTTGGTAAAATTAAAACACGATCTAGAAATAAAACATGTCCATCCAGATGTAACGAAGTCGACCCCACATCTTTGGCCGCAACACTTGCTCCATTGCCGATCTTTAGGCAGACCTCATTCTTTCCGAGGACCCTACTGCTTGCTAGCCCCTGCATAGAGGTACAAACGTGTGAGCTTGCACCAGTATCAAGAACCCAAGCTGTAGATGAGCTATATGAACCATTGGAACTAACATAACAAGAGATAGACATACCTTCTAAAGGTTTCTTTCCCTTATTTGCCTTTAACGAGGCGAGGTACTGCTGACAGTTCCTCTTCCAATGTCCATTTTTGCCACAGTGGAAACAAGTTCCCTTATCCGCAGCAACCTTTGTCTTGCCCTTATTCTTGGACACCCCTGCTGACTGCTGAGGAACAGAGCCTTTCTTGGACTTCTTATTCTTCTTCCCAGTCTTACTGGAAGAAGTACCAGCCACAAGAACGACTTCCTTATCCTTCCTTTTGTTGTTCATAGCATTTTGTGCAGTGACCAACATGTTCAGCAGCTCAGACAACGAACATGATAACTTGTTCATGTGAAAGTTCACAATGAACCCTGTGAAAGAATCTGGGAGAGACTGAAGAACTAAATCCACATGGAGTTCTTTGTCCATCTGGAACTCAAGCTTCTCAAGCTGTTGAATCAGCCTGATCATCTTCTGCACATGAGCTGTGACTTCAGTTCCCTCCTGCATTCTCGCACGGAACAATTCCTTCGATATCTCATATCGTGCGGTCCTGCTATTCTCCCCATATAACTCCCTGAGATTCTTCAAGATCTCACGAGAACTCTTCATGTTCTCATGCTGCTTCTGCAACTCATTGCTCATAGAAGCAAGCATATAGCAGCGGACCTTCATGTCATCAACAAACCACTGATCATATGCGTCCTGCTGATCACTCGTAGCATCCCCGCCAGGGAGTTCAATCTCCTGAGTCTCCAAGATATATCCCAGAGCCTCCATGTTTAGGACAATGTTCAGGTTACGGAGCCAGTCCGAAAAGTTAGGCCCAGTGAGCCTATTATCATTCAGTATGCACGAGAGAGGATTCATAGATTTCATACTTATCATGACTGCAGAAAATAACAAGATTAAATTAATGAATTTATGTATATATAACCATAATGACCAGGGACTTTCAATCAAAATGGTCTCCCACTATTTTTTCGAATCCTACACTTCCAAAATAGGAAACGGGAATCCTAATTGAAAAAAAAAATTCCTAGCGGGTGATTGAATTCTCATAAAATACTAATTCCCTCAGGTACCTGCCATTATTGGAAACAAGTATTCTACAAGTGAACAACTCTTTATTCAGTACATCTCTATGTACGGCTCAATCAATTCGGCTCCTAGTACTCTGGACCTCAGGTGCCTGCCGTTATTGGTCCATTATACATAGTTAAGTCTAACCCACCAAACCCTAGATATCATCTACCTCAGGTGCCTGCCGTTATTGGCAACTGACAATCTAAAACATCACATGTTTTAACATTCATGCAAAAAGATCTCTTAGTCTGTCTCATGCCCCCGTGTGTCCACGACCAACAACGAAACAAATTAAAACTCTCTGGAGAATGCTTTGGTGGAGAGCCATGACAGAGGTTCGCAACCTCATGCCATTCTCGACTTAATATTTTAATTTGGAAGATTTTATTTAAGGTGACCTAATTACTATTCGGTTTCACTTTGCACATTATCTGTATTCACACATCACATGCATAAATATGTACTCGGAATTGATAAAAACATGATCATGGATTTACTATTAGCCTAATCCTAGAGCCACAAGAATTAAGCAAAAATTTCCAAAAATCCATAATCACACGCCATGCTCGAAATTTATAAAAGGAAACTAATAGCATAAAAGGAAATAAATTTCGTGCCAATTTTGTAACTCTTTACAAAATATCCAAATATCTCATATTAGGAAATTTCCAATTTTTAAAATTATACAAGATATCATATATCTAGTGTATCTTCAAAATTCCTTTTTGATATCAAATATCAAATTTCTAAGCTCATTAGAATAGGATATCAAATATCCAATTTCCATAAAATCAAATTTTACGAAAACGATTTTGGTAATTAATTGTTTCGGAAATCTAATTTCCAAAATTATCGAAAATTGTCCATTGTGCGACCGTCACCGGCTCAATGCAGCCGACTCACCTCAGCCATTCCTGACCGAAAGAGCACAAGCACCCATGAAGAGCCGTTCAGCTCATCCGTTGGGCAGCAGCCACCCGGGACAGTCCCGAGCATTAGCAACCCGGTCAGCAACGGCTGAAAAATAGCCCGTCTCACCCACTGAGCAGCGGCAGACAAGCAGCTAGATCAGCCACCAATCAGCTCTGTTCTGACCGAGAAGAACAACCATCCTTGTCCAACAACCAGCAGCAAACAATAAAATAAAAAAAAATGTTCAACAACCATCCAATTTACCCGAGACCAATAGCCACTGATTAGGCAACAATTGCCCAAAACAATCAGCCAAAAACAATGTTCTGCTCGTAAATGATCAAGCTGCAGCTACTAAGCAGCCAAGAGACTCAATCAAATTGAATTCTCTTGGGCCGGTTACGAGAAACAATTTCTCGTGCCCTATTCGATACCAATTCATTAAACACTTTAATAAATCACAATCAACACCAAAATTAGGCACAAATTATGTATCTAAACGATTAGAAGGATGGCTTTGATACCACTGTTGGAAAATCGAGCACGTGCACAGCGAAAAGTTTAATTACGGTAAAAATCAAATTTTTATCGCGTGCTCGTTTAATCAAAAACTTCAAGATGACATCTTGATATAGGAATCACTTTCTAAACGAATAGATAACATCACACAATAAATCCATAAGAAAAGTTACGAACTTTTCACTAACCTTATTGATTCGAGTCGATCAAATTAGCCGTCCAAGTGTCCGGCCTCTAGCTCGTCCACACGAGCACGTCTCCACCGAGATTAGACTCCTCTCGACCCGTACACTCCGATCTAGGTCACCAATCTCGAACGGAATCGTCACGGAATGAAAGGATCTCTTCAAGGACGCCAAGGACAACACTGAAACGCCGAATCGGATCCGAGAAGAACTCCGATCAGCCTTGGGAGTTCACGGCAACAATTGTTCAGCCGTCTCTCCTCTTCCTCTCTTTCTAATATTAGGGTTTTCGATCAATTAACCTCTAGGGTTAACCATAAGAACATATCTATATATATTCTTACCCTATGGACTAAAATGCAATTATTAATTAATCAGAATTAATTAATAAATCACAAATGAGTCCTCACAATTTAAGTCATCCAATGACTTACCCTTATAGTTAAAAAGAAAGATTAAATAAATCCTTGACACGAGTTTCTATCAATAGACAATTTATTTACAGAAACTTTCCAAATAAGAAAACTATCGTGTTTCCTTAATATATTTATCCTTGATATTGAACTCGGCTTCAGGATGTGCTAGCACCCTTACAACCACATTGCAAGCCTCGTTCGATAATTAATTTCTAATTAACATTCTTAATTAGAATTAATTCTTTTCTCGGTTTAGACACGCTCAATGTGTGTGACTAACTAGGTTCATCATCAAATGGCAATGGGATTATAGTATCAACTCATTTGATACTACCAAAAATTCTTTTTGTAATCGAAAGCATAATTCCCAAAATGCCCTTGGTTCCCAAAGTTCACGAGTGATACCTAGCAGCATATCGTGACAATCCAAAAGATGACGAATGTATAATTGGAACATTCTGATGAACCTCTGATCATATATACCATGCACTAAATCCTTTAACTACAAGATCCCGATCTAACTAGAGTTACGGTAAATGCCAAACTCTATAGCCGATCATATGGACTCTCTAATTTCATTCTTAGATCCTTAGCACTTGAACAGAAACTCCTTTCTATTCAGGTCTATCTACCCCGGCCGAGGATTTCTCGATCCAGAATAAAACTCATATCCATAGGACATTTTCCCTGTTTACTCAGGTTAGTGAATTCCGTCTTGATCAGACACCTAACTCCAAGTATAACTAAGGACCACTATCTGCCGAATACTCACGCTAAGCACAAATACGTTAGCAGTAGCAAATCCTAATTACCCATACTTGAGATAGCGTTCCATCTCAGGTCTAAGGACTATATGCACTAATACGATCCAGATAACATTCATTGACATTAGTAAATTACCGTATGAATGTTATCTGCACGTCACGTTCGACTACTTATCATATAAGTATCCACATATCTGTCATGATAACAGTTATCAAATAGCATGAGACTCACTACTTCATCTTCATTAGTATCTGTATACTAATCATGGAAACAAATAGAGATGACGATCTATCTGGAGAAATAATGTCCAGTTAAGTCTCCTACGATCGTGAACAGTTTAAAGATATTCTTACCGAATTACTTCGTCACTCATATTCTTAACTCTTAAGAATGAAGTATTCAAAATATCTTAAGGACTTTATTCTAATAAACATAGACAATATACGAATAATAGAATAAACATTATTGCCATAAAAGGAATTATTCAAATACATAAATCAAGCTCTAGGGCATATCACTAACAGTCGTATGCTACCCATTCTTTTCGCTATTATAAATTTCACCTCCACAGTGTACGCCATCATCATCATGACATAGACCGTTGAAGATCCAGCCAAGCTAGTAACCCATATCCATATTGTTCGCTTGGAGCCACAAGTGTCGCATAAACAAATCCTAACACATTAAAAAAAAACTAGTCATTATTTTGTTCTTGCTAGGCTTCAACATTAATGGACCAAGAAATATTAATATACATATTACTTTGCGTAAAATCATACAATCCCACTTTCGGCGCTGGTTAGGTGAATCTCTTACGAGATTAGGGTTGACAGGCGTGCTAGGATGCAGTCCCAAGGATTAGTAGTAAAACTACTTGCCGACCTCACCGTGCTAGAGCATAGCGCCACGGCTCCGGAGGTTCGTAGGTCTAGTTGGCGGCTGGGTTTAGGAGAGATATCATTGGAAGCGTTAACAATGATGTTCAGATGATTACGCAGCACGAGGATTTGGCCACTAGGATCCTCCCCAATACGAGTGCTACAATCGGATGACGTCGAAAGAGACGGCTAGAAGCCGGTCTTTAGTGCAGCTCACGGTTGTCGTGGCTCATGAGAGACTTGGATAGCTTCACGATTGAGTTAGCTATAAGTAAAATGAAGTGCTGGGTCCGGCTATAGGTTAGGGGCTATAGACCCATATGTGAATGATTAGCTTGAATATGTGGTTCATTTATCTTTCCGACCTGAATGTGTGGCCCGTTTATTTGGAGTCGGATTGTATAATTTGTTTATAAGTACACATGCCATGCGAAATCTCTAATTCATTTTTTAATTACATTGTACATTCACGAACATGGACTTCATCCTAGAATTAATAAACTTGACTATAAATAATAAAAAGTGTTAGAACTATTAGGAGCCTAGGAGGGTATCTAAAGGGTGATCTATTGGCTTGCGGGCCTTTAATCTCATAACAAAGCCCCCGAACTCATTTCTCTAGTGAGTCAAAACATAAATCTTTAGGCAGTTAGTATCCTGATACCACAAGTGACTTAGGTGGTTCACCGGCCTAATAAATAATGTAATGACGACTTCAATCCCGGTTGGGTCCCAGACCACATGAGCTAATAGAACACAAGCGTCGGTGTCAGAGGCCTAAAAGCCACGCCATGTGACAGCTGACTTGTGTTTTTATTCCATTTTGTTGTTTCTTTTCAGCTTATTTTTCCAAGTGTAATATGCCAAAGTATAATATACCATTCCTATTGACTTCCCAATTGTGTTGTGACCTCCCTGACTTGGGCTCTGCTAGTCCGCTGACGCGCCAGTGGGTTTGGTGTTCGTTGTCTATCGGTGCCTGGGAGGCCTCTTGTGGCCAGAGCGAGAAATACACTGCTGGCATTTCTCTTCTTCGTGGGGTGACTCCTCCCTGCTCCCCAGTTCATCCTCTTCCGAGGCCACTGCATCTGAGGCACTAAGGACTGCACTAGATATGTCCTTTGTTTCGAAAGAGCGTGTTAAGTGTTGATATTTTCCTAGGACGTAGACCAACAAAAGAGCTTATCTCACAGGACTTTCTTGAGAGGCAGGGAGTGTATCTCTCGAGGATAAGATGCATTCGTCCTCGCTTTATATTCCAGGACCCTAACGGTCAGTAAAGAAGAGCTTCACATGCCAGTATCTAGCCGTGGCGGAGTAATAATTTTATCACATTAGCTTACGATGCTACAAGCATGAGACTTATGGGGCGTTTCACTATTATCTACTCTATCTGCCTGCAATTGACCAATGTGAGAAGCTTTCATGGTTTGATAGTTTTCACCTTTTAAACCTGTTTATCTAGGCCTTGACATACTAAGAATGTCTATTTTGTGATTTGTGTAGGCCAATCCCATGCTTAATTATTTTGTGGATGCATTCGTGGAGGATTTGAATACGATTGGCGCTTGGGAGCATCAATGTAGCGAAATTGGCCTCTGTTTGGGAGGAGCTCGAGGACAACAATGCCCTCGCCCAAGGGTACATTGCTTTACTGGAGGCAATGTTGACAGATACTGAGTGGCCCTAACTGTAGAGCGCGAGGCAAAATCAACGCCGAGAAGCAAGCTGTTTAGCTGGAATAGGGCCTCGACGCTTTTCCCTCGGCACATTTGGGAGTCGTGTGGTCCTTGGAGCAGCACGTGAATGACCTCACCTGTTGATTGGAAGCTGCCCTCGCAAGCGATGACGAGGAGATTGTATCTGTGAAAGCTGCTGCCCTTGTTGAATACCATCTGCGCGGACCCGAATTTCATCTCTTCGGGGGCCGCTTGCACGCGACCGAATCGCGTGGTTTGGGAGTGTTCACCTTCCCATAGTGACGCGTGAAGGCTACTCGTGAGAAGGGAGTTGCCACTACTTGTTTACGACCCAAAAGTCGAGGGACAGTAAGTTGCCCAGGTCTAGGGGTATGGGCTACACCTAGTTTGCTAAGGCAATGGTCATGCGGAATCGAAAATTTCGAGTTCAAGGGTTCTATTACCTGCGGGCGTATATCCCGCACGTCTTTTCGGTACTCTATTTGCCTAGGGCTTGCCATTTTTTATTTATTTACCGCATGAATTGGGTTGCACTCGCCTTATTCGTTTTAACACCGTAAATCTGGAAAAGAAAAAAAAAAACCGATCGGCTCAAGCTAAGACCCGAGAAGAGAGTAGGCCCGTGTATCGAGGACTTGGTCCACCATCCTCGCTGTGGTTCACCTGACCATGACGATTGGTTCCCCACGCGGACCAAAACCACAAAGCGTTGGTTTACTCATCCCTGGGAAAGTAGGCCGGTTCGATCGATTCTACCTTTCAAACCGTTCACTCACCAACCGGGATTTTTAGAATGAATGAATATACAATGTAAAATCTCACACTATTTTCTCAAATAATGAAAATTACAAATTATAATGACTGAATCACAATCAGTTTGCGTTCAGCCATTATTCCACTCACTGTGAGATTTGAATAGACGAAAAAACAAATTAAGGCGATGCGGGCTCAGAGAGCCGGGGGTCAGGTCCGGCCGAACCGACAAATAGCAAGAGGGTCAGTTGACCCTTAAGATGGCCGTGAGACCGATCGAGCTCCCGGACGATTGTCAAGCAACAATTCACGCACCCAATCCGAGTCATCTTCCACTTATACACTACTCGGAGCAAAGTGGTGACTCATATATATATATATATATATATATATATATATATATATATATATGAGATATGGGTAAATAGATCCCGATCAACTCAGTAAGATCAACCTGGAGGGACCCTAGAAAAATGTCCATGACCAAATTCGACGGATCAATCCAAGATCAATTGCCATAGGCTGCGTGAGAAAAACAATAGGAATTGATTGAGATTCGGTATGGTCAACCAGTCAAAATTAGCTAAGATCTAACTTGGTTGAAATTGTTCATAATTGGTCGGGTTAACTATGGTCATTGTCAAAGTCAACGTCGACCCGCAGAAAAGGCCATCACGAACTACGATCGAACTACCTATGACACTTGATGAGCACTGTTTTGACATTTGACTTACCCTCAGACCCAGTCAAGGCCGATCAAGGCTCTGATCGATTAAACCAAGCGATTAGTTGTCATTCTCAACTACTCCAATCCACTAGGCGATTTTTTTATAGGCAAAGCTCACCGAGTCATGCTTTCAGCGGTTTCGTAGCACACGTAGCTCGTCCAAGACGTGAAGATATGATTTTTCGAAGTCTCAAGTGGGATTAAAGGCTAACAGGGGAAGCTACACTTCAGTGCAATGTTCTCCGATGAAATCGATGACTTTTTCAAGCCCAATTGCCACATACCATGTTTTTCTCTTGAAATTCGACGAGTCGGCGATGTTTTGGCATGAGAATCAACTGAAAAGCTTATCCTAACGGTCCTAAATGGTGTCGGCAGCCTTGACTATGCGATAATAGCTTAAATTAGGCCACCACCATTACAAAATCCTCCTTGTCGAAGAGAGAGAGAGAGAGAGATGAGAGGCAGAGGGATGGGATCTGCCACCACCATGCCTCTGCCGCTCATCTCATCTCTCTCTTTAGGGGCGATTTCCGCAATGGCGGCTATTACCACTATCCAAACGAGATTACTGGTGACCTCAGGGTACGTCGATGACCTCATTGGGGCGGTGATTGCTTGGAAATATTGAGATATTTTGTATCGGATTATTTCTTCTGTAAGATTGTATGATTAGGAAGAAGAGCTATTATTTATTTATTTATTTTGGATAAGTGATGTTTCTATTCATCACAAAGCACTTTACAAGTAATCCAATCATCTTCTATACAAGAGCAAAAAACCAGAGCAAACTCAAATCAACTCTAAGGATCACTTAACAAGTAAATCCACTCATCCTCAGTACAAGAGCAACTTTTGTTGTTTTTATAAGAGTTAGTCACAATAATTAGTCATGAACGAAATTATCTTATCTATATATCTGTTCTAATAGTGGTCGTTAGTTTTTTTGATTGAAGTGCAAATGCATAGGCCTTTCATCTAGTTTATATAAATAGACAGATCGATTGATCAACAGATAGATTATACACTTATTGACCATGGGAAATTTAGAGGTGGGAGAGTTTTTCCCATAAAAGTAAAAAACAAAAATTATTGTTTCGTTTTGTTTCGCAGTTAAAATCACAAAAATTTGAACTTTAATTTTAACTCAACACACTTCACAACAAAAATACACATTTCTTAAATAAAAAATTTAAACTTTAACTTTAAATCAATCCATTATACAACAAAAATACATATTTTTCAAGTCAAAAATTTTAACTTTAATTTTAACTCAACGCACTATACAAAAAAAATACAACTTTTTAAAGTCAAAAATTTGAACTTTAACTTTAAATCAACACATTGCACAATTATTTGTCCTTTTCGACAATTAAAATTAAAATTACTTTAACTCTGAAATCAAACGAACTTGAAAATCAGTACCGTCTAAAGTATTTGCAAGTTCATTAAGGAAGTGGAAGAATCCTCCCACCCACCTTTACCAGCTGGGTTTGGCAGTGACTCAAAGACTTTAATAATCAATTAGACCTGGAAAAATGAATTTCTTTGTATGAATGATACAACCAAACGAATTGATTAATGACTTTGATCAAGAAATACTACCAAACAATCATTTGGTTAGTCAACAAACCATCATCAATCCCCCCATGAAGCACACGAATAAACTAAAACCGTGACAAAAACTCTTGTCCCGGGTTAGTAGCGTCTCATACATTGTCTTCTGTCAATAAACAAAAGTATTGAATGGGTGAATGCATAAATACATCCGAATCAATCTGGACATATACATAAAGAGTATATAAAATGGATTCTGGTGGAGTGAAATTCCATCCGATCGCGGACTTACAGTGCAAGATTTCACTTCCATTGATCTTCGTTAGTCATCTTCATGGATCACTTCTTGTTTTCTTGTAAATGGTCATCTAATAGTCGTCAAACTGATTACACCATACAAATGATTTCATAGTTAGCGATCTTCACATATCAATTTTTGTTTTCTTTCACTCATTGCAAAATAAAAATTCAAAAAGAAGAAACGAGAAGTAGAAGATGAGGGGGGAACACCAACTTTTCAATCTTTCTCAACTTTGCTTCCCTTTTCATCCAAGTCCCAAGCTTTTAGCCTCTCCCCCTTTTCATTGTTCTCCTTTCCCCACCCCTCTCTCTCTCTCTCTCTCTCTCTCTCTCGGTCTCTCTCTGTGTGTCTTTCCTGATCAGATGTTGCAGTTAGGCATATACTATCTTGCAATTTAGAGCCCAATCCCTTCTTTATTCCCAGCACCATCAGCCGCAGCCTCCCCCTTCCTCAGCATGGGCTCGACAGGCAACCCGAACCCGTGGGCGCCGTACAACACGTATAAGGACTGTTCGCTCGGAATCTGCAGCATATACTGCCCGCAGTGGTGCTACATCGTGTTCCCGCCTCCCCCTCCTTCTGACTCCGAGGACGGGTCCGGTAGCTACTTCTCGCCCCTGGTGATTGCGGTGATCGGGATCCTCGCGAGCGCTTTCCTCCTCGTGACTTACTACACCCTTGTCAGAAGGTACTGCGGGAGGCGGCGCCAGCATCATCAAGGCAATCATCATCAGGTAGCGGATGATGCCAACATCGGTATGGTTAATGAGGCAAACAGGCAGGTCAATGGCAGCGGGGCCTCCGGGTTGAATGAGTCGATCATAAAGTCGATAACCGTATATAAGTACCAGAAAGGGGAGGGCCTGGTCGACGGTACGGATTGCTCGGTCTGCCTCAGCGAGTTCGAGGAGAATGAGAGTCTCCGGCTGATGCCGAAATGCAACCACGCCTTCCACCTCCCTTGCATCGACAAGTGGCTCAAGTCGCACTCCAGTTGCCCTCTCTGCCGCTCGAACATTGCTTCGCTCGGCGCCCTCCCTCCAGCCCAGTCGTCACGAGTCGCCCCGAATCAACCGCCATCGACTGCTGTACTAAACGTTAACTCACACGCGTACTGTCGGGCAACTGATGCAGTGCCTGTCCTGGTGATTCAGGATGATCAGAGACTCTTAGTCCGGGACGAGACCGTGATCAGCCTGTTCTGCGATGGCAGTGTCTCGGCAGCATCAAAAGCGCCATCTCTGGGTAACTCGGATAGCCCGGGCCCCAATGAGAGCAATCGAATCGGGCAAGAGGCTCCACGGGGAATCATGAAGAGGTCAGTTTCTCTTAATTCTTCGCTCTGGGGACAAGGGGGCGCTTCCATCTCGGATCATCAGGATCAAACTGAAAACCGGAACCTGCGATTTTCGATCGCAATTGGGATCTCGGGATCGCCTAATGTAAGAGAATCAAACGATACTATAGGGACTAATAACATCTTAGCCGCTAGTCTCCCTGAAATAAAGAGATCAATTTCCACAGGGAGGTTTATCTTAGGAAGGTGTAGCCCAGGGAGGACTTGAGTCTCGCCCACTTGAAAGAGGTACAAAAACAGATAGTTATTTCTTCTTCTTTTTTTCCCTTATTCTTTATTCTGTACAAATAACAAATTTTTATTGATGCGATACGGTATTACCGAGGTCCAGCTTAATTAGACTTTCGTATACACGACTCATGCATTTTGTCCCATAAATTTTACTTTGGATTCCTTCTGGATAAGACGATCAGATCAGGTTAGGCGCTTGCAAATCAAGTTGCCAGCTGTTTAGCCTATTATGATGACGAGAATTACATTTTACGATACAATCGCACTAGCAGAACAGTTTTTTTTTTTTGATTTAGTATCCGAAAATTCAATTGAGACTCGATTAATTTCATTAGAGCCGGATCGACTCACTAACGGATAAAATTCGTAAATTTTCTGCACTCGCAAGTATTCGAATTTGAGATCTTATTTAAGTAGAGTAAGAATCACTTAAATCAACTTACGTTTGTGGATGATAACTCTTTTTGACGAGACTATATTGCTCCGTTTGGTTTCGCAGTTAAAATCACAAAAATTTTAACTTTAAATTTAACTCAACACACTACACAACAAAAATACACATTTCTTAAGTAAAAATTTTAACTTTAACTTTAACTTAACACACTACACAATCATTTGTCATTTTCCACAATCAAAATCAAAGTTACTTTAACTCTGAAATCAAACGCACTATATAATTCTACATGGTGGTGTCAACAATATTGCTGGCTTCTTTCCATGTCAATATTGCTGGCTTCTGAGATCAAGTTTTAGCTTGAGAGCTTAATCATACAGTCGTCTTTCAGGCATTTATGTTGAGTTTGATTTGGTAGATTGGGTTCGAAAGAATACAAGATTTAAAAAGAAATCCTTTTCCAGTATTTAGTAGATATTATGACAGGTGTAAAGGACTATGATTGGACATGATAACTTATTAAGCAACAAATCCGGCTTAAGACGAAAATATGCCTAAAGACGAAAATACCCCTGTATGAGGAGTGGGACAACAAAGAAGGGCGATGGGGCTTAGCATTGGTCACTACAGTCCTTAAAGGTCACCAAAAGGTATAGATGGACTGAATTAAACTTATAAACCTCTCTTATGATTAAAAATATATATATATATATATAAAAAAAAAGTTGTAAATGACCTCATCAATTACATTCTTAATCTTGAATGATTGTCTAAACGGATCACGGCATTTCCAAAAACATGAATCATAATGTGAATTCCAACTAAGTTTCTACGACCTTGCCTGAGAATTGCCTAAAACAGGGGAGATCTTGCCATGGAGTATCAATAACATTTTTTCTATCAGTAACGCTTGACCTAAGAAAAAGTGAATATGAAGTTAAGTTTTTCATGACAAAAATTTTAATGATAAAAAATTTAAAAAAAATGGAAGATTAAATTTATTTATTATTTATTTTGCTAGTTGTCATTCAGGTATAAAACGACCATGGGGCAGCCAGCTAAATGAAAGAATCGAATCTTCTGATTTTATTAGCGTGAAAAAGTTTCAAGATTATTTCCAGATGGTACCACAGTCCTTATGTCTTAAATTTTCAAACATTAATAGATCCTCCACAAAAGTTACTCCTCCACAAAAGTAACGAACAAGGAGACATATTCCAACATCAGATTCCAGCATCAAAAGCAAATACAAAGAACAAAACTACCAAAAAGGAATTTTGGTGCAATAGCAAGGTCCCCAATTTAGGATAAATAAATTTGGAATTCAAATCTTATCGAGCAACTTCATGTGCCTTTTTATTTTCCTTTTCCCTCCGTTCCTTTCCGGGTCCATGAAAATTATTCCTTCGTGATGGGTCCTGTCTTTCTTCTTACGTCTTTGGATAGTTGTTTTAATCCTATTTTTGTTGAATAAATGAAGTTGTCACGACGCGTTATTGCTTGCCTTGAGTTGGCAGGATCTCTCAGGAAAACAGAAAAGGACACGGCACCCAACTGTCAGCTTCAATTGGAATGACACTTTGCCAAATGGGTTTATTTCTTATGTATTGACCTTTTAATTGATTGTAACCTAATATGGTTGATTGGATCAGACATCCGATATATCAACAATTTCCTTGTAGAAAGTTAGATATCGTTATCGACATGATCCGTATTACACATTACGTTGTAAAAAGCATCAAACAATATCACTGCAAAAGGAAAAAGAACACACATAATTAATTATCCACCATGCTGAAGAAATAACTTCTTTCAAATTACCTACCAGCCGGATTTCCCTAAATTTTCCTCAATTTACGATTAAGGAAGTTTAGCACATGTTCAGAGTGACGCGAATGACTCGATCCAATTTGTTGTATTTAAGGTTGACAGTTAAAATCGGCCTTAGCCTTATGTAAGTCTTTATAGCCCATCTCTTTCTTTCCATTTTTTTTTTCGTGCATTTATACTAAATCATTTAAGGTAGTTATGCCCTTATATCAATTAAATGATTTAATTTTCAACCAGAAGATGGCATATACTCTCAAGTTAAAGTTAAATCAATTAAAAATTTATTTGTTATTTATATTTTCGTTTTAAGTCCTATGGACCCCTCCTATAAAAAAGAAATACATATAGATACTTTTCCTTGAAATTTTGCTAAATGATACTTAATTATATTCTAACAAAAATTAATACTCCAACCCATTACCATATCAAATTAATAAGAGAAAAAATCACCGTTGGTCCTTGACCTTTAAATGCTTTCTCTATTTTTCGGTGCGAAGCCTCTGTTATCCGGAAGCCCATTTAAATCTCAACTAATCCAATAGAGCCGAGTCGGCCCACTAAGGGGTATTGCATTCTCTATTTCATCCTAAGCTTTTCTTTTTTTAAAAAAAAACTTATTCTTAATGTTTCACAAATTGTCCACCTTGATTTTTCCGTTTGAAATTTCGATTAATTTATTGTGTAATATTTTTAAGAATAAAAACTCTAGAAAAAAATAATGTTTTAACAAGCAATGAGACTCTTCACCGTATACTAAACTGCTACTTGTCATATCTTGCTCGGTATTTGGTTTTGGAGTAGAGTTATGCTATACTCTACTCCATGAGATATAGATAAAATAGTTTGGAGAAATTACTATTAAAAAATTTATTATAATAATGGTTAAGGAAAAGTATGTAAAAAAATTGGAGAAAATGATAAAAAAAAGTAATAAAAAGTTGTGATAATTTAATATTAAAAAATTACTTATAATAATAGTTAAGAAAAAATATTTGAGAAAATTTATTATTAAATTTAAAAAAAGTGATGATTGTATTGTGGAATTAAGAGAAAATTAAAGTTGAGTATAATAGAGTTGAATTATATTAAATAACCAAACAAAGAAACACGTCCACTATCATGCAATATTTTTTGTGAATAAAAAAATAAAATAAATAAAAAAGATAATAAATTTACAGAGTCTGCTATCCATGACTACAACTGATCTGGGAGACTCAGTAATCTAGAAGAGGTAATTGGTGCCAAGCAAGCTCCCCGCCCTTTTGTACTCGCACCCCACAATATCGCTGCCAGCTAGTGTTTCTCGTTACCTAATCCGAGGCGGTGGCTCACTATCCCTTCTCTTACTTCTTGTTAGCGTTGTCCCTTTCTAATTATTAATTTTTTAAAATTACTTTTTATTTATGAAAATTATTAGCAAATTTGTACAGAAAACTTGTGGTTACGTGCCAATAGCTACCATCATCCGATGAAGTTGCAAATGACCACTTTGGTGGCTGATAACCTCGAGTGGAGGTATTGATGTGCAAAACTTTTACTTACTGCTTATCAGCGATGCACCCATATCCAATCCAAAAGTTCGAACTTGTAGATTGTGGTATTCATTTTCTTATAAACCCAATGATTTCTTTATATCTTTCCGATATGGACACAATGACTCTTAACACTCACATTCACATGGCTACATATGACTTTTAAACTTCACATACACGTGCCGCGTGGACTTGAATCCTCGCTCTTCAAAGTTGACAACGAGTCAGGGCTGGACTTCCATGCCCGGAACTTAACCATGTGGTGGGCATTCCACTTCCATGCGCAGGCGAGAGGGGAGACAATCAATTACGAGGCAAGGTTTCTCTTAGCACTCGGATTTAAAAAGACCACGAGTTCCACAGTCGAGTCAACAAAGGCGCACTTTCGCACTATCGACAAGGAAATATTAGACGTGGCATGGTGTGAGACCACATGACGCGTAATCTGCTCTAATACCATGTAAAATTTTCATCCACTGACTTATAAACTATTGGGCGCATCTCTAATATAAAAACTCGAATTTACAAGTTGTGGTATCCAATCTCTAATTAAATCATAGATATTTCTATATCTTTTCAGTACGAGACACAATGACTCT
Organism: Punica granatum; assembly: GCF_007655135.1. NCBI lineage: Eukaryota > Viridiplantae > Streptophyta > Magnoliopsida > Myrtales > Lythraceae > Punica > Punica granatum. The sequence goes on along the minus strand of NC_045130.1, from coordinate 25,123,101 downwards.
CAACATGCTACAAATGAGGTCCTCATTGCCAAGACATATAAAGGATTCCTAGTTTAGAATATCGATGTTAAATGTAGGGCCTTGTTGGAAGCTCTGCCCTAGATAGAAGGGTTTAATAGCAGTCAGCAACTCGGACAGAGTACCTACAATCATTATATTATTTTGAATTTTCTTAATTATCGCGAGATATTTTTCATTCATAGATAATTCACATGTCAATATTTAAATAGCAAAACCAAAGTGAACTTATTGTGACTTGTTGAGATGCTGAACATAAACGAAGGACAAAATTGAAAAAGCAAATGAAGATTGACAACCAAAAGAACTTATTTAGTAGGTCAACTCGTCAATAGATGGTGAGTTATAGTGTATTTGGTTTTAGAGTTGAGTTGAGTTGAGTTTTGATTTTAATTTGTTTGTAATGATTGTAATGTTGAATTATGAGAAAAAGTGTGAAAAAACAAAGAATAGTTGAAAAAAAAAGTAATAATTGTATTGTTAAATTGTGAAAAAAATAATAATGAACAGTTTGAAGAATTTATTATTAAAAATTAAATTGAATGGTTAAAAAAATAAAGAAAAATGAAAAAGTAATAATTATGTTATTGACTTTTGTTGTGTAGTTAGTAAAATTGGAGTTAAAATTTTAAAATCATATTACGAAATCAAACAAGCCAATTAATTTTTTTATGAAAAATGGGGTAGAGTGCCATTTTACTAAATAATGGAGTAGGGTGCTATTTTACTAAAAAATGGGCTCGGTGTCATTTAGCAATATTTTAAAACCGTATTTGGATTAAAGGTTACGGAGGGGTGGGATGGGGTGTGATATTGTGGATTATGGAGTGATGGAGTTGTGTGGGTTATGAAGGAGTTATTTGATTCTCCATGATTATATTTTATAATGTTATTTTAATGGTTGATCTTCCCAACCCTCCATAACACTTCAATTTGGTGGAACTAAAAAATAAAGGTTATGAGGATTATGATGGAGTTTGTTTCAATTTGGTGGAATTAAAAAATAAATGTTATGAGGATTATGATGGGGTTTGTTATCCTTTCTTAACCCTCTCCCTCTTAAAAATTTTAAAAGTCAATATGAGTTATCAATTCCCCTTCATAACCTACTTTTTAATATCCCTTCATATCTTTTTATCCAAACAAGCTTTTCGGTGAAGTGTGCAATTTACCTTAAAAAAAAGATTTAATTTCCATCTTAAATAATGAATGGTAAAACAATAAAAGTTGTTCTAACCTATGCCCAAGCATAGGATGATCAATCATCGGTTACCGTAAATGCCTAACCATTATTGAGAAAACAACTACAATTTGTGTGCCAAATATACCCTTTTTATTTTAAAAACACCCTCTTGAATCTTGACAAATATAGTCGATAAAATTAATTGCCAATATAATTATAAATATTAGTCTAGTAATTCTCTAGGATCTGTGGGTAACCTTGAGGCCTCTTACATTGCTATGCTATGGGATTGTCTAGTTGACCCTATTGACCGGGCTATGAATAGTGGCCTTAGGTTCGTCGGGTCTCTTTCTATCAGAATCCTGGGAAGTCGTAGCCGGAGATCCTTTGATGGCCCTCAAGAGCTGGTGGACTAAAACATGGTACTGATAATGCCTCTAACTTATATTTAATATAAAATTACTATATAATTTTATATTTGGGAGAATTTATATAATTTTGTTTTAAATCTTCTATTCTTCACCCTTTTAAGATGCAAAATTAATAATTAAGTTTTTTTCCGGTGCACAACATGGTATCCTGAAGCCCAATAAGCCCCCAACTAATCCAGTCAAACCGGATTGGCCCACTAAGGAATAAAACTCTCATAAAATGTATTTTTTCTATTCACAAGACTCGATCCCAAGACCTTGCTTAAGGAAAACAAATGTCGAACCGCTTGAACCAATCAACGTTGGTTAATAATTAAGTTTTTGATTATCAATATCTTCTAATAATTTTTTCAATGTGATTCTATTACGTAAATCATTCTCAATGATAAAATAAAAATATTCTTCTTCATTATGCTTATTGCATCAACTATAAGAATACGAGGAAAGATTATTAAAAAACTCGTAGGACAAAAAATGAAATTAAGAGGGCCAGAAAAGAGAAAAGTTGATTGCGATAAAAGAGAAGAAAGAAAAATATACGACTAAAAGAACAAAATTATGGAATTACAGAAATGGTCTTACAAGTTTATTTTTTTTCCGACATCAAGTTCCATAAGTTTGATTTTGATTTTTTTTCAATCCTAAACGCGTGTTCCATTAGACACTTATGGTCCAAATCATGACTGACCTTTAACGGGTACTGACGTGAATGTAAACAGCATTAAATAAAAAACTTACGTGAAAATTAAAACAATTACAACAGTGGTCCTAAAAGTTTTTCATCTATTGAACTTGAGTCCTATAAGTTCATTTTGGGAAAACTAGTCCTAAATCATTTCAAAAAGTGACAGTTTTGGTTATTCCATGACTAGCCATTAACATGCGATGATGTGGACTTAACGACGTGAATAAGATTACGGCTAGCCATTAATATGCTACACGTGGACCAACCATCATACGTCACTTCAGAAAATTCTTTAAGATAAAAAAAAACTAGAAAAGAAATTTTCAAAATTGAATAACATTAACCAAAATTAAATAAAAAAGTAGAAAATTTCAAAGAAAATGAAAATTAATATTTTTATAAAAATTTAACAAGCTTTAAAAATTTTAAAAGTTTTAGAAAAATAGAAGAAAAATTCAAAATAATACATAAATTAATTAAATTTATGGAAAATGGCGAGGTCATCAAAGGCTCAAGCCGGAGAAGCCCCCTTTCTGATTCTTCCCTCATCCCCGTCTCTCTCTTTCAAACGGAACAGGAGGGAATGACCGAATCGAGGGCTGGGCTTCCCCTTTCGGACACCCTTGCGACGAGGTCACCAAGGGCTCAAAAGCCTCCAGCGACCTCATTAGGAAGGAGGACTAGCCTGAAAAGGTTTTCAATATAGCCCTTCCCTTTTCTGTTTTCCTTCTATGAACATGTTGTAGTTTTTTTGAACTTTTATTTTAATTTTTAAACTTTTTATTTTAAATTTTATGAACTTTTATTATTTTCTTATTGTAAAAGAAATTTCATAAATTTTTGTAAATAAAATTAATTTTTTAAATTTTTATTTGAATTTAATGTAGTTTTCTTCTATTTTTATAAATTTTTTAAAAACATTTAAAAGTTTTTCAAGAAATTAATTTCTTTTTAAAAGAAATTTTAAGAATTTTTTTTTTTTTATTTAATTTTGGTTAATTTTATTCAATTTTTAGATTTTATTTTTTAAAAAATCTTTAAGATGGTTGGTCCACGTGTACTATATTAATGGCTCACCATAACCATTTTCACGTAATTAAGTCTACATCATCGCACGTTAATGGTTGATACAAAATGGACCAAGACTGTCACTTTCTGAAACGATTTAGGATTGTTTTTTACAAAGTTGAACTTATAGGATGCAAGTTTCAAAGTAGGTATTTTAAATACAGGTGGAAAAGATTTAACACCGTTTACGTCCACGACAGTATCGATTAACGGTTAGTCACGATTTGGACAATAAGTATCTAACGGAGCAAATGTTTTAGAACTGAAAAAGTCAAAATGGAATTTATATAACTCGATGTCAAGAAAGAGCAAAAATATAGGACCATTTCAGTGATTCTTTCCAAAAAAAGAATGAAAATAGAAAAATAAATAAAGTTACATGCCTAAAAGGTACTTTTCCTTATTATTAATATTATATGATATATTGAAAAATTGAAATACTTCTGAAGTTAATGGAGTACTCCATTGAATATCCTAACTGTGTTACTGAACGTAGTAATAGGGGAAGAATAATTTTTGTAAGAATGGTGCTTAGTGTTATTTGTGGAAACCACAAAGGAAGGAGTGTAATTTATCCTTATAATTAATATAAATAAATTATAAATCTATAGGATATAATGGTAGCGATAAAAATGAAGTATAATTAGAAAATTGATTGCCATTGTTAATTTCTAGTGGATCAATGGTAAATTTCATCATACACAAAGATAACGGAATCCGAAAATTAAGGTTTTTTCTTTGGAAATGTATTTTTAACAAATTATGTTAACTCAATAATTTAAAGAAAATGAACAATCGATTTTTTTAATAAATTTGAATTTAATGATAAACACAATAAGATTAAATTCATAATAGACAATTTTCTTCTTTATATGTGTTGGGATCCAGAAAATTAGGTCGCAATCACGAATGATCTACGTGTGTGTTGTTGATGACGTATCCACGATCCACAAACCACGAGTACCTGCACAAGGGGAGATCAGGGGTGGTGTTCCCATTTCCTTTGCCGATGCTCTAATTAAATTATGTCTTATGTATGAGGGAAAGAATGTGCAAAGTGCCAATTACCCTAACTAAAGACATAGATTACGTTACCACATCTCCCACATATTTAGCTGATCCATACCTCGATAAAATAGGCAAGCTATGTCGGATTGCTTGACTGATATGCACTTTAGTCATTCAAACAATCGGGCATGGCCTAATGACTCTGGGCCTGCATCGCCCATTCCAAGTTGGGCTTCGCTGAGCATGGGGGAGCATCGCTTGGCCTCATGGGCCTAAACGGACCAGTCCCAAAATCTAGTCCCCAACAGTATGAAATACATTGCAGTAAATTATAGTATTTGGGAGGCACTAATTTAGAATTGTTCAAATTTGAAAAAGATGATTTATTAATACTTGAAAGACATAATGAATAGGCATAATTCTTTTTTTTTTCTCGGCCAAATTTCATAATCACCTTTTTAACTCATAAAAGATATATTGTAATATGACAATTGTAATATGGTTTGATATATTTAGATTTTATTTGCTTGATGTTTTTATTTAACCCTTCGTTTGTAATATTATGATATTATCATAAAATCATATAGCACTGATATGGTAGCACCCGTATATGGTTAATCACCATACGGACTAAAAGTGTCTAACAGACCAAACGTATAGATTGATTCGGCATTTTTAATTTATAGAATTAAATTGACTGATGACTAAATTTATGATCAAAACTGTATTTTTTTTAAAATTGTAAGTTATCTAGATAATTTTTTATCAGATAAAAAATAGATTGCAGCTGTGATGAATTCATGCAATTCGCCCGCTCGCTCGCTCGCTCGCTCGCTCTCTCCACGTTCCGAGAGATACTCCAACCAGGAAACGCGGTGCTTTGTCCCCCCCTCTAATTCCCCTTAATGATTTAGTTAAGCAATTCACTAACCGGATAACAAATAATAATTCATCGCGGAGACCAAGTTGTTTAATACATAATATAATGTATATTAACTCAGACAGTAATCTTATGCCATATGCCATTAATTAAGAAATGCTTTCGTACAATTAACTGTTATTAATAATTAATGTGTGAAATGGAATTAACTCACGGGACAAATTAATTAGGATCAGTCATTAGTAATTAACTTTTTAAAGATTTAGAGAAGCCATTCCTTATTAATAAACGTTTGAAATCACACCACCAGTACGGTGGTCTAGTGGTTAAGTATTAAGCGCTCCACTTGAACATCACGAGTTTGAACCTCACTGAGGACGTAGAGCTCGCCACTATGTGGGTGTATTATGTGATGGCGGTGGCCGGCCCATAATTCTTGATCCAGTGGGCCTTGACTTAATTCACTAGTGTGTTGGTGGGGCTGTGGTGACCAAGTTGGGCTAAAGTCACAGCGAGCTATGGCGAAAGAAACATTCCGTGGTGATTAGGTTCCCTTAGTTGGGACAGCCACATCGGGCTAATAACCTGATCTAACCTTTTATTTATAAAAAAAAAAGTTTGGGATCACATTACACATCACATGGTTAATTTTATAGTGACTAGTATCTATGCACATTTATCTTGATATATGTATTTCCAAGGCCTCTAAATCCACCTGGTGATTTCCTATAACGCCTGGAAAATTAGATATAATATTATATTGTGAGATCACGAGATATTATCAACGTATTTATTGGAATTACTTATTATTTAGGCATTGACTAGTAAAAAGTATTTATCATGAATTTAAAAATTTTGAACTGCAGGTCAAATCTCCTTGTTGAAAACTCATTTTATTATTGGATCGCATTCTCGTAATAAAAAAATTAAAAATGCTACTACTTCTGATGAATATTATTTTTGATAAATATGCTCCTGATGAACATGATGATCCGCTATCCCATTTGCCCCTTTTCTCTCTCCTTTCTCTTTCGGCCATTCACTTTCAGACCTGTTTTTCAGCCGGCGCGTGTGGCTCTGGCCACTCGCGTCGACTGCTTGCCCGCCGTCCCGATCAGAAGCTACCACCATCCTCCTCACCGATGACTAATCTTCCCTCCGCTGTCGAGTCGGTGGCTTTTGCTAAGTGGCCACGTCCGCTCCTCCTCTTCTCCCTCTCTCCAGTGCCTTTTCCTTCTCTCCCCAGTGGCCGCTTTTACTTTTTCGAATGGCCCTCCCCCTCCCCACGCTCTCCTCTAGCCTCTCAATGTCATAACATCCGCTGAATCTTGCCAAGATCCCAGCTTTTATCTCCCTGCAACATGATGTTTTGTTTGGCGAGCACTCGTCTTGAAGTTTTCGAGTCGGCTGGTGCTTGAAGCTTCGGAGGGAGATATGCGATCTGGAAGCTCCACACGTTTACTGTCCCGAAGGAGGCCGGATTGTTGTTGCTCTTCTACCGAATTTGCTGCTTCCATGCTCTTGCTAAGCGACCCGGCCAGCTCGGGTCGGATGAAATTCGATCTGGATCGCATTGGGTCAATTTGGATTCTACCCGATTTAGGCCCGGTGGATGACTGAGGGGGCTGCTCTTGAAACTTTTCGGCCTCTCCCTCTTTTGTTTCTCTTGTTGTAGGTGCTTTCCCCCGCATGCCAATTTGGTCTGCCCCTGGTAATCTACTGGATTATCGGTTTGATTTGGTAGCCTGACTCTCTGATTGGTTCGTAGCGCATAAGCACAGCTCAAGACACTCGCTGTTTTTTTTTTTTTGCTAACTCGAGTGTTCGGGTTTCGCCCGACTAATTCTCGAGACTCCGTGAACCCCGGCGACGCACGGAGCGAGTAATTAAGTCAAAAGCGCTCCGGTGGCCCAAGGGAATTCGAATCCGAGTCTTGGTGTAAACTTGAGTACACATTAATCACTAGATCAAATCAAAATGTGTACATTAATCACTAGATCGAATCCCTTGAGGTTAAGACACCCGCTGCTTTGCTCTGATATCAAAGGCTCCTCGGAACCTTGGCATCAAACGACTGAATTCCACATGGATTCGTAGCTAGAGAAGGGAGAACCCTTGCCTGATTTATCAGGATTCATGTGTAACAATTGAGAGTTTTAATCGGAATTCTCGGATAGCCACTACTTTACTTTTCACTTTATTTCTCCTTCGTAGTATGTCTGAAATGATTCAACTTTCTAATCTTGTAATTTTCTTTTCTTGAGCGTTTTACGTTGTACTTTTATAATATAATTTTTATATGTTATGGATGAATTCTCACCGTTGACCAGAATATATATATATATATATATATATTTATGACCCACCATGGCCTCGAGATCCCATAGTGAGTGGGCATGTCCTCATTCAATGTGGACCCACAAAAATATGATATTTAAAACATCAAAATAATAAAAATAATAATAAGAACGTTGAAATTGAATTAAACAAAGAGCATCATTACGGTCACACCGAAGGTCCAAATGGAACAGCTAATTACTAGTCATCAGCACCAATTAAATAATAAACCTTCTAAATATCTATCCATATAAGACATTTCCCATCTGTATAAATGCTTAAAGCCTAAACCAAGGGGCCGCGTCAAGAAATCAGCTAGCGATGGCGGCAGAGTCGACTCAGTCCCCTCCTAGCTGCCCCATCAAGCACATAGTCATCTTGGTCCAGGAGAACCGCTCCTTCGATCACATGCTGGGGTGGATGAAATCTCTCAACCCGGAGATCGACGGTGTCACTGGAGCTGAATCGAACCCCTTACCTGCATCATCAGCCGAGTCAGAAGATCAGAACTCCATCCCCCGGCTACTCCATTTCCAGGACAATGCCACCTACATCGATCCCGACCCTGACCACTCCTTTCAAGCCATCTATGAGCAGGTCTTTCCTTTTTCCAGGTTTCAATCGGTTCTGTATATGGCATGTAATTTGAACTTCAATGATAGTGAGAAAGGGGAGCTCGAGCTTATAAGAGATGAAGCTTCCTCTCTCCACGCACAACATATGCTCGGGTTAGCGTGTCGTTGAATTCAGATTCATCCTGTAAATAAACGTTGGATATATAGACCGGTACCGGCTAAAGTCGCCGTGCTGGCTAATTGCTAGCCGTGACTTTCTTTATATATTTATCTATTTACTAACAGGTCTTCGGCAAGCCGTGGACAGCCGAAGAAGCTGCGGAGCAGAAGCCACCCACCATGGATGGATTCGCCCGGAATGCAGAGGCAAAGATGGAGGGATTGGCGGAGATCGTGATGAGCGGGTTCCAGCCTGATGCAGTGCCCGTGTTCAAGCAGCTAGTGTCCGAGTTTGCAGTGTGTGACCGGTGGTTTGCATCGCTCCCCGCTGCAACACAGCCGAACCGGCTTTACGTGCACGCCGCGACCTCGCACGGGGCCACAGGGAATGACACGGAGCAGCTGATAAAGGGATTCCCACAGAAGACCATAATGGAGTCGATGCACGAGGCCGGCCACACTTTCGGAATCTATTATCAGTATCCCGCCTCCACCTTTTTCTATAGGTCCGTTATTAAATCTTAACCCCATCTTTCACTTTTTATAATTTCATTTATTTATGTGTTTTGTACCGACAAAATATCATATAATATCTGTGATCACAAATTAATTGAAAATAAATCACTAGAATTAAATGGCAAATTAAACTTTAGTAGACGAAAATAGAAGAGTTCAAAATCAGCATCTCGGAGTAAGTGACAAATAAAAATGGAATTAGTCTAAGCAATATGCTGGTGACCACCATAATCTCATCAGGAAAAAAAAACATGCATTAGATTTATTAGGTTGATTCATGTGGTTTAACACCTATTTCGCTCTAATAAGATCTCGAATTCATATCTTGTTAAATAATTGGGAGAGATTTATCATTTAGTGGACCGATCTATCTCAAATTAAATTAATCGACGCTTATTGGGCTTTTAGATATATACACAGCCGAAAAAATTGATCAAAATAGAAATAATAATTCGTTTCGTGATAATTGATATAGGAAAACATTTAAATGATTGTTCCACATAAAGTCACACGTTCAATTAGAAAGAGATAAGTCTGTGCAGCCCCCAGACCCCACGTTATAATTCATGCCATAATTTTTACATTTAATTTTTCAATTTCTAAGGACAATTGTTTTGTATAAAAATATTTGTTGTTATGTCATTGAATGAGGATATAGAAACGCTCCCGAAATTGGCACATGGGATAATCATCAAGCCTTCAAGCTGTCACCAATTATTGAGGGGTTGGGTGAAAAGTTTTGGTTTCCTTTTTCATTGAGGAGGCGAGTACGCGCTCTATATGAAGGACGTGTACTCTATATGAATGGGTGAGAGATTATTAAATGGACTTAGTTCATTGTGTCATCAATAAATTAACTAATAACCGCAAAACACGTGTATTAGTGAACTTACCAATTATTTTAAGGAAGTTCAAAACTTTTTCACATTCCAAAATTCGCCCCCACCCTTTTCCACTTCCCTCTGTCCTCTGTGTAGTTGTCTTCTCCTTCCTCTCTCCTCTGTGTAGTTGTCTTCAGCCAATCTCCGACCCTACCCTTGTTTAATTTCTTAATTTATTTTTAAAATTTTAATTCTACTCATTAGTCTCGTTATATAACAAAAATCAACTCTAAAAAATCAAAAAAGTGAGTCTCATATATAAACCTACATACAATTTTATTATAATTAATTATCTAAGCGATTCTTTCAACTTTCAAAAGTCAAAAGAGTGAGCCCTATATTTATTTTGTCTGTTTTTAAAATCAAAATTCAAATTAAAACATGATTGTAAAAATAAACGAGCTTTTCCGATGACCCTAAGAATAACTATAATTTAAAGTAATTTACTTACATATATGATATAATCATTTTTACGTGCTTGTACGGTAGATTTTTATGATAAACTTGCTTATAACTCAGGGTCATGACTATGCATGAATTGAGACTAGTAGGTCAATAAAAAAATGTGCTGCTTAGATTCGGGACATATATTTTCTATTTTATTTAATAATAACACATTTGACAGATTATCTTCTCTCTTTTCTTTTCTTTTTTCTGTGTGCACCACCTGGTATAGTATGATTTTTTAACCTTTACATCTCGCTTTCACATAAAATAGTTTATCAAAAAACAGTATCCAAAGACTCCAATGTTAGTTATACCTAACAAAGAATAGCTAATATATATATAGTATTTATGAATTTCGTTGACTAAACGTAACTTCCCTCTCCAAAGGGTGCGCTTTCGTCAATGTACAGAAGGATGGGGTCAATCGACATCAATTGGTTTCTCTTCTTCATGGGAACATGCCTTAATAACTCCAAAACCAAACAGAGACATTTCCACGGTTCATATCTTAGACATCTTATTTCTCATTGCTGTTTTTTAAGTAAGGAGAGAAATAAATGGCTAGAATTGATTGTGGTTTGCCTGAGCCATGCCAGCATTTATATATCATATAAATTAATAGCTTCACAAATCGCTTGGGTGATGAAAAATTAATTATATATGATATATGAGTAATTTTCGGGAAATTGTTTGATTTCTTGGGCATAGTAATTTGTAAGTTTTTAATAAATTTTAGTATATATTCTTGAATGATAAAATTATATATTTATTTTAATAATTTTAATATAATAATTATTTATGGTATATTTGTTAGGATCGAAATATTCAAAATATCAAAAGAATTTATCAAATTTAATAATATTGGAATAGAATACTCAAATTTCGCATCGCATATTCTATATATTATAACTGATTGTTTTCTCGATGATTTTTTTACGAAAATCTTGTATTCTTCAAAAAAGATTAACTTTCTCTTCGCTGATTGAAAACTTTTTCCTTTTCTTGAGATTTTTAAATGTTAATCGTGATTTTGATATAATAATAATTGTTATAACTTTGTTAAACTTGAAATATTTGAAAAATTGAGAGGATTTAGTTCTAAGGAATATATGAATGAAACTATATTTCGCTTTTTAGTTTTACAGTATTATAATTGATTGATTGATGCAGATGTTTTCATAAACGTCAGTCGCAGTGTTGTATACAACAATTACACAACTCTTTTTTTTTCTTTTTCTTTTTAAATTTTTAGAAAGGAGGCTAATTAACTGCTCATCTATTCGGAAACCAAATTACTCATGAAGTTTATTCCCATCACGCAGAAACCTTCGGAAACCGAAGTATCTAAAGCACTTCCACCAATTTGATCTCCTTTTCAAGAAACATTGCAAGGAGGGGAAATTACCGAACTATGTTGTGATCGAGCAGCGATACTTTGAGGTTTCCGGGCTTCCAGCAAATGACGACCACCCTTCTCACGATGTCTCAGAAGGGCAAAAGTTCATCAAGGAAGTTTACGAGGCATTGAGGTCAAGTCCTCAGTGGAACGAGATTTTATTCTTGATAGTCTATGATGAGCATGGTGGGTTCTATGATCACGTCCCTACACCGTGGCAAGGAGTCCCAAACCCAGATGACATCATTGGTCCCGAGCCTTACAACTTCAAGTTCGATCGTCTAGGAGTCAGGGTTCCAGCCATTCTAATCTCTCCCTGGATCGAGCCGGGAACAGGTATGTGTAATTGAAAAAGAAATTAATTAAAAATTAATAGGTATATAAATTGGATTGATGGGCTAACTTTGTTGCAGTGTTGCATGAGCCTACGGGGCCATACCCGACCTCTCAGTTTGAGCATTCATCGATCGCAGCGACTGTCAAAAAGATATTCAACCTTAAGGACTTCCTAACAAAGCGTGACGAGTGGGCAGGTACATTTGAAGGAGTCCTAAATCGTACCACTCCAAGAGCTGATTGTCCAGGTGAGGGCCATTTGTTCGTATGACTAACGGGAAGTTCTGTTAGCTCGGTGCAAGAAATCCGCATATTATTAATTATCAGTTTGACTGCCCAGCAAGATCACTCACAAGATGATTTGCTTAGCATAGATGCATCGAGGCATGTCATTTAACATACAATTAATTGGGCATTGACGTTGTCATAGTTTTATGTATTGCTTTTTTTATTGAATAAGTTTTATGTATTGCTTGCATGTGCATGTATGGTGCAAAAAACTTGCAGTGACATTAGCAGAGCCAGTGAAGATGAGGGAATCCGGGCCAAATGAAGAGGCAAGTCTCAACGATTTCCAGGAACAACTGGTGCAGATGGCCGCGACGTTGAATGGGGATCACAAAAAGGACACTTACCCCCACAAAATGGTGGAGAACATTACTGTCTCAGCCGCCGTTGAGTATATCGAGGGTGCATTCAAAATGTTCTGCGATGAGTGTGAGAAGCTGAAAGATGAAGATGGTGTTGAAGAGGCAGAATCATCGGAAGACAACCAGAAGGACGTCCCAACACTAGCGGCCACGAGAAAGACGCCCAAAAGTTTTGTCCAGAAAGTGTTTTCTTGCATAATATGTGATAACTGATGTGTGTATACAGTATGTTAGGATTGTCAATCGATCGCATTTAGCCTTATAACAATAACTGGAATATTTTTTTTCTGAAATATTTTGAGAAATTCGGTCACATACAGCAGCGATTTGTGGCTTCGAAAATTCCTTTTGCGAGAGCTTGTGTAGATCTTCGTCACGTTTAAAAACGATTTGTACTTCCTATGAAAATGATTTCAAAATTCTAATCTAATGGCTTATGAAAAGGTCCGGTCACGCTGTGAAACGATTTCTTTTCTTTTTTTGTTTCCTGTGAAACCTTTGTTGAGTTATGGAGCTTGAAGTACTATGAATCCGGATCGAGATCGGCCCATGTTGTATTCGGTCCATTGGTGATGTAATTAGAGTTTGTTCCCTTTATAAACAGTAGTTTATATCTCTTGTAACCCTAACTCAAAAATAGTGATATACCTGGCTTGGCGGCGCCCCCAGACGTAGTCAGAATTTCTGACGAATTGGGTAATCAATTCCGTGTGTCTCTTTTGTTTTTTCGTTCATATTGTTTTCTACTATCGTATATCAGTCGCAACAACCTTGTCACATTATGAAACGATTAAAAACTCTTCTAACGTTAAAGCACAATTTTAACTTTTCTGTAGAATTCTACCATGTATGAAAATGATTTTAAAAATTCATTTCGGATGCTTACAAAGAAAAAGATCTTGTCACATCTTGAAATGATTTCAACTTTTCCTATGAAACTTTGCCACTTTGTGAAAAAGATTTGAAATTCCTTCCCGGTAATTTTAAAAGATCTTGTCACATTCTGAAATGATATCAACTTTTTTTTTTTGTAAAACATTGAAGTACTTGGATACATTTGAAAACAGTTTAAATTTTCTTAGATCATCTCAGGAAACTTTGTCACGTATAAAAACGATTTGAAAATTCATTCCCTAAAAATTTTAAATAACCTTATCACGTTCAAAAAAGATTTGATTTGAAAAATCCTGTCTTGAAAGCTTTAAAAAACCTTATCACGTTCATGAACGATTTCAGTTTTTTTGTGAAACTTTGTCACGCATAAAAGTGATTTTTAAAATTCATTACTGATGATTTTAAAGAATTTATCACTGTCAACACTCCGTTCTGGTCCACCAACTCCGATAGAGAACATCAACAGTGACTTTTGCCGAGTCCCGACAAGCAGAACAGAATAAGGCCCAGCAAAAGCTCAAGTCACTATTCACACTCTGTTAAATAGGGCAAATACACATTCAAGGGGCAGGGACATCCGGAAACAGACCTGCCCATACCCAAGGGTCACCAGAACCAGGGAACAGGTTTCAAACTGCTTTTTGGAAATCATTCAGGTCTCCCGAGTGGATCTAGACCCGGGAAAAATGGACCATTTCCTCAGAAAATATAGTCGGAGACCTTTTTGACGAATCGTTAATGCATGAAATTTGCACCAATCAATCCCAAGGACCTCAAGGGCCAGGGAAATGAACCCCGATCGCACTGCACGAGTCATATAGGTTTCTAGAGTGCCATCCAGACAGAAAAAAGGGCCCCTTTCAAGCGGAATCTCTTGCTCGGAGCTTATTCTTCGAAATGTTGATACTCGAGCTCTACATCACACATTCCCAGCAAATCTAAGGACCTAGGAAATCACTTCGTCTCGGACCACGCAACTCGCCAAGGTCTCCCAAGTAGCATTAAAATGGCCTCAAACGTCCCTCGGCAAACCTTCAGGGTTCGTTTTCAACAAATGGAGATCGCAGCGGTCTCCGAATACATCAAAACAATCGAAAAACACTGAAAAAGCTATGATCGCGGATTCCTATGACGTCTCCGGTTCCCGATCTCCGACAAAGGCTGACGAGTCAACTGTTTCGCCTATAGCACAAACCACGCCGATGCAAGCAGTACAGCACGCAGAGACACGAATAGGCGACAGTAACAGTTAACTTCGCTATGATCCCCCAAACCGAGCAAAATGACCTCCGAGCCTCCGGGCCACACGAGCATTCATTAGAATCGTCTTTGCGCGCGCATTGACAATTCGTCGCCCAAGCGGAGTACAGAGCTCTAACGCGCAACCAATCGAGACCTTTGCCTCCCCCAACTTTTTCCCGAGCCAAGTGGGACCCATGACTCAGCCAAGCCAAGCCGAGCAGAGCCAGCCTCCAAGCCGCAGCCATCCCCCCATGGCTGATTTGAGCCAAGCAATTCCCCTCCACACAATTCAAATATCTTCTTACACCTCTCACATCCATCATCTCCCATCACCTCTCCTGTTCTTTTCACCACATTCTAAGTGACACTTCCCCCTCCCTAATTACCCTCAAAATTCGGCTAGCCCCTTAATGCTCCCCTTAATTGCACTTAGTTTCACTTAAACAAGTCATTGGCCTTGACTTTGTAAGCCATATGCATCATTAAGTTTAATCACAACTCCTCTTGCACATCTCTCCAGCATTCTCACTCTTAAAACACTCTCAAACCTTCCCAAATTCCAACATTTTCGTTCAGCATCCCAGCAGTAGCCCAAGGCCAAAGCAAGCCAAAATTGCCGGAAAACCAATTATTTTCCAACAACCGCCCACCCAACTTAATCAAGTTTCAAACAAACTACATACCCCACATGTATTCGACCGCCCGAGTCCATTTCCAGTGTTAGTTTTGCGATTTGAAGCTTCCAGTCCATAGGTCCAGGCCTGACCAGAATTGAGCCTTCCTTGCTATTTCCTGATTTTTCGACAACCACATTCACAACTTAACTCAGAACTCAACCACCTTGGGTCTGCTTTCTTGAGCTATCTTCCTTTCTTTTGCAGATCGGGTCGACCCGATGCTTCTCTCGCCAAGCAACTGCCACGGCCAACCCCAGGGGTTCCTTAGCCACCATTTGTGAAGCCAAAAACCACTCGGAGCCGCCCTTGCAGCCGTTTCAACCCAAACAACCTAGTCGGGTTTGTTCCTCCAGTTTTCTTCCCTTGTTCCAATCTTCGCAGGGCTAGGCGGGTCAGCCTAGATCGAGGCACGCCTCGAACTTCCTACCATCGTCTTCAGCATCCTTTTGGATGTCCAGAACACCCGTGCCATTTCGTGGGAACCTCCCCGAGCCGCCTGAACCACTCGTTTTCTTCTTGTTGCCAGTTGGGTTACTGTTTTCTGTCCCGAATTTCACAGGGCTAGATGGGTTGGGTCAGGTACTTGCACGCCCCGACCCACCCATAGCCGTGATCCTCAGTCTCTTATGAGTCTAACGCAACCGGCCCGATATGCAGAAGCCACCCCGATCGACCGAAGCAGCCCCAACAAGCCAAGCTGCCAATCGGGTCAACTGCACCAACTTGGGTCTGTCGCTCCAGATAACAGACCCGACTTTCAAATATTGGCTTTCTAGCTTTCCTCGACTCTTCCTCGAGCCTCGAGGTTATGTATAACACTTCCCAACTTAGAGGAGCTAGTTCCTTTAACTTATGTCGTGCTTTGTGGGGTGATAAAGTGGTCCCGACCAATTGCATGCAAATTTATATTTCCGTGCATTATTTATTATTACATGCATGTTTCTTGTCATATAATGTGCTAGCATGTCGGGAAAAGACTTGAATCGGAGTCGAGAAAACCGAATTAGATCGGGCAAGCTAAAGGAGCCTCTCGACCTCACCTCAAGGGATTGAGAGCTCTTCTTGGCTTTCTCGGGCCATAGATGGCCTCCTTTTCTCGACTTAAGTCGTTTCTCGAGTTTTTACATTTTTCTGTTTCCATGAGTCGATATTGTTTTATCAATTCCATTAAATACCATGTTTGTGCTTACTTGCGTGTTTATATGCACTTTCGAAGAGCATGACGGCATCGACTTTGTACATGTTTATCATTATCGTGTTTTATGCTTGATGCACACGAGAAAAGACTAAAAATCGGGATAGGAGACCATCCAAGACCCAAGCCGGGTCAAGGTGAGTCTCGGCATTCCTCTCATGAGAGTGGTCGAGAGCTCTATGTCCCCTTTTGGGTCAAAGGCGGCCTCCTCTTTCACTTCAAAGTTGATTTCCGGACTTGATTGCAATCGCATTTTCATTTTGTCATTAATTAGGCAATAATCGTATGTCAAACACGTTAGTTTTAAATAATTTGCATGAATTTGGGTATTGATGACTATCTCGGGCCCGCATCGGTCTAAGAGCATGTCGGTTGTCATTGACCGGATGTTCTTGGCCTTCGGGTTACAAATTGCCTCGACAACCCGCACACCCAAGGCTTTCGATAATAACCATTAACATTCTCACATGGGAAAATGGGACGTATCATTTGGCTAAGCAAATTACTCGGCTTAAACAAATTGCATGAGCCGGTCATTAACTTGTAATCACGTCGACGGTCAACAAGCTGTCGAGAATGCCCTTTTAAAAACCCACAATTTCAATAGCACCGAGATACGTAACACGCGTAGCATGGGCATCTAGGAGATGCTCATACACTTTGACTCGAGTCCGGACCCGATTTGAGACGGCTCAAGTTGAGGTGTACGAGCTTTCCTTTGACCACTCCCGGGCAAAACGACCATTTTCCCGATTCTCTTGGCGTCGGCATGACCCCGACAGGCCCAAGGGATCGGTTAACACCGGCTAACAACTTTCGATAGTCCGTGCCACGTGATCTCAATTTTGCACGAACACTTTACACATTTTACAGTTCAAAGGCATAACCGTCTTTTTGTGAATCACCGACACTCTAGGCATTAAGATAATCGAAACACTCAATGCTACAGGTGGAGATGAGAGACCCTATCTAAATGTTTCTATTATCCTAGCGTAGATTCGGGTACCTAAACACCGTACCTCTGTCGTAAAATGCGCAAAACTTGACTAACTATTCATTCGACTTAATCAAACATTAAAAATGGTTAGGCGGAACTTTAGGTTCCAAATCTTGGACCAAAACGCGCACCCTTGGCATAATCTGTAAAGCCCACATCGTCATTGTACATAACAACTTAAAACGTATCCACGCACCCGTAGTTGAATTAGCACCGCATTCTAGTAAGTTTCCTTGCTTGTCTAGGCCAGAAGATTGCTTGCCATTCAACCCCGGTCCATAATTGGCTAATCACCTCCATATGGCATAATAACACAACTTGTTTGTTTTTATCAATTTTATCTGTTTTCATATGTTTTTATCAGTTTTTCTCTGTTTTCTATTAATACTTGCTAATTTGTTGTGGTTCGAGTCCGAGCCCCTAGGTAACGCTTTGCACGGGGTCCAACGCCCTCATACCATCGAGTGCGCGCAACCCGATTGCGGAATGGGGTGTAGCCCCGAGTCATTGCTTCGCTCCGAGTAATATCTATGTGGAAGACAACTTAGAACGGGTGTGTGAATCGCGGCTGAACAATCGCCCGGGAGCTCAACTGGTCCCACGGCCATCTAAAGAGTCTGTCGACACTTTTGCTATCCGTCAGTTTGGTTGGACCCGACCCCCGGCTCTTTAAACCCGCGTTGCTTTAATTTACTTGTCGGTTATTCGAAATCTCACAGTGAGCTGGAGAGGAATATTGACCTAATGCGAGCCGACCGGGATCCAAGTACTGTATTCATTTTTATTCTGTAACTTATTAAGAGCACACTGTAAGGATATTTTTTATTTGTACATTTGATCATTCATTGTAAGGATCGCCGGTCGGTGAGTCGATTTATTTACCCGCAGATGAGTAGATTCATTACTTCGTGGTTTCGGTTCGTGTGGGGATTCGACTATCAAGGTCAAATGAATCGTAACGTGAGGATAGCGAACCGATTCCTTGACGTACGAACTTACTTTTCTATTGGGTTCTTAACCCAAAGTGATCGTTTCATCGAATTTACGGTGTCAACACCAGCAAGGAGAGTGCAACATAATTCGCGCGGTAAATGAATAAAAATGGCAAGCCCTAGGCAAACAAAGTATGAAAGTGCCTGCGGGATATAAGTTCGCACGTAATAGAACTCCCGAATTCGGAATTTCCGGTTCCGCACGACCATTGCCTTAGCAAACTAGGTGTATCCCATACTCCTAGACCTAGGCAACTTATCGGCCCTCGACCTTCTGATCGTAAACAGGCAAGTGGCGACTCATTCTCACACGTGTCCGTCACGCGTTTTCGGGAGTGTGGACGCTCCCAAGCCGCATCATAGCATGCCTGCAGGCCCCGACGAGACGAAATTCAGGTCCGCACAATCACGTTTTGAAACGATTTCAACTTTTCTTTGCGAAACTGTGTCACGTGTGAAAACGATTTGACAATTCTTTTTCCTATAATTTCAAAAGATATTATCACGTTCTGAAACGAATTCAACTTTTATGTAAAACCTTGTCACATGTGAGAATGATTTGAACTTGAAAATTTCAGGAAATTTTTGTCATGATTAGAAGGAATGATCTTGTCATATTCAAAAACGATTTTAATGTTTCACATCCTTTTGAGAGAGAAATTGGAGTTTTGCTATGCATAAAAATGATTTCGAAGTTCTTTTATGGACATTTTTTCAAAATTTTGAGGAATCTTGTTATGTAGGAAAACGATTTTGAGCTTAAAAAATTTAAGAAGTTTCTATCACATTTAAAACAGTTTTGTCACGTTTGAAAATGGTTTTATGAATTTTTCTTGAGAAATTTCAAGATGGTTTGTCACATTTGAAACGATTTGTGAACTTTCAGAAAAAGTCTTGAGGAATTTCGTCACGTATGAAAACGATTTAAAGTCTGAAGGATTCAAGAAATCTCTGTCACGTTTTAAAAATAGTTTTATCACATTCGAAAACGGTTTTATCATGTTCGAAAATGATTTTAAGAACCTTTTCGGGAAAATCTTGGGAAATTTTGTCACGTTTAAAAATGATTTTGAGATGCTTTCTATGAGTGCTTTTTATGAGAGCATTCAAGGTTGACTCCCTCGGGGTCTTATGTTTGTGGAGTGCTCCTTTGAGGCGTTGTCTCTACAATCTCATGAGTGTTGTTTTGAAGTGGAAGATTCCATTAAAGGATCCTCATTTTCATCTCCAAGAATAGACCTCGACTCGACTCTTTCTCTCATCATCGAGGTTCTACTTCGTGAGACAGAAGAGATCGCTGCGTATCTTGTACTAGTAGCTTGAAGCTAAACTTCTTCTAAAGCCAACTCTTCTGTCTTGTCAGTGTGCTCCTAATCCTTTCCTGAAGCCAGCTCAGATTTATCAGCAATTCAACGTCTTTTTTGGTTGCTCTGCTGGTTTCATTTGTCATGGGAGGATAGGGAGTTTTCCGTTCTTTGGATTCTTCCATATAGAGTTTGGATAACTCCTTTTTCATGTCTGTCATTTCTTCAGCTTCAGCTGCCAGCCTAGCCTCTTCAGGTTGCGAAATCTTGGGAAAGTCATAGTACGGGACACTATCTCCCTCCCTCATGAACCAACCATTCTTGTTGGGTAGTTTATCCTTTTCCCATGAACGATCATCCCAGCGTGGCCTCATCTATATCCTAAGCCAAGTTTACAGGTTTGCGTCAGGAATTTTAGGAACCTAGGTGGGCCTTGTCCCTCTTTTCCTAGACCATTTTCCTGGTTTGAAGCCTATCCCTTTGAACATTCCAATCACTTGTGGGTTAATGAATGGAAGGGCATCGTTAAGGTCTTCTTCCATAATTAGTGCAGCTACGTCTTTCCCTTGCTTCTTCTGTGTCTTCCCATGACCTAATCAAATGGACCTTGTACTTATCTTGGTCTTAGGCATACGACCCTTTAATCATCATTGCTTTTCGTTTTGTTTAAGGGCGGTAGTCGAAGCATCTCTTCCTTAACTAATACCATGATAAGATAAAACAAAAGAAAAACGATAACATAATGCGATACAATGAATATACATTATTAATGCATGAGAAAATGTTTTTTCCGTGGCTTGGAGTGACATTCTGAATCATATGACATGAATTTCTTTTGTTACGAGTAGATAAATACATGGAATTCCCAATCAAAGACATTCAGGTCTTAGCCTCATCCATCGACTTCCCGGTCCTAGCAAGAGCATATTGGATCCTATCTAAGGTCCTCATGGTCTGCGCCTCCTTGCGCATGGCGGCCTCCGTTCGGACGTTGGCCAGACTCACTTCTTCTCAAATTAGAGCCACCTTTGCTAGTGCATCATCACGCTCGATGCATAGCTTCACGATCTCGGTGAGCATCTCTTCCCTCACCCGATCTACCTCTATCCACGCGAGGTCGATCTGTCTCTACATATGCCTCTGACCCTTACACCAAGCATGTTGCTGGAGCTTGAACCTAACGTCCACCTCCCCTCGATAATCGTACTATTGCTGCACTGATTCGGTGGTGGTGGTTCAAAGGGTATGGCCTGCTCAGGTGGGAATGCGAGCAGCTCTTGGTCGAAGACGTGAATATACTCTCAGGTAGCCATTTACACCATCTCTTCATCACTGGCAGGGTCAGCTTTCTTAATTTCCAAGAACACCTTTGTGTCCTACAGATGAAAGAATTCCTTGCAAACCTTCATTCGCTGTTCAATTATGAGTTCCTAAAAGCTCACCCAGAGTTGCTCGGCATCCTTTACTAGCGGGATGGTATGTAGTCCTTATAGTTGCAATACACCCAGGATGGGAAAATACAGACCGATGGCATAAAGCCTATGAATGGGGTGCCCCTGAATTTTTGTCATCTAAGAAGGGCGGGTATTGTGTAAAATCATTTGGCTTGCCAGATAAAATCCTGGGCCTTTGCTTTGCCCTAAACTCATCGGCTCCTAACTTAACTTGAACCTTTGACTATAAGTTGCAAATGCGGTCATGTTCAAGGTTTAAGGAAAACGCCACAAAAAGGGCTTCAAATTCACAAAAATGACTTGCAAACTACAGCCGTAACAATCCGGGTGCTACCAATATCCCACGGCTGTGACTCTTCGTGTATGCTAATGACCTGATCATCTCAGCAATCAGGGTCATAATATGGCAACTGCCACCAACAGCTTAGTAGAGGAAGTCAACTATTGTTGAATCAAAGGTAATCCTCCTAGTCTTTAGGAATAGGTAGGACCCGAAAAGAATAGTTATGAACGCGTGTGAGTAGGATTGGTGACACGCCCATTCTGTCTCATTTCCCCACTAGTTCGCAAAGAGGTTTTGGAAATCCTTTATAAAAAATATTTAACCGTTGTTCTTTTGAAAAATTTCTTCTATTTGGTCATGCTTAATCCTGGTTAATTGATAAACGATTCGCTTCAAAGAACTGTCCAGAGTTGGGATGACCAGTCCCTTCTCCCAAGTGGGAACGAATAGGAGTTGGATATACTCCTCTAGGGTCAGCACTGACTCGTGCCCTTCGACATTCAACGCAACCTTATCGAGGTCTCAACAGTCGACCAGCGCACTTAATAGGCGCTAGTCGACTTTCACCTCTAACATAATATGGCTAATATGCCAAATATAAGATGTTGATATGGCAACATGAGAAGGCGTAGAATTTCGATGATGTGACTATACGGACCCAAATGTGGTTCTCGTCGGGGCCCGCATGCGCGCTTTTGGATTATGTGGCTTGAGAGTGTCCACCTTCCCGGGGAACGCGCGACGGACACGCATGAGAAGGAGTCGCCACTTACCATTTTACGACCCGAAAGTCGATGGCCGGTAAGCTACCCAGGTCTAGGGGTAGTGATATGCCTAGTTTTGCTAAGGCATTGGTCTGTGCGGAACCGGAAAGTCCGAGTTCAAGGGTTCACGTTACGTGCGGGCCTATATCACACACGCCCTTTCAGTACTCTGGTTTGCTAGGCTTGCAGTTTTATTTCATTTATCGCATGAATTAAGTTGAGCTCGGCTTACACGTTTTGACACTGAAAATTCGGTGAACTAAACGATGTCGGTTGAGAAGCCGAGAGAGAAGTAGGCCCGTATGTCGGGGACTCAGTTCACTATCTTGCGTTACAGTTCATCAAACCATGATGGTTGAATTCCCGCGTGAACCGAAACCGCGGGATCTTATGATTACTCTTGTCTGGGCAAGCATTGGACCGATTTGATTAGTTTGACTCTCAGACCGTTCACTCACCGACTGGGATTTTTACAAAAATAAATGTAAAAAGTAAAATCTTTACAATGCTCTCAAAATAATACAACAAATTACAAATGTTTGAATCCTAGTCAGTTCGTGTTCGGTTATTATTCAGCTCCAACTCGCCGTGAGTTTTTGGAAAATACCGAAACTAGAATTAACATGCGCTGAGTGAATAAGGCGTTGAACCCTGTGATCGATGGTTTGGGCGTTGAACCCTAAGTGCAATGTGTTTTATGGGTCGGGCTCGACCAACATGGACAAGCATGTGCGGAAGAATAACAAGCAGCATGCAGAACAAACAAGGTGTTTGCATTTGCCAAGTTTACGTGAATCATCAAGTTGCTTGCCCGAGATATTTTGGCATGCAAATCCTACCTTAGACAAACAAATGCGTGCAAGACACTTTGCATTCGGCTTTGTTTCGAGAACCTGACAGACATGGTGCCTGTAATCAAGTCTCAGATGTGTGGATTGCTTTTAAAGTTATTATGTATCATGACACTATAATGATTACAGATTAATACAGAACATGTATTTTCACTTGAAAAGCCTAGAACCTGAAGTCTTAATTTGCCACTACCTGTGTGTGCTTTAATCAAATGCATGCTTAATCAGGTAATTGTCTTTAGTTCCAGAATACCCGACTAAATACCTAAAACTATGTTAAAATGACAGAAATTCATCAGTTGGATAAAAAGGGTTATGTAGATGAACCTGCACCTGAATAGGTAACCCGTTTTTATCCTAATATTGTAGTGTTTCTATCAAGCTAACCCCTGGGGTGTCGCCAAATTACAAAATGACGATTCTGCCCTTGACTTGAAAAATTATTTTCAGAAAAAGGGAGACAGCGCAATGCGGGTCACCTCAGCCTATAACTGGTGCTAACCAATTCCTTGGATTTTTCAAGGTTATGCAAGAACCTCGAGAAAGCCAAAGATCCGATTGATCTACCAGAAGTGATCTAGAAAGAACTTCTGTATTCCGACTTGAATTACCTGAAATTAGGTAAAACTCAAGTCAAAACACAAAAGTCTTTCCTAGACATCCGTGTTACATCAAATCGCGCGTCTCAGATTTAAAAGTATGTAAATTTTGAAAAGAGCATTAATATCGTTTTGTAATTCGTCGACGCGAGTTATCGGTTAATGACCGATTCGTACAAGATTGTTAGAGTCAAGTGGATTAATCGTGTGAGCGTTCCGATTAACCTGTTAGTGGAATTAATGCTTAACGGTTATTGCCGAATGCATTAAATGTGCGGGTTACAAACAATTAGACAGATCATGAATTGATCCACTAAATAGAGTTCGACTACCCAAAAAGCTTAATTTAATGAAAACGATTCGTGACTCGGCGACCAAGACGGGTCAAGAAAGGTCGAGGATAACTTGGTCAAAATGACCAAAATACCCTCGGAGCCAAACGGACCCAAAAAAGTCACCGTTACACGAATCCATGCATATTGCTTAAGAAATAGCATTTTTAAAGGTGTTTTAGTGCAGAATTTGTGATGATACTAAAAATGCAATTGCACATGATCCGAGAAACGAACTTAAATCGGGATAAGGAAATTGTTCTCGACTCGAGGAGTGTTAAGAGGCTCTCGGCCTCTTTCCTTTGCGGATGGCCGAGAGCTCTATTGACTCAAATTGTGTCTCAAGCGGTTTCTTCGTCCCATTTCCGATCATTTCTCACATGCTCAAACATAAAACACTATAAACAACACGTATTTTACAAAAGTCGCTATCGGCATGATTTGATAACACATTTAAACATGCAAATATGCACAAACATGTTATTTAAGAAATCGATAAAACAATACCTTTATGGGTGTGAGAAAATAATACAAACTCGGGAACCAACTTGGATCGGGACAAGGAGACCACTCCTAGCCCGAAAAGATCAAACTAGCATTTGGTCACCTCACTTGGAGATGAATTTGAGGGCTCTTTTGCCTTTTCCGTGTCAGAATGGTCTTCTTGACTACGATTCAAATGTTTTCCGACATGCTAGCACGTAATACAAGTATAAACATGCACAATATAACATGGAAGGGCATAAAAATGTAATCTTGCAAGTAAAGCATGCTTGAAACACCATATTCCTCCATAAACATGGAAAAATGTAAAAAGCCCTAGTTCCACTTAGTCGGGAATATTATACCTAGTCTTGGGATATGAGGAAAGAGTTGGAAAAGGGCTGGGCATAATGATGGGTGCTCGAGTGAGCAAGCACGGGCGTTCGGGGAGTTAGAGTGCGCGGTTGGACTCTGGACCGCACGGTCGGGGTTTTGGAGCACGCAGCAGGGCGTCGGGACGAGCGAACGGGTGTGCGAGTGAGCGGGCGTGCGCGCGGAATGCGGTTGGGCGTGCGAGAGAAAGCGTGTGCGCGCGTCTGAGCGCCTGAGCTCGAGTGTACGCGTCTGAGCGCCTGAGCATTGGCGTGCGCGTCTGAGCGCGGGCGTGCGCAGCTTAGCGCCTAAACATACTGCTGAGCACGCGACTATTCACCCGAGAGCACGAAATGACCTGAAATGATGAGCTAAAAGCCTCAAATGAAAAATCCAATCTTGGAAATGAACTCAAGAGGTCCAAAATATATAGCATATGAATTTTGGTTGAGTTCGGATTTAAGTTGGAATAGTGACTGCCATGATTTCCGACTTAAGTTTGAGGGTTTTTGGCTTGGTTTTCGATTTTCTTGGGCTGATTATAGGCTGCTATGGCTTGGAGGAGTTTAGAGTATTTGTTAAGAGAGAATTGCTAGAGAGAGTATGCATGGAGGAAGCGATTAGCTTAATGAACTTTATGCAATATATAGACAAAGCTTAAGTGCAATTAAGGAAAGCAAAGTGCAAACTCTTGATTAGCAAAAGTTGGTTAGCTTAATGAAGATGAGGATGGATGTCATCCATGCAATTTTGATGAAGAAGAGCCAAAGAGTATTTATGAGCTTGGATTTGAAGTTGGAGTGTTGTCTTCAAACTCTTTAGATATTTTTTGCTAAGAGAAGCAAGAGAGGGCGGTTTCGGCAAAGAGGCGGTTGCCCTTGGGCAGTCCGTGGGTCCCACGGCTCAAAAGGAAATTGGGAGGAAGGTCAGGTCTCGATTGATCACGCGTTCGAAGTCCGTGATTCAAATTTAACATCGAATTGGCGATGTGAATGAGAAAACGGTTCTAATGAGTCCAAGATTGCCATTTTTCATGAAAAAATGCCTCGGGTAGTCATGAGGCTCGGAAGTCGATTTTGCTCGTTTTAGGTAATCAGAGCAAAGTTAACCATTTCTAATAGCATATCATGCATTTGTGTTCTGCGTTGGTCATTTTGATATGCATTGTCAGTCGGATTGAATAGTTGACCCTCAAGCCGGTATTGCAAATGTGGAGTCGGAGACATCCTAGGAGGCCGAAGCTGGATTTCTCATATTGCCTTTTGAGTTGCTTGGGCAAGCCGGAGATCACTGCGATCTCTGTTTGTTGAAAACAGACCTCTAAGGACTAGAAAAATGCATCTGAGACCTTTAAAGCACTGCTCGGGAGGCCTAGATGAGTTGTGCAATTTAGTTCGAAGATTCCACATTGAGCTTTGGGATGGCGAGCACTGTGTAGGGCAGCTGTCTGGCGTCAAGTTTTCGCAAAAAAGACCTCCAGATATTGTGCGCACCCGAATTTCGTCTCGTTGGGGCACGCATGCGCGCGCCTAAATGCAACGCGGCTTGGGAGTGTCCACTTTCCCGGGGACGCGCGACGAACGCACGTGAGAAGGAGTCGCCACTTGCTATTTTACGACTCAAAGGTCGAGGGCCGGCAAGTTACCCAGGTCTAGGGGTACGGGGTACACCTAAAATGTTAAGGCAATGGTTTGTACGGAACCGAAAATTTCGAATTCGGGGGTTCTATTACGTGTTGGCCTATATCTCACACGCCCTTTCGGTACTCTAACTTGTCTAAGCTTGCCATTTTAATTTAATTACCGCTTAATTAAGTTTCGCTCATCTTATGCGTTTTGACACCGTAAATTCGAAGAAACACTCTGACCATCCACTCTCCGACCGGGATTTTACGTGAATATATGTATAATATAAAACCTTACATTGTTCTCTCAAATAAATAAAAGACAAGCTACAATGACTAAATCCCGGTCGGTTCACATTCGGCCATGATTTCACTCATGCTCACCATATAGTTTTGGAAAAGACCGAAAATTAAATTAAATGCGCACTCGGTGTATGGGGGTATTGGATCTCGTGATCGACGGTTATGGGCGTTGGACCCAGTGTGAATCGAGTCCTAAGGGATCAGGCTCGATCCGCATAACAATCAAGTGCAAAAGATGTAACAAGCAAGCTCAAATAAACAATCAATGAGGTTTTGTTATCGCCGAATTTACGTGAATTAATTGATTATTACCCGAGGTATCTTGGCATACAAATCCTACCTTAAAACAAGCAAAAAGGGTGAGGGATAGGGTATGTAGCATCCGGCATTATTTTAACGGACCCGACAGACGTGATGTCCATAGTCAAGTCTCGAATGTGTGGGTTGTTTTTAGATTATTCTGTATCGTGACAATATGGCTTTTACAGATTAAAAGTATTTTCACCTAAAACCCAAAAAAACCTAACCTTCTAATTGACTATTGCCCATGTTTAATTTAAGCCGAGTTTGTGATTAATTTGTTTTCCCATGGTTTGACCAATTATATGCACAAACCTACGCTAGGATCACGGCAGGACAAGAACCGGTAATCATGCCCTTGAATCGGTAAATATGTGTGTGCATGAAAATCAAGATTACGTTGTACGTATCTCGGTGCTTTTGAAATTGTGAATTTTGAAAAGGGCATGACTAACAGTTCTTGAACTATCGACGCGATTACAAATTATTAATCAATTCGTGCAATCCAATTAAAGAAATCAAGTGATTTAATTTAGTCAAATTTAACGTCCCAATTATCCCGTATGTAGAATTTTAGGTTAATTAAAAAACTTGCCGAATGTTTTAGTTTACGGATTTCGAGCCGTCGAGATAGCCATTAATTGACCGCCCGATAAACTCTAATTTTCGACATAATGAAATATTTAAATGGGGCACATGCATTGTCGGTGGGTGATCCAAGTAGAAAAGGGCCGGATATTTTAGAAAATGTCCAGGGGGACTGAATTGAATGATTTTAAAAGAGCAGGGACTGATTTGAAAATTTTTGAAAAAAATTGGGGACTGATTTGAAAATTCTAAAAATTGGGGACTGATCTGAAAATTTTAAAAGATGGGGACTGTGCAAAAAAAAATTACTAAAAATGTCCTAGGACTTATTTGAAATGAATTTGAAAATCGGGACTGATCTGAAAACAAAAAAATGGCCCCAAGACTAAACTGAAACAACTCGAAAAGTTCCTAGGGATTCTTGAAAAACTCTGGGAATTCCAGGGCTGATTGGAAAATAGTAAAATGACAGGGACTTTATTGAAAAGAATTTTTGAAATTCGGGGCAGATCTGAAAAGGATGAAAAATGGTCCCGGGACTAAACTGAAACAACTTGAAAAGTTCTTTGAGATACTTAGAAAATTCTGAAAAATCCAAGGACTTATTAGAAAATAGTAAAATGACCGAGACTTGATTGAAAATAATTTTTAGAATTCGGGGTAGATCTGAAAAAAAAATAAAATGGTCCCGGGACTAAAATGTGACAAAGTAGGAAGTTCGTAAAATCGAGTTCGGGACAAATCCAATCACCCACGCGACCCAAGAACACTCATTTCACATTATATCCATCAAGCAAGCAATAATATTCAGGAAAGGAGCCCTAATCATGCCACTAAGTCGAGAATTTACCTAGTTCGGAAAGTTGAGGGGCTTCTCTGTAAAATAAAAATAAAAATAAAACTGCTGGACGAATTGGACCGGGCCGAACTGGGACGGCTGAGCTGTATTGGGCCGCTGGAATTCGGACTGGGCCGAATGGAATTTGGACTGGGTTGGGCCGATGGACGCCGATTGGGCTGGGCTGCTAGACGCCGGTTGGGCTGGGTTGACACGAGCCGGGCTGCTGATGCTCACGGGTGTCTCCTGTGCGATCCAAGAAAAACGGAAATCGACCCGGTTAGAACGAGGGAGAAACCGAGGAGAAAGGACGCGGTTCGGGGCGGTGGCAACTGGTCGCGGTGAGCTGGGGGCGTGAGAAGGACGAGCTGAGCGTCTTCAAGCGAGAGCGAGCCGAGGGAGAGCCGAGGACGAGTTGAGGAGGAGAGAGCTGGAGCTGAGGGAATTTTTCGGGTGAGTTCAGCGAGCCGAGGGTTGCGGGTGAGCTCGGGTTCGAGAGAGCTGCGGGTCGTGTCCGTGGACGAGCTGAGGGCGACCGTGAGTTATGGGTGAGTTGAGGGCGAAGTCGATTTGAGGTCGAGCCGGGCGTTTTCCGCCGTTCCCGCTTTTCGGTTTCTTTTCCTTTTTTCTTTTCTCTTTTTTTCGTGAGCTGCCGTTTTTTCTTCCTTTCAGCTGCTGTTTTTTTTTATATAAGCTGTGGGTTTTTCTTTAAGAAAAATCGAGAGAGATCCCGAGAGAGAGAGCTTAGGGGTTTGGACGGAGCTTGCGGCTGAGATCCCGGGCAGGGAGTGAGGTGAAGTTGACTTTCCTTTTTTTTTTTTTTTTGGGTGGTGCCATGGTCGGTCAGATCAACTCTGACCGACCCTGCCCATCCGTCCTATCGGTCAGACCGGCTCTGACCGGTTCTGACCGACTTGACCTTTCTTTTTTAAAGAAAAGGTGATAAATTGGGATACGATAATTTTGCCCCCCCCCCCCGGAGCCGATGAGCCGAAATTAGGTGCTGACATATATGGATTTCCATTGAAAACAACCTTTTCTACTCCTCGGATGTCACTCGGGAAACTGAAAGGGGTTATACTGTCTGATTTGCCCAGTTGCGTTTGTCCGCTGTAGTTTTCAGGGCAATGCAGGGTCAACTTCGTTTGCCAATATTCCATCAGACCGGTCTCCGGTTATGCATTTTCGAGGAAATGTATGTTTGTTCTTTCGCTCGGAAGTCATTCGAGGTGTCATAATGGCTTCCGGGAACAAATCTGCTGTGATGCTTATGCTCTATATGTTTATGGGACATGGCTGTGTCTAACATTGGGCATTAACTTTTCTTTGATGTACCGGCATTTTTGGACTCTCATTGAAAAGTTGTCCGTATACAGAAAATTGTTTTGTATAGAGCAGATGATTTGCGAAATATATTTGAATACACTTTTCATCAGTTTGGCACTGTAAGGGATTTTTGGAGTCTAATATTGACTAGTTTCTTATGGTCAAGTCAACTATCGAAAAATAGCGCTGTCGGCGTTGTATTATGCAAAATGTCGGTTTTTGGATTTTTTGGCTTTTTGGCTGCTCTGTTAGCTCTTTATGACCAATGAAGTTTTTCTGTTGTTTGCCCATGTCATCTGCTTGTCCCCTGCTAACTTGAGGATGAACAATGATTTGTTGCTCTGTTGAGCTTTCTTATGTATCAATGCTTAAGTCACAATCTGACTCGCTACTGATGCTATTTTTTGGACTAGTGAGCCAAAATAAGGTGCTGACAGTGACAGCGGGAGAGAATGCAATTTTAATTTTGATGAGATGACAGAGTAATATGCCGACTCGAGGGTTTGTTATTATGTATATATTTATTGATTGATTGATATAGACATGAGTTTCTTTTTTTTCCTTATAGATAGATATGAGTTTCTTTTCATGTCATGCTCTTGTCCTTTAGAGCCAAATCCTTGCATATTTATAAGGATTAATTACCTAAAAAATCACAAACTTTCTATATTTCATCAATTCTAAGTTAGCATGCCATGAGGAGACTTGTCAATTTAGACGGAAAAGTTTGATGTGTCTCGTTAACGGCTCCCACATGTCAAACAATTGCTGACCTAGTGATGGACCACAGTTTGAGTGGTAGAAGAGTTCTATTTTACATCCTTACCCCTTAACTGCCATTATTTATTGCGAAAGGAGGTCAACATAAATGATACTTCACCCTCCCAGTTAAGGCACCGAAATCATGATCAATTTGGGAGATAAGTTAGAGGAACACAAGGAGAGATAAGGAGGTGGCGAAATCCAATGGGGATGATGTCTTCTGATTGATTATTTTTTTTGTGCAAGCTTGATTTTTACTTGCGCAAGACTCGATTTTTTGTTGATGTTTTGTTGGATTTTTGGTATGTTTCTAGCATAAGATTGCAGAGGTCACAACATTGAGATTTTCCGCACAAATTAGTATTTTTAGGTGAAAGCAATGGGGGATTTCACGCAGTTGGCTAACTTTGCACTAAATGTAGATTCTGCAGAAGGGCTTAATCCAAGTTAGATATGTTGATGGAGAAAAAGAATTGGTGAGTCTTTAATGCTATACTATCCCATGCTCTTGTTTTGCTCTTTTCTGGTTAGTTTGGGTGATTAATATATATTAAGTATGAATGCTATTCTATGCAATATTGCTAATCATGCCAATACTCCGGTTAAAGATGCTAGTGACTTTAGTTTTTCATTGGGGAAACCACGAGGGCTAACCAACCTTATGCACCAAAAGATAACTTATTATCTGTAATTGTATAGTTACTTAGAAACATCTCAGAACCATCACTAGTATCAACTAATAGGATCGTGACATTTATCTTAACGAAGTTGCATGATAAAAACGCAGCAATCATAAGAGACTAAATATAATAGTGTCGTTTCAAGTGTCTTGATTTCTCTAATTAACTAAAATTAAGAAGCTTCACCACCTAATAAAACATGTTTCCAAGCTTTCACATTGAATCACATGTTCGGGCTCTTCTGACGGGATATTCCATTGAAATTCCGATGGAATTCCATCTGTAAATAAAAAAATGACCACGTTGACCATTCGACCAACTACCTTTCTTCTACTTCTTTTCTCCTCCTCGATCTGCAACACACAGTTTGCTCTCTTTCTCTCTCTCTCTCTCTACACCGATATCCTCCGATCTTTCTCCCCTTCTCACTCGCTCGTGCCCCACACTACAGCCGCCTGTGCCGCACACTACAACTATCTCCACACATGTGCCCTTGCGCAGCTTCCTACAGTGTGCACAACGCAGCTACACCCTCTTCGGTTGCGGCAACAGCGCTCTCATGTTCATGCGGTCGACCTCAATATGCCTCTACCTCCCTCAGTGCCTCTGGATCGAGTCATGCATCTAGCTCTCTAGCGCCCCCTACAAATCTGCATGTTGAGCTCCGACCGGTTGTCCTCTATAGCCAGCCATCCCCAAGAGCTAATCAGCTCGCGCACACCCATGAGCCACCCAGATATGCCTTCCTTTTCCCGCCCCTCGACTGGTCCCCGCATTGAATTGATCGTCGACACTCCCTTCCCTCCGATTTGTATATATAAATTACTCTTTTTAATTACAGATTATAATTTGTGTATTTTTAAATTTATAAGTTAAATTTGAATTTTTTAAATATTGCTAAATTTATAATTTCGTTAAAATTTATTAATGTGAAATTAGAATGTTATATGTTTGTTTAGTTTAGAATATGTAAATATATTTTACATTAGAATATAAATATATTTTAGGGTTAATCACCTAGAAAAGCGCAACCTTTCACTTTTTCCTAAATATAGCATGACCTTTAGAAAATAGTACATAAATGCACAACTTTTGCATTTTTTTCTAAATATAGCATGACTTTTAGAGAGTAGTATAGAAAGGTAAGACCTTTACACTTCTTTCTTAAATATAGCATGACTTTTAAAAAATAACACAAAAAGACACGACTTACAGGTTTAGTTGTGATTCTAGCACGTTGGAAAGGAAGATAGTGCCTGAAGGCAGTGCCTTTTGTGTTATTTTCTAAAAGTCATGTTATATTTAAGAAAAAGTGTAAAGGTTGTGCCTTTTTGTGCTACTCTTCAAAGGTCGTGCTATATTTAAAAAAAAAACGCAAAGGTCGTGTCTTTCTATAGTATATTCCAAAGGTAATACTACATTTTAGGAAAAAAATATCGTACTTTTCTAGGTGATTAATCCCATATTTTACATTAAAATATAAATTAGAATCTAATATATTTGTTTATATTAGAATATGTAAATTAGAACGTAAATTTATTAATGACAAATTAGAATGTCAATTAGAATGTAAACTAGATGCAAATATTAGTTATTGTTTGGGCTTATGTTATTGATTGATTGATTTTAAATTGATTAATTGGCCACTATTTGTATATGCACTAGATAGATGAATATCCCTCTACATCGGGAATGGATGTACAATAGGAATAATCCAAATCGTGGAAGAATTAGGCAAGATTTTATTGATGGGGTGAGGACATTCTTGGAGCACGCTTCTAGTTTACCAAATTATAAGCGGGAAAATTCAATGTCCATGTTCAAAGTGCTAGAAGAAACGATGTTATGTACCACTTCTTAAGGCTCAAGAACATTTGTATCGATACGGTTTCAAGCTATATTGGACTAATCATGGGGAAGTTGATCCTTATGTGGCTTCTAGTTCTACTAGAGTAGTAGAGGATTCAAATGTAATTGGGATTGACGAGAATCCATTCGACAGGTACATGGATAAGGATTATGGGCATGAAATGCATTTAGGATTTCTGATGTTTGTTGTTGATGATGAGTCAAATCTGAAGGAACATAAATCCGCATTGAATTTTGTCGCTAGATTACTGAGCGTCAAAAGTGATTACAATGTGGCCTAAGGTGCGATAAATGAGCTTTTGGCCATGATATACAGTCGTTTTCCGATGAACGACAACATTCCTAAGAAACTTTTACGAGGCGGAGAAGTTAGTATCAAGCCTTGGATTGAGCACTATAACTTTTGATTGTTGTCCAAAAGGTTGTATGTTATACTATAAGGACTGCGCTACTTTTATTAGGTGCAAATTCTGTGGTGATGTGAGGTACAAAGAACGTTATGATGCTAAAGGAAAAATGAAGGTTGCGGCAAGGAAGAAATTTCACTACTTGCCTCTCATCCCAAGATTGAAAAGGCTTTATGCTTGTTTGACCTCAGCAAGTAACATGAGATGGCACTACGAGAACCAACGGCTTGAAATGTTTCTACTAATGTAGATAAGTGACAGACACGGGAAGAAGAAAAGCATTGATTGTAGGGGTACTGAATCGCATAACCCTGATGGAGAGATGAATGGTCAGAATCATCCATTCCCGAGGACATCATCGAACCAACCATCCTCGATGTTCTACGGTGAATCATCACACCACCGGTGACCTACTTATAGATCTCCAATGGGTTTATACGCTCACCCATATGTAAATTAAATTCCATTGTGTACATTATAAGTGCTGTTTATAAGTAGATCATTTGAGAAAGAGAAAATGTGTTTGCAGGTTCCACAAACTCATGCTGGTCCACATGCACTACATGGATTAGGGCACCATGGAGCGAGACCCTATCATTCTCAAGTTCCCCCTTTCCAGCAAGCCCATTGCATGTTCTTTGTTGATACAAATGGAACAAGCATTCACTGTACCGAGTCAATGATAATCAACGACCTCTCCTTTCTTATACTGGACTTTAAAAGAGGGTACATCTTATTTTCGCTTTGTAGAAAGATTTATTGTACACATAATCGACAATTATCTTCCTTAATACGAATAACATAACTTTGATGACTACAATGACTCCATTCAGGGCACCCACATGGTTTCAACCGTTCTAAAGCCGTCTATCGACCGCTTTTATAAGCCAGGGGCGCCCATAGTAAAGTTTCATATGGATGTCCCAAACGAGACGAAGGAGTTATTGTTCAAAGAGTAGAAGGTAATTCTAAATCATGGTTATTTCGCTATTCATTTCGTAACTAATCGATTGTTTATATGCAAAATTCGGTTTACTACGACCCACGATATGAGGTTTACATGACGCAAGTATTCATGAGCAAGTGCACGTCCCAACTACGAGGGATGTACTACAAGCACCAAACTGGCAAAAAGAATGCCAACTTCATTGGAGAAGCTCATTTGGCCGAGTTGGAGAGAGAATGGTTGAAAGACACATTTGCTAGAGAAGGTCAACAAAACAAGGCCAATGACTATCCAATGTCGAAGTTTCAGTACACTGTGGAGGGAGGGTATCATACAGTACGCACACTTATAGAGAGGTGCGTCTCGTAAAGTACTCGATCTGGCTATTTTTTTTATTGTGATAGAAATAATCATGCCAAGTCGTTCATCCATCCTTTGTAGAAGAATGTCACGAGTGAAAAACCTACAGTTCCCTACATGTTTGAAATATTACATAAGAGCAACAAAACGAAGGAATGGATTAGTCCTTTTGCGAAGGAGACAGCTGTAAGTTAGTACATGAAAAATGACTAATTTATACCACTTGCGAAGAATTGCATATACTATCATGCATAATGGTTTGGTCGAGGAGACATGTGGTCAAGGAGTCTGACGAGGACTATAAGGATGAGGATGAGGAGGAGAGTCTTGAGGAGTCTAATGATCCATCCTCATTCGATGATTAGTTTGTGATGTTTATGTTTGTTTTAAGATATTTATAACAAAGGATTTATAGTTTTCTCAACTTTACTGTCTATCGTGTTAAACTTATGGATGATGAACCTGTCAAACCTATATGTGCGTTGTGATTTTGGATATTTTTGAATGAATGTTAGATAATGTGTGAATAAGTTCAAATGTGATAATGGGATGTTAATATTTTATGGGAAAACTTTGCCGAAATTTTCTTTTTTAAACCCCCACGACATATTCAATTGTTGTACTATTTTTGTTGTTATACATGTTGTTTTATTATATAATTGTATTAGGGTAAAAGAATTAATTAAATATCTAAAAGATGGTTTTTATTTAATAAATCAGATCAGTAAATTGATCGTATATACAATTAAATGTGAATAGATGATAGGCCAAGATGGCGATAGCTCATTAATTTTGCACATTAATTGTAATTTTTTTTCAATTTAATATCTTCAGATATTTGTTCTCAATCTTGCACAAAACAAAATCAAGTTTAAATGTGTTAAATTGTTAACTATTAGTAATTAATTATTAGGTTATAATAGCAGAACACATTAGAAAGTATCATCATAGTATAACATGTTTATATAGACTATTGCACTTTTTATTTATTTTTAAATTCTTTATAATTTATTAAAAATAAAAATAAAAAATGGTTGAACCGGTGGTTGAAACGATTGACCTAGCTGACCCATGACCAGGCAAAAAAGTCGATTCTATGCCCAGGCCGAGTTTGAAAACACGGCCGTTAACGAGACATGTCGAGCATTTCTGTCTAAATTGACAAGGCTCCTCAGGGCGTGCTAACTTTGATGAGAAATAAAAAAATTGAGTATTTATAGGTTAAGGAAAAAAGTTCGTGCTAATATAGATAAAATGTAGAAAAATTATGTTTTTTTAGCTAATTAATATTATTTATAAAAATCTATTGGTTAAATGTCCACAACAGTCATATTTCAAAGGCCAAATCTATTAGGAAATGAGTTGTCAGAGTTTTGGGTTTAATTGGGTTCATTTAGAGTCCTTTCTATTATTGGGCTTCATTCTAATGGCTTTATTTTGAGCCCTATGGGAAGGCTTACAAATCGATCAAAAGAATAATAGTATATTACTTCTTATTAATTGACAATTTCAATTTACCATATAAGTTATCATCAATTATCAATTATAAAAGAGTAAAACAAATTCTTCCATAACCAAAAAAAGAAAAACAAATTGATGAAGTATATCTTTCTGAAAAAAGAAAGACATATATGTTCAATATTTAGTAGGATTATCTATAGAATTTATATTCCATTATACTAGATTCATGGGTCTTTCTTGTAATCGAAAAAGGACATCTACGTCTGAAAATTTAATTGAGAGAAAAGTTGACAGGAAAAAATTAGAGTGGGAATGATGATGGGCCAACTCAAGACAAGTACTTTTATATCCCAGTCTGACTTGTGCCTTAGGGCTAAAAATGCACCCCGACATGCGCCCTGACCTTTGCGGGGTAGGTCGGGAGAAGGCGGGTAGACTTGAGACCACAGCCGTCTCTACCTTCCTTTTTTTCTTTCTTCTTCTTCTCTCATTGATTTTTCCTCTTTCTTTTTTTATAATTTTATAATTTTATTTATTCTTTGTCTAGCATGATACGGATAACGGCCACGTAGGAATTCATTTGCCGCATGTGCACCGTTATCTTTCATGTTAGCATATTTAATGGGGCAATTGACAATTTGTGTCATGACCCGAAATTTTAGCAGAGTTTTCCCTAAATTTTCTCAATATCCATTATCACATAACTATTCATATAAAAACCCGCTTCCCTAAATTCCGAAATATATATAACCAATCCAGCAAACTTTAACATATATATAGATATATTTCTCAAGAGATTACTTTTTCTCATCCATATCAGTAATCCAACTAAACAAAAATTTCAGGTTGTAACATTTTTCAAGTACATTATATACAAAAAAGAATGCCTATCAAATAATTAAAGTTCCTACATAATCCTCTGAGCTGATCCCCATATCAAAAGTGGATCTTCCGCACAGCTAGTAGCTTATCTGGAAAAAATATATGGAGGAACTATGAGCTGTATCTCAGTGAGTACTATATTCCAAGGCAATATGAATTAATATTAAGTAATAAATATATTTATAACCAAGTGTTCATATAAATAATACTAGCATATCCAAGTTCGTCATTTAATTCACCAATACAACATATTATACGATACATACAAATAATTACTAAATTTATTCTTAAACTATTAATTATCTTTATAACCATATAATAATATTAGAATTAACCATTAACTCAACACTACTTAACATTTATACACTGACTATATCAACCTCTAGCAATAACACGGCTTTCACAGAACAACTTCAGATAATCTCAGCAATCATCACATCTCCAGCAATCTCAATAATCATCACACCTCCGGTAATCAGGTCAGACAAACAATATACAATACAACCAATCATTATAGCCATAGGGTTGTATTTTTTCGCAACAAAGCTGTGACAGTACCGTGACCCCGCTTATCTCAAGTAATTTATTCGCATGTCCTCATAAACAGATCTCATAAGCGAGGACCGCCTATTAACTTATGGCGGTAAGAGTTGACCTCATTTTATATTCCATCGAGTTCAGCGGCCGATTAGGGCTCCTATTTATATTCCGCATAGTCCAGCGGTCGATCGGGCCCCTATTTATATTTCACCGGGTCCAGCAGCCGATCTGGCCTATTTTATAATCCGCCGAGTCCAGCGGTCCCATGGCTATAGTCAAATAACAACACAAGCATAAACAATTACAACCATGCCATCTCACTATATATGTCCATACCAAATTCTTATTCCCAAATTATCAAAATAAATCCTTAAATAATACTCCGTATAATTTGTATTCATATAATATATATATATATATTATTTCACAAAAAATAGAGTACTCACAGACAATTCCCAATAGAATAGTTCACTGGTTCGAGCCTTCAAAATCCAGATATTCGGTCTCCTTGATCCCTATCCATTACAATCAGAAAAATATCACCTAATATGCAAAATAATATCATAATATACATGTCGGTTATGTCAAACTACTTTTTCACTTTAAATAAAGCTGAAAAATACTTTAATGAACAAATCCTCTATTAATCTACTAATGAAAACATTAAAAATAGAACTTCCTCTACCCCATGATCAAACTTTCACCTAAACAATCACAATCAATGGAAATTATCAAGTATAAATTCAGCATGTAAATTCAAGTCCTTTGTCAGAACCCCAAAAACTCAATCAAATTCATCTAATTGAATTTATTCAGCTCAAGACACGACTAAATTCACTCTAACAAGAGAAAACTCTAGCTTCACTAAACTCATTAGATACCCACGCTTAAACTATGTAAAATCCACTTACTTCAACCGACTAACCTAAATCATATAAGAAATAATACAAATAAATATATAAGCTAAACCCCTTCATCAAAGCTATACAAGTATTGTCCCTTCTCATTTCTTCTCCTCTTGCTCAAGAGACATGCAAAACAAAGAAAGAGAAACAAAGAATTGGGGCAAATGCAAGTACAGGAACAATAGAACGAGTTCAAGATAAACTTAACAAAAGTGAGTTCCAAGATCCTCAAATCAACTCTGACCCCGATTCAAATGTCCTTTAATTCGACTCTGGAATACCCAAAAGGACATGAAAAGCTTGGGAGAATGACCTCAAGACATATAAGAACGAAGACAACTTACCATATGCCATGAAAGTGACCGAAATGAGCCTCTATAGGCCTCACTCATGACTGGACAACATGCAAGATTATTTAAATCGATCTTACGAAGACCCAAATATAAGTAATTAGGCATCTATAAGGATCTATAATTTATTTTAGTCTATACTCCAAATCGAGATTATCCAAACAGAGGATCAATCAACTAAACAAGCACCCAAAGCTCAACCTGAAACTAAACAAATATCATCCTCCTTCTATTAGTCAATTTGGCCACATATTTAGATACAACATAAAGTCACCATGAACATGTAGAATCATCTTAAATCGGACAAAGAATTGATAGGCAACTCAGCCTACACCTTAATCACTTCCTTTAGTAATCTAAAGGGTATCAAAATACTCGAATTGTCCAAATAATTATCATATAATAATACAACTAGTGCATGAAGCATAACTTCTTATTGAACAAGCATATTAAAACTCAGCTCGCAAATTTATATAAAACTCAGCTCGCAAATTAAAATTGAGAATAAATCGTCAAGATCGAGCTAAAACCTCCTAAATTAAACAAAGAAGCATCATATAATTCAGCCCTATTTCAAACCCAACCTCAAATCGTTCAAATCGATTCTCTAGATCGCACCCGAATTGCACTAAGAACCATCAATCTACAACTCCAAAGTAACCCATTTCTCCAATTTTCCAAATTCAATAACTCAGGAACGACAAGAACAACACAATCAAATACAAGGAAAGCTCATGACATCAGAGAAAGCAATTCAGCAACATACCTAAACATACCCATTACTTGAATGCAAGCTAGACTCTTCCTTCGTTCTCTCCCGAGCATGAACTCTCTTCTCTCTATTTCTCTCTTTTTATATCGTTATTCCATGAAGAAAGAACAGAGCATTCTCTGTCCCCCTCTTCCTCATGAATCGGCTTTCTCTTGCTCTGTTTCCCAACTTCCTCTTCCCCTGAGCTCTCTC
The DNA here is from genome assembly GCF_007655135.1 of Punica granatum. Lineage (NCBI taxonomy): Eukaryota > Viridiplantae > Streptophyta > Magnoliopsida > Myrtales > Lythraceae > Punica > Punica granatum. The sequence continues at coordinate 25,082,987 of NC_045130.1, read as the reverse complement.
TGTCTCACTCTCTATCTCTCCCTCTATGCTCTTCTTCGTTTTTTTTCTTTCATTTTCCCGAACTAAAACAGGACAAAGAAAGAAACAAGAGAAACGGAATGGATGGCGGTGGAATGGGTAAATGTGGAGCTCATGCCACCATTCTATTCTTTTTTTTTTCAACAATATAAAAGTATGTTATATATAATATATATAAGAATATGTAAGTATATGTATATGTAACTTGTTTGAAAATATGCAGGATCTCACAATTTGATTGACGTGGCAACGAAATGAAATTTTGTGAATTTACGTGTCAAAATATAAAGAATTGGTAGATGGAAAGTTTGTGAATTTATAAGTTATATTTTAAAAAATTATTATCTGGATTTTCGTGGAGTCTGTTTGATACTCGTACTCCTCACACATTGCACACTCTTCCAGTTCCCGCCGGATCAAGGATGCTGAGATCCCGGCGTCGGCCCCGTTACGGCGCCACCCTCTGCTGCGCCCTCATCTCCGCCCTCCTCCTTCTCTTATCCGTCTCCCTCCTTTACTCCCGTCTCTCCTCCTCTACCTCCACCTCCCAGAACGACCCCATCCTTCTCTCCGACTCCTCCTCCGATTCCGCCACCACCTCGACCGAGGCGGACGACGACCGGATCGACGAGCTCGACATCGTTGAAGAAAATGCTGCCGCTGACACCACTAAGAATGATGACCAGGACAATGACGACGACGATGCGGAGCAGGACCCCGATCACTCCGCTGCCTCCACATCGACCTACTTCTACGATCACGTTGCCGGGGTGATCCGAATGGGGTTCAAGAAGCGATCCATTGACGACTGGGACGATGACTTGTCGAGCGGGGCATTCGGCCTCGGATCCTTCCCCGAGGAAGGGAGCAAGGGAGCCTTTGCAACGGATGACCTCCCAGTGGATGACGGCCTCAGGAGGAAGGTGAGTGAGGTGGCGAGTGTCGAGGATGCGCTGTTGTTGAAGGTGAATCGGAGGGTATCCGTGCTTAGGGAGGGCTGGGGGGACTGGTTTGAGAAGAAGAGCGAGTTCTTGAGGAAGGATAGGATGTTTAGGTCTAGCTTAGAGGTTTTGAATCCCATGAATAATCCGCTTTTGCAGGACCCAGATGGAGCCGGGGTGTCCGGTTACACTAGAGGGGACAAGTTGGTGCAGAAATGGTGGTTGAATGAGTTCAAAAGAGTCCCGTTTTCAGTCAAGAAGCAGCTTTTAGAGGTTTCGGAAAGTAACGGCATTAGGAATCCTCAGGAAAATGGTGATAATATTTTTAAGGTTGGGGATGGTGAATCGGAGAGCCGGAATCAGGCCAGGAGGGTGGAGCGGAGGACGTTAGATGATGATTTGGATAATGGTTCTAACGAGATGAAGGTTAACGGTGAAGGTAGTCGGAGCAAGACAAGACAAAATTCTGAGGCTAGAAGGAACTCCGAGTTTGAGGGTCATTTGTATGCAGATGGCAGGAGATGGGGTTATTATCCTGGCCTACGTCCTCACCTGTCTTTCACAGATTTCATGGACGCATTTTTCAGGAAGGGCAAATGTGATATCAGAGTTTTCATGGTGTGGAACTCACCCCCTTGGATGTTTAGTGTTAGGCATCAGAGAGGGCTCGAGAGCCTGCTCATACAACACTCGGATGCTTGTGTTGTTGTGTTCACCGAGACAATTGAGCTTGACTTTTTCAGAGATAGCTTTGTGAAAGATGGGTAATTCCTCTGCTTCCATGGCACTTGTTATTGTTTCCTCTTACCTATGCGTGCATCTGGTACTTTTTGATTCAGAGGGGAGATAAACCCCGTACAAGTTGTACAGGTCTCTTGAACTCTATGATTACTTGATATTCGACTTGTTTGAGTATTTTGCTTATGAGGGAGCAGAAGCCACCACTTTATTTAGTTGGAGACTATTGAATTGGTCTGTGTTCATAATTAATGAGCAATTCTTTTAAAATGTTTAATTATATTTATTAGAAAAATGATTGGAAATAGCTCATATGTAACATAAGTTGCCCGGTAACTTTTGTCAAGATGAACTTCGCAACTTCTATTATCATGTAGTAGTTGCTATGTTTGCCTGATCCCTGTTTGATTGATCACTCATACTGGATTTGAAGGTATAAAGTTGCTGTAGCTATGCCAAATCTCGAGGAACTATTGAAGGACACTCCAGCCCAAATTTTTGCATCTGTGTGGTTCGAATGGAGAAAGACTAAGTTTTATCCAACTCATCTTAGCGAGCTAGTTCGCCTTGCCGCCTTGTACAAGTACGTGATCTTCTTTTGTTTTAACTCATTTTATTGTATTAGGGGAGGTTTCTGGGCTTTAATTATGATGTTTATATATCCATCATTGACTTTTTGTGATCAAAAGCTTGTCTGATATTTGAATATTTGTTAACATGTTGTACATTAAACTTCTTTCAATTGGAGATGGCCTTTAAACATCAGCAACCACCGTCTGCTATGACATTATAGCATTATAACTCATAATATTCTGCTCCTCACTTTCAACTGCATCCTGGACTCATACTCGGAATTGAACCTTGACTTACAATTCAGTCTGAAACTTTGGCAGTCATACTCACAGCTCCTATCTGGTTTCAGATATATGAATTTCTTGATTTTGATTATCCACTATTTAGAAACAAACTGTGTTTTCCGTTAGATGAACCTGTCTCATGAAACACTTTGGAAAATTGAAGGTTGGTTTTCGCCCATTGGATTATGGCAGAAGGTCATCACAGTAGAGTTAAGAGATCTTCCTGTTGGTTGCCCCAGGTTGAATTGATGCTGATATTGTAAGGTTTTTGTGATTTCATCTGTGAAGATACGGCTTTCTCTTGAAAAGATAGGTGTCTGATTGAGCCACGAAACTCTGTCACAGACCAACCCAGATATCTCGTGCTGCAAACTACATCTGCTTTAGAATCCAGAAGAGATTTCCTAGGATTTTTTCTCATGTCACTAGGATCCCAACAGTTTATTAAAGTTTTTGAGCTTGAGTCAAGAATTTAAAGGATCTGTAGATACTTTCTGCAAATTGAAGCCAAAATGTTAGGTCTCCACTGTCTTAAATGTTCGGGCGTTATGTTGTTCTCCTTTGAGCATCTTTTTTCTGCCATCTGGACTTGGCAGCAGAAAGTGTCGTGCTTATACTAAGATCCGATCATGAGCAGCTGTAGCTCATATTGTTAGTGCAGCTGTTGCAGTGTCCAGGTTAATGCCACAATTAGTCTCAATTCTTAATCGCCTCTTTTTCATGGGTATTCTGAGGTCTGACCTTTTTGTTAATCTTACTTAGTTCAACATGTTCTATGCTTCGATGAATTGTTGCCTGCTCTCATCTAATTGCAATTGTCTGTTGATGACTAATCTTAAGAGGTTCATTCTTTTTCTTTGCTTTCCAGATATGGAGGGATTTATCTAGATTCTGACATTATTGTGCTGAAACCATTATCTTTGCTCAACAACACTCTAGGACGGGAGGATCAAATTGATCGACTTTCTCTCAATGGTGCTGTCATGGCATTCAGAAAGCATAGGTACTTAATTAAATACCTTCTGTTGCACAATTTATGCATGTATGTCGTAGTTACATTTGAATATGATTTGCCATTTCTAATATTGCATCCATCTGTCTTCTTATGTCAGAAATAAATTGAGTAACTAATTTTTCAAAAATTCACCACCTTAAATATAATTGAATATTTCTCCTTACCTAAATGAAATCTTCTCTTATTGCCACTCTAAAAATACGCATGCATAAGCTCCAGGATGGCATATGGATGCTGCTGTGAGGAAACTTTTGGTGGATGTTGCAGAACTCTTATGTTGATTTTCGAATAACATATGAGAGTAACTGGTGCTAATCTGACCATATATTTCATAGATTATCTTCAAATTCGCTCTGAGCATGATGTAGCAGAAGATGGCAGTTTTTCTTTCTCCTCTTGTTTTCTTTGGTGAGAGACTCACTTTGCTGTTACATGTGGGCTCATGAACATTCTACGGCCCGTGGAACTAGTAGCACATGCACTAAGAGAGGGGGTGAGACACCTGAGATTTATTATAATGCCTTAGTTTGTCCCTCAAAACACTTGAAGGTTGCTAGTTGGGTTTCACTTTCTGGACAAATAACAGGAAGTTATATCGGGGTTCTGAAAAGTCATCTTTCTGCCATCCCGCTTATCATTCTTTCTTCAGTTCTTTCTCTCATTTTCTTTTTAAGATAATAACTAGGTAGAGGCCAATGATATGCATGGGGTTACCTAGATCTGTAAAGGAAAATTGAAAGAACAACCTTATATTAAGAAAAACGAAGTAAAGATGAAAAAAAAAATTCATTGCCTAATAAAAAACATAACTATGATCTGAGAAATTTACTTTATTGATAACTTTACCATTAGCTTAAGAAGAGAAAATTTTATTTTTCTTCAATGAGTTTTCTTTTTCTTTTTCCCCCACTCTAGAAAAGTTTTCTTTATGAACATAAAGAGCGGGGAGAAATCCCTTGTCGTTAAGAAATTACAACAATATTGGCAGAAAATAGATACCAAAGAACTAAAAGGAGTAAGATTGATTTATTGTCAAATTTTGACTATATAAAGTAGTAGACTATCTTGGATCAGTCTCATTTGAGGGTCCATCATATATCAATCGCCATTAATAAAACTGATCAATTACACCATCACTTATCACAGAGTAATAAAAAATAATCAAAATAAGTTATTGCAGAATACTTTCAAACTGCGTCATTCATGTAATGATAATTATCTCAGCACCTTTTAATGATGTCCAGCAAAATACGAATTTCTCATTAGAGACCATGAAAAGTTGTAGAAAGTAATTTGGAGAATCACTTTATAGAAAGATGGTTATTGCTATCATTTAGGATAGAGGGACCATGATTGAACCTTGAAGAGAAAAGGCTCAATGTCTGAAGATATAAAATTTGTTCTTAGCAAGTATTTATTTTTAACTTAAATTGGGAACTTGGGAGAAGAATTATAAAGTAGAAATCATCTTCCCTTTTAGTTTCATTGAAGTGTCTAAAATGTTTGTAAAAGGCCAGTCTGTTGCTAGAATTCTGAAAATTTAAGTTTTCTTTCTTATAATTGAGAATATTACGATATTCACTTCAAACAACGAAAGAAAAGGAAAAAGAAAAAGAAAGGTAGAAGATTCAAGCTACTTGAAAATTTATTTGATATAATTTATCAACAAATATGGGGTCTAATTTAATTTTAAACTATTTACGAAAGCTAAAAGATAGTCGCAAAAAATAGAAGAATAAAAAAGTTGAGAAAGTTCTATGAAGCAATCCGTGCATTTTAGGCTTTCATATACCTATCTCTAGGTAGATTACCAATTGCCTTAAACTATGGTTGATGGGGGCAATTCACCCGTAAACACTATTCTGGACAGTTTATGACATAAATTTCCCCGAAGGACTATTCTCACTATCCCTTCCAATTTTCTTATAAAATTTAGCGGATCAATGAGGAAAATATCCATTGATGTTCCCGGTCTTCTTGTATGGAATTGACTATATCCTTACTCTTAATCTCTGAGCCCAATTAGGCCACAATATGACAAATTTGATGATGATAGCTCCTTGAGGCTGGAGACACCCCTGTTGAGGCAGAGCTTGTGTCCTTGCCAGGCCTGATTGGCCTGTCTAGGCCTTTCCTAGGTTAAGATTGTCATCAAATGGCCAAGTTCTACCGATGAAGGCCTTTTATGGTAGAGAATGGCCTGAGGAATTCCAGCTTCAGGAGCTTCCATGAAGCCTGGTCCTATGCGATTATGTGGAGGGGTTGCGATCTGGGTAAATATATTCCATTTTTGGCCTTTACAGCAAAAAATGGTTTGTCATGGGGCATTTCCCATTTGATTGATGTTTAGAAGGTGAGCTGTTCCAAAACAAGGTTTAGTGGGAAGTTGTCCCACTCTCATTGTCTGAGGTTGTGTAATTTTCTTTCTTCTTAATAATGCAATGCCTTGGTTTTATATATATATATATATCATAGATGACTGAGTCTATGTCAGAAAAGTTTGACCAGATTCGATTTTTCGCAGTTGCAACTACCCATTGCAAAGAATTTGCTACTCTATCTTGCTAGTATTGTCTGCTTTACCTTATTTTCCTATTCTATTGAGTTTTACACTTATTAGTCTTTTCTGTGCAGTCCCTTTCTGATGGATTGTTTGAAAGAATATTATTCCACATATGACGATACTCGTTTGCGATGGAATGGAGCTGATCTCTTGAGAAGAGTGGCTGAAAAGTTTTTAACTAAAGGTGGGAGAAACAACGATCAGTCAGAGTTCAAAGTGCAACCCTCTTTCGTATTCTTCCCAATAAGCTCTCAGAACATTACGAGGTATGGTATATCATTCCCTATCTCTTATTTATTTATTTAGTTATTTATTTCTTTTCTATTATTGGTTTGTCTTACCATCTTAGATATTGGTACTTGCATAATATTAATCCTAAAATATGGAATCCGGATATTGGCATTTGCATATTAGTATTCCTAAATTTTGGAACCTTTCCTTTCCTTGGAATTGGCCAATTAACATTTTGTATAACGCGTGAAATTTTCAAATAGTCAATATGCGGATGCATATGATTTGTAATCTTTCATGATTGTAAAAGTTGATGATTTTACTTGCAAAACTGAACATCTGTAATGAATTGTCAATTCCTAGAATCATCTTCAAGAATGCTTGCTTAGTTAACAGTTCACTATGCCCTAAAAACTTGTAGCTTTGAATCTAGTTAGAATTTACTTGTTTTATCTCTGGTCCTCTGCTGCACATTGCAAAGAATTACTGAATACCAATTTGTTTGTCAGTCGAGTTTGGAGTTGTTTCTGGATTTTCCAATATAGTCAGGCTTGACTTCCTCTGCTGGTGGAGAGTGGTCTCATAATCTGAGTCCCTTCAATGGTAGAGCCTGTTGATGTATCTTGCTCTTAACATTGGGGACATCAAGGCGCTGTTGGCTAGGTCAGCCTAACAGTGGTGGACCTCGATCCCACAGTCAATAGGGTTGGCCTACCTTTGGGACCGGGTTAGTATAGAAATGGATCTTGGGGCCCAGATTGGATCAGCCCTATCAAGTGTTATCGTCATTAGTAATTTATCAAATGATTCTAACATTAAATTTTTAAGGTCTCGTTTCTCTATTCCTTATAACCACATGCATCTCCCCTTCATTTTCTCCTTAATTTAAGAAAAGAACTACAAATTCCGAATAATGGCATTTCGAAGTGCAGGAACAAAACATGGAGAAGTCCTTTTTCTTCCCTTGGCATTTTTCCTGTTTCTTTTTTTAAATGGTGAAAGAGGACATTTCTTTAATTAATAACCAAGGACGTGCAGGAAAAAAATTGCAAAAAAGAAAAAAAGCTCAAAAAGAAGAATCCAACCCTAAGAAAAACAAATAATCCCTTTATGCCCAGGAATTCAATCAACACTTTCAGCTGAAGAATATAGGAAACATGAATCCAGGAGTCAGGATCAGGTAAATTGATAAATCAAGGTTATTGTTTTGTACAAAGAATGGGTGCTTAAAGTGCACAGAAGCTCCCCTATACAGCATTACATGTCTAATTTATTTACCTGATTAACATAGCATCTGATTCTCAACCTCCTTGAAAGCCTAATCTTGACTATGAGAAGAGTCACTTTCTTAATTTTATTGGATGTCTCAAAAAGAATGTCCGTGAGGAGTTATTCTTAATTATCTGGAAACATTTGAATTTGGGTTTGGAACAATTTGGACAACCTCAGTGAGCATCATAGTGACGAAAATGCTTCTTTTGATGAAAACTAATGCTTTGCCTCTCAGTTGTTGTAATTGTTGGTCAATATTCTGAGAAAAAAAGGAATGAGTAATGCCCAAAAATAGGTTAAGATCGTTAAAATCCCTTTCTCCTCAATTGGCCGCTCGCCCCCTTCCTTTTCTATTTTACTTTTCCTAACCAGACAAAAAAAAAACCCAGGAAGCAGGAGAGATTCTGATCTAGAAATGGAAGGGCCTGCAAGAAGCTTCTTTGAATATGAAAGCTTTGTGCAAGAACTTTCTACCTTTCTTCACTCTCACTCTCTAGATATACATACAATCAAACACTGAGGCACCTGTCAAAGCTTTAATTTTACAATTTTGTTATGACTGATGGGCTACCAACTTCGATGTAGGCCATATAAGACAACTTGGATCTTCTCATGTTAAGATTAGAGCATATGAACATCCACGTGGAATTTCTGTTGCTGATTGAGGCAGCATCTTAGCCCTCCTATCTTGCAACTACCACTTCCTTTTTCATTTGGGATGTATATGTATATATTCTTCCAGATCCCTCATCTGTTGTGTTTAGTCTCTCTATAGGTTCATATTTTCTCTCTCCAAGGTCTTGTCATGTGATTTTGCCATTTTACCTTTTTGTTATTTTTTTTTCTTTTGACGTAGTGATGGGCTTGTCAAACTCCAATGCCGGGTTCTCAAAATGATTTTATGTTCTGAAAACGACTCCAAACCTTAGCATGTGCTGAATGCTTTTCCCCAGCCTTAGAACATATTATGCATAATCCATACCCATAGTTGTGCTCAGCCACGCACTAGAACCTATATACTATAGGGCTTATGGAAGTTAATAAGCATATCAAGGTTGTTGATACGAAGAAGCATCATAATAACGTATATACATTTTTGCAACCGTCTACTGCATTTCATATATTGGTAGAGCTGCCTGCTTTGGTTTAAAGTAGTAGGTTCCTGGATTTAAGTGACCATGCAGTACTGTTTTCTGATGGTGATGTTAAATAAGTCTCATTCAGTTTAGGCATGCCTTCCCCACATTTAGAACTGGGACACGGCAATTGTTTGAGTGTTGCCAAGGAATGACCCCGTTTGCTTTTGGGAAATTGGTCAGCCTAGAACATTAGGTTCAAGTGGTAATTGGACAAAGTTCGGTTGAACGAGAACCTAAAAAATAACTCCGAGTGTTGCCCTGTTTAGAGATATTTGTTACTCCAAATGAGTGGCATCCTCATTTTTGAAGATATCTTTCATTTAATTCAGTAAAGAACAGCTTTTAAGTTGCCTCATTTATCAAAAAAATAATTAAGGTGTTTTTGCCCAAAAAGAAAAAAAAGTAGAGACATTTATGATCTCACAAAAAGTTTTTGCTGCTGGAATTTGTCTAATTCTTTGGTTCACATGATTATATTATGGATCGTGGCAAATCACAAGGGATTAGGGGATTCCTACCCTTTATTTTGGGGGAGAATATCTTATTGTAGATGGTGTTTGGGACAATTGAATATTTCATGGGCTTATGCATTGTTACAATGGAAATCATCTCTTCTATAATCAGCCAGCGCTACTAATTTTAAATGCAGAATTGCCAAAGTGACATTGAACCATTTTCAAGCCTTTACTCATTTTGCAAACTGATTTTTTTTTTCTTTTTCTTGTGTGGATTATATGTTGGCTTTATTTCAATGAAATATTTATACTGCCAATTTTTTGAAGTTTGCGTTACCTTGAGACATCTCCTTCCCTTGTCCTGTTTGAGCTGGAAACAGATACTTCAATTCACCGTTCACGGATTCGGAGAGGAGCCTTCAGGATGATCTATTCATGAAGATACTGCACCAGTCTATCACATTTCATTTTTGGAACAGCTTGACTTCTGCTCTTGTTCCAGAGCCGGGAAGTCTGGCAAGCAGGCTTATTAACAACGCCTGCCTCCATTGCTCTGATGTCTTGTAAGTTTTCACCGGTCCATATAGAATTTAACTGACAGGATTTTGGCGGGCGTATAATGTTTGTGGTATGTAATTGTACAGTTATTACATTGAAATCACTAGGAATTAGCTTCAACAAATGAAATGAAATAGTTTTGCTTTTTGTTCTGTCCTGTTGAAATGATTGGGGAGTTGATTTTAGGGCTCAGGCAGAGAAGGCCTCAATTGCTGTAATTCCAGTTTTTAAGACACTGGCTACGTCTGTAGGGTCTGTATAAACTATTTTTGTATGTTAAAAAGATTCATGAGCTGCTTTTCTAGCTGTGTTTATACTAGATTACTCTTTGAATGGGGAGGACAGCTTGTGCGTTCCTCCCGAGCTCATCGCTCAGTGCTGCAGCCGAGCTTTATCTCAAGCCACTCGTTTGTATCACTCGAGCTCCAGTAATTGAGTTATTAAGCATCTCCCAACTGCAGGTTCACTACTTCTCTAAATAAAGACTCGAGCATTATACATACCAACTGATGCATTAATCGATTTCCACTAGACCATACTCGGCCCCTTGTGTTTTATGTATTCTTCTTGGCAGTCTTGATGTTAGACCTACACGGAAAGCATCTGACGTATATAGTCATGAAATTTAAAGTACATGCAGGATTCCATAATTAAAAAAAAATACATATAGGATGATCAAGATTTACTGCTAAATAACGTCAAGGGGTTTGGCCTAGTAGTTAATGTGCACTCAAGTTTGCTCCGAGACTCGGGTTCGAATCCCCTTGGGGCTACCAGAACGCTTTGGCATAATTATCCGCTCCGTGCGCCGCCGGGGGGTCATGGAGCCCCGGGGATTAGTCGGGTGAAGCCCGGACATCCCGGGTTAGCAAAAAAAAAAAAAAAAGATTTACTGCTAAATAAATCCTAGTTCTAGTCTAGTGCATTTGGTCCAAAGCATCTTCTTCTCACAGGATCCCAAACCCATTGAACAAGGTATCTTCTCCCTCTCACCCCATTCAAGTTATACCCATTGCCCCATGAGTCCTTACTCACCACCCCAGCATACCCTCCCCCACCTCCCGTCCCGTACACACCGAGGCACATATCTGCTATCTCGGCGGGGGCAGTTGGATCATCCCCTGCATACCACGCATTCACTAATGGGTTCGTGGACGCCTCGGCAAGCTCGTGGGCAATCACGCTTATCATCCCGTCCACACCTGGATCGCCATTGGGTGGCCTCATCAGGTTGTTTCCCCCTGTACTAGTGCTGGGGGGCGGCTTCCCGTAGTAGTCCTTGGGCCAAGCAAAGGGGTATGCGCACATCCCTGGGCACTGCGCCCCGCTGTGTCCCACCCACGCATAAGGGACAGTTGCCCCCACCACGTTCGGGAACGTGAAGTAGTGGAACCCACATACAGCCCTGCAGAAGTCCTGGACTTGGACGTCGATTGAGGTCAGGACCAGATAGAGACCACTCTGAGGATCGAGCGGTAGCCCGTTGGGGTGTGAAGTGACGGCATTCCTGATGATTGATTGGACATCAAGGCGGCTGAGGTCAGCCCCATGGGAGTACTTGAAGTTGTAGAACTGCCCAGAAAGGTCGATGGTGCCAGTGACATTCGACCCTGTCTGGTCGGTGTAGAGCCTAACCGTGCGCCACCACGCAGAAACAGATGGGTAAGAGGCTGAGGATGAGGAGGAGGCGGAGGAGAGGGAGTAGATGAAGTCTCTTATGGTGGCTTGGTGAACGGGGTTCCAGTGGCCGTACCATATAATGTAGAGGCTGATGGGCGAGGCAAGGACCGGTCCCATGTGGTATTCGACGTCCACCAGGTCTGATGACCCTTCATAGTTCTTGGCTTCCCTGAACCATCTGATGCTGCCAGCATCGCCTTGCTCCAATGACGATGATGACAAGGATAGAACAGAAGCACACAACCTCAAATTCAAGAGACCTATATAGAGGAACAGAAGCTCAAACTGATACATTAGCAATTTCTTCTTCTGCATGTTTCTGTTTCTGTTTGGGCTGTTTCTGTTTGGCAGTTACAATGAAACACAAGTACTTACAAAGACACAAACACAGTCCCTCTCTCACCCTCTCTCTCTCTCTCTCTCTCTCTCTCTCTCTCTGTCTGCATCTAAATAGAATAGCTGACTAATCATTTATATATGTTAATGGTTCAACCGATACTGGTGAATTCTTCTTCACAATAACGAGGCAAGAAGGAATCAAAATAAAGTACCTATATTAAGGTGAGGAGAGATGACCCTTTTATGCACGTGCTTGATTTTTTTTGCTTATTAAAACCTTACCGACTCTTATCTCATCTATGCAATATAAATCACTACACATCTTATTCGATCGGGGCCATTATCAAACTAAAGGTGTAACTATAGGCACGAGACAAGGGTTTTAACATTAATGAAGATCAGTTCGAGATCTCTCGCAGACGCATGAGTTTCCCTTTGTAAGGGGTAAAGTTTTTTTTTTTCTCTGGATTTGTAAGGGGTAAAGTAAAAAGAAAGAAACTTTCACTTTCGGGAGGTATAATTAGTACGACTTAACCGAAACTTTGCCAGTTTATAAAGGGGGAGTCAGAGGCTAAAATCACGGTAAAAGTAGGAATGGAGGATTTCATTCTCCTTTTATAGGATTGACTAATCTTCTTCTTCCATGGACTGGTTTGGGGCAGTGGCCTGCATGTTTGAGATCGTAATTGAATATATTATCTTACATTAATGATGATGGCAATGTCTTTTTTCTCGGGAGATTTTTGTACCCTTCTATCTGACCAAGTGATATGAGAAAATATTTGGAAATGAAATTCTACTTATTTTTTTAAAATTCAACAATATAATTATTACTATTTTATCTTTTTTCGTATTTAATAATAAATTTTCACACATATTTTTTCACAACTATTATTTTAATTAAATTTTAATAATAAATTTTTCACTCAATTTCATTCTTCAATCAATTCAACAACATAATTATTTTTTTCTTCTATTTAATAATAAATTTATACACATACTTTTTCCTAACTGTATATTCTCACTTAAATATATATATTAATATTTGAAATGGAGTGGAATTAAGCTCGATTCCATTACCAAATGCCATCGACATTTTTCGTATGATCCCATCTCACCACGTAATATGAGAAAGTTCAATTAGATTTCAATGTATAAAACAATGACAGCTGATAAGTACACGATTAATCGGCATCTATATCTATATATCTCTATAAAAACAAAGTTCCAAGCTGAATTCTCACACCGTCACATCATCAAAAAATAAAATTGATCTTAGAGTCGAATTCTCACGTCGCAACATCATCAAAAAAATAAACCGGAGGTTAGAGTTGAATTTTCTTGCTACCACATCATCAAAAACATAAAACAGAGCTTCTTTGCATAGTCACATCATCATTTATACTAAGGAAATTTCTATATATATGATAGCAAAATCCTAAACTGAATTTTCACGCTGCCACATCATAAAAAAATATAAAATGGAGCTTCCGCGCACTACCACATCATCATTTATATATAAAGAATATGAGCAACTTTTATTTCGGCAGCTATGTACATAGTGATATAACGAAATATATGATGGGATAGGAAATTCCAAACCAAATTCTCACGCCGTCACATCATCAAAATTCTCATGTCACCACATCATCAAAAAATAAAACAGAGCTCAGAGTCGAATTCTTACGCCGCCACATCATCAAAACCATATAACAGAACTCTCTCATATTGACACGCCATCATTTATGCTAAGGAAATTTTTATATTCCTATTAAGTAAATTTTATTATATGTATATATATATATACATATAAAGTTTCCGCTTCAATTAAATATATATAGATAATAATGGTTAGTATAAATAGATTAAGTATATATAGATTAAATATATTAAATATATATTATTTTTTGACAATTCAACATCTATGCATATATATGGTCGCTCTGCCTAGTCGAGTATCTGATAAAGGAGAACAATATTCTATGTATAATTCTTAACCTCCTTTTTCCTTTCTTCTCCAAATTTTTCTTTTCTTGGTTGAGTTTTGATTTGTAGAATGAATTTTTTAATGCAAATTTCTTAATTGCTTTGATATTTGGGTTGATTTAATAATCTTCTCCAAATTTTTCTTTTTCTTGATTGAACTTTAATTTGTTGGATGAACCTTATTCGTGATTGACTGTATCAATACTGATTATTTTGACAGGAACTCTATTTCAGTTTCATTATGGACGCCACTTCAATAACGGTAAAATTTTTCTAATTTACATGCCTTAAATATTTCTTTTTTTACTCTTATTTCATAATTTAATGGAGATCTTTTCTCCATGAATCTCGAATTAGTAATTCTGTTTATTTATTCTTATTCTTTGGTTGAATTTTGATTTCTAGAATTAATTTTTTAAACTGATTTCTTTTTCAAAATAACTTTTTTGATATTAATTAAATTAAAATCTTTATTCTAGTTTAACTATATTTGTTGCTTTAGTAATTGAAAATCTTTTAATCAATTATATATATATATATATATATATATTTAGATCAAAATTTACATTAAATATTAAATAACAATACGAATAAGTTTTGATATTTCATAATTTCTATCATCAAATTTCTTAGTAATCATCCGCGCAGGGCGCAAATTTTCATCTAATAAATATTAATTTTAACAATTGTATTGATTCCGGCTTCCCACATCATTGAGGCAGGACTATTCATGATTTTCTCCTTTATTTCGGGGGTCCCGCCTTTAATTTTACAGTCTTCTATTGCTAACCGACCTTATCGACAAAATGGCCATCAGGTCGAAAATTGGGTCGGCCTGGCCAGTACATTCCAGTATCCAGCGGAGTGGAAATTACAATAACAAACAAATAGGCTTCATCAGATCAGGTTGCGCACTTCATTGATTTGGGTCAGGCAAAGTCTCCCTACAAGCTACAACCATAAGACTCGATTTTGTCATGTGGCTTGACAAATAGAAAGTGCTCAGTACCTATAATACGCCGACATCATAGAATAGAACAAAACTGAAGTATCAAGATGGGGCATTATCGCCATAAATCCGTAAGACAACAAAATCTAAGCAGTGGCCGAAAGTCTTATCATTTTGCAACCATTATATCACACCAATAAAACAATTGTACGAAAGTTGCGATGTTTTAATCAGAAAATTGATGAGAAGTACACAATTTTATATGGTCATGGTCACCCATGCAACCCGCTTAGCACTTCTGGTTGAGCAGTCGAACGAGCATACTGAAAAAGAGAAGCAGAACTGCACAAGCTTTTTACATTCTGAAATAAAGAGCGCACACAAAGTCCGGGCAAAACTGAATCGGTGATTGTACACATGATGCAATTTGGTTATTAAAGCAGGACCCCAATTTGCAGCCTGTTTGGATTGGATAACTTTCTATGATTGCAAATATATTAAAAGGAAGGCTCGTCTGGCTCTTGCAAGATAACATGGATCAATAGGATGACTCAACTTGACAAGAAACATCAAACTGAGGAACAGCATATTTAACCGATTTTTATATGCTTATACTGGAACCGGGTTACCGTTACTGTTGTCCTCAAGTAGCATGAGAGAGCATGCTGAGAGGAGGGCAATACAGACTTACTCGAACAAGAAACCCCTGCAGTTTCCGGTCCACCCCACCCCCGACAAAGTCACCGGAATGCAAGTGTGTGAAAACTAATGAGAACACATGACGGCTTTCAATATAACGGCTATAATCGAAAAAAATATATATAACAGAGCAGAAGATTTGGTTGTTCCAGCCTTATGAATGAACTGGGGAAATAGGGTATCAGCTGTGCAATATGTCCACTGCAATTTCTAAGATTCATCAACTGCCTATTGCCATTATTTGCACGAACAAATGAAGGATATTGAAAAGCAAACGTGCCCGGCAAAACCAGGATTTTCATCTAAATGAACTTCAGCGCTTGTTTCTACTGGAAGGGACATTCTCATCAGTTCTGAACAAATAGACATACTATGATAAGAATGTTAAGTATGTGTCAGCGTCAGCGACTGAGTTGTCCAAAAACCAAAGTTGCTCTGACAATATCTATTTAGCTATAAGCTCATAAACAAAGGAATTGCATTAGTAATGCGGCATTTCAAATCGATCGATCCCTTCAATGCTCGGTTCTTATGCAATACAAAGCCAACCGACGGATAGTTACTCATTGGATGAGATTGATGCAAGCCAGCAAGTGTACATATGATCAGGCCTTAATTCTTCATCATTACCGTACATAAATTAATAATTAAGCTAACATGCTTTGAATTGCCCATTTCATATCATAGCATAGTAATACTTTCTTACCAAACCCAACCCATAACTTCACAGATAAGATCAATCAGAGGAAAAGAGCAGATTCTTTTTTTACCAGCTCGATTGAGTTTGTTTCCGGCACGATCGAACGATCGATCGATCGATCAATTCTTGATGTCCCTGCTAGTCCGACACCCGGCGATGACCTCGCAGCCTCTAGAGTAGGGATTAGCCTGGCCGGCGTCGCACCTGTAGTAGGAAGCGCCGGGCGTGGTGCAGGGCACAATGTCCCTCTTCAGGGTCTCGTAGCTGATGTACCTCTTCTGCATCAGGAGGACCCTCCGGCTGATGTCCGACTCCATCTCCGAGGGGTCCGTCAGGCACTCCCCGATGCTCCCGGAGCACTGTGCCTTCCCCAAGACGACAGAGGGCTCCAGTGGGGCGCTTTTCGTGTCCAGGACTGAGAAGCCGTTGCAGATCGAGAGATGGGCGAGGAGGAGGAGCACAAGGGCGGGACGCGTGAGGCTTGCGAGGGTCGACATTCTCGTTGGCACTGAGCTTTCTGAGGTTCTCTTGTCTTTCTCACTATCGGTCACTGGTTTGGCCTCTCTCTCTCTCTCTCTCTCTCTCTATCTCACTGTGAGTAGTGTGAGTAGTAGTGAAGTGAGTGCGGTGCGGTGATGGTGTGGAGGACAGGACGGGACAGTGATGAAGGTTTTCTTGGGAGTTTGTGACAGTTGGAAGCATCATAAATTTAAGGTCCTAAATAATTTATTGCACCATATAATTTATTTTTAAATTTATCTCAATGTCATTTTTTTGCTTGAGATATTTTAATGTTGTTATTTTTGTTTCACCAACTATGGGCTAGATGGTGACATTAAATTAGCAACGCTAAGATACCTCAAGAAAAAAAATGGATATTGAAATAGATTTAAAAATATCTAACAATGTTGGGATATATGGTAGGTTAGTATGAGTTTTAATCATCTTATCATGTTTAGCATGAACTTTCAAAAATTGTACAAAAGGTCACTAAATCCTTTTTTTTTGTCCCGTTTAGCATGTTATTACTTCATCCGTTAACTTTAATCGATTTTGCTGACGTGACACGAATAGCACACATGACATTAAGGTTGGGACCAAGAAGTATTTAAACAATATAAAATCTTTTAAAAACTAAAAAATAAAGAAAAAGTAGGTGGGCCCACCCACTCTCTCCCTTGCTCCTCCCTTCTTTTTCCATCGTACCCCCCACCCGAGCCCTCACACCTAAAAAGAAGACACACAGATGGGTGTGTCGAGCACCGACCATGGCTCTTCCCTTCCTCCATTACTGCTGCTAATCGCTCTCCCCTTCTCCATTAATGCCACTGATGCTTTAAAAATCGAAAAGGGAGGAACGTTCTTCTTCCTTGTCCGTGACCCATCTCTTTCGCTCGAGCTTGATCGTTCAAGCTCGTCAATTGTCACCACCAACCGCTGAGCACAGAAGCAGCAAGAGCAGCTCGGACCAGAGCTACTCCAATGACAACCTGTAACTTTCACGAGCTCTTTCGCAGCTCCCCCTGTGACGCCTATTAGTGATATGCCCTATAACTATGTATTTTGGATAATTATTATTTATGCCAATGTTATTATTCTATTATTTATACATTGTCTACGTTTATTAAAATAAGTCCATAACATATTTGATAAATGTTTTCATTCTTAAAAGAGTTAAAAATATGACCGGTCAGTATAAATATCTTAAAATTATTCGCGATTCTAGGAGACTTAATTAGACATTATCTCTCCGAATGGATCGTCACCTCTACCTGTATTCATGATTAGTATGAGATACCAATGAAAATGGAGTAGTAAGTCTCATGCTATTTGACAATTGTTGTCAGGCAGACAAGTTGCCACTTATGAGACAAGTAGGTTGAACGTCACTCATAGATAATATCACATGGTAACTTTGCTAATGTCAATGAATGTTATATAGACTATATTAATGCATATAATTCTTAGACTTGAGATGACACGGTTATTTCATATATGAGTAATTAGGATTTGCTAACGCTTATATGCTTGTGCTTAGCATGAGTATCCGGCAGATGGTAGTCCTAGTTAGTTATATATGGAGATAGATGACTGATTAAGACGGGATTCACTAACCTAGTTAGTCATATACTTATAGTTAACATGGGTATCCGACAGATGGTGGTCCTAGTTAGTTATATATGGAGATAGATGACTGATCAAGACGAGATTCACTAACCTGGTTAAATGAGGAAAAATGTCATATGGATATGAGTTTAATTCTGGATCAAGTAATCCTTGGTTAAGGCGGTTGAGCTAAATAGGAAAGAGTTTTTGTTAAGCCATATTGATCCAAGAATGGAATCCAGAGATTCCATATAGTCGGCTATAGGGTTTGACATTTATCATGACCCTAACTAGATCGAGATTTTGTATCGATCCTAGCTTAGGATGAATGCTAACGATGCTTAACACATGCAAGTCGAACGGGAAAGTGGTGTTTTCAATGGCGGACATGCGAGTAGCGCGTAAGAACTTGCCCTTAGGAGGGGAACATCCACCGGAAACAACAGCTAATACCCCATAGGACTATTATGAAGGCTATTTTTATGGATGTTTTACACTATTTCTTTGACACTAGGAGGGTTACTCTGATGCAAATCGTAGCACGACTTCAAGGGATCCAGTTCAAGTTCAAATTGGACCGGTTACGCGAGCACGAGCAAAGAAGTTTAAAGATGAACTCAACGGCCCGATTCAAGAAGTTTGGGCTCAAGCAAATTCGTGGAGGCCCATTGGACATGAACCACGTGATCAACAAAGATGCATCAATATGATTCAAGTTCTAAAAGATTCCAACCAAGCCTGAATTAGCCCATGATAATGCCATTTTCTAGAAGTTTCTAGAATATTTGTTGAAGATCAAGAAAGGATATCATTAGATTTGTTTTAAATTTAAATCTGATGGAGATATTATAGGAATATTTAGATTTCATATCTTTATAGATTAAGTAATATCTCTATAGATACCTTAGATTTTATTTTCCTTACTTTACGATGAGACATGGCTAGATTAGGAATTAGTTTTAGTCTATATATACTCATCTTGTCAATTTTTAAGAAAAAGGAACATTCAAAAAATTGTGAGAGTATTCTCTTTGATTCTTGAAGAACTAATTGGAACTTATCGAAAATTTTTATGGCGTTCATCATTGACTTATCAAACGGCTTTCCACCACCGTTTGTGGCGACTTCATATACTGAGGTTCTTGTTTCGCAATAAACAACGGGTTGAGATCAGTTATACCAAGGTTCTTGTTTATGTAGTAAACAACGGGTCGGAGGTTTGTCAATCAAATCTGATTATGGAACGATCTTGGGTTCCTTTAGTTGTAGGGTCTCGTCATTCTTGGCGGGAATCGCATCATTTGGTATCAGAGTATCAGGCTTCAAATTAGGTTAATCCTATCCTTTTCATTTCAATTTGCTGAATTTCATTCCGTCTGGTTTGTCCTTTGTGGATTGTTAGCAGCCAAAAACAAAAAAGAATTTCGGCAAAAAAAAGAGTTGAAAAAAAAAACAAAAGAACTAAAGAAAAGAAAGAAGTTGTTGTCAATTTGATCCAAATTCTTTACATCATATCATTCTAAAGTTGTTATTTCCCTTTCTTTGTGATCTACATTGATTCTGTTCCCAGAATTACATATAACATTTTGATATATTTCATCATTCATAGTAGTTGCATTCTCTCTTGTTTCCTTTCTTCCTTAAATTTCCTTCGAACATTAATTTTCCTTAATAAGTTCTTGGTGAATTGCTGCTGGAAATTTTTGAGAATTGTTTGTTTAGTTTCAAAAAAACTGAAAGAGAATTATCGAGTGGAAAAAAAGATAGGAGTGGTGAGAACATTAGAGGGTTAAAAGCCACGTTTGTTTGAATGAAAACACGAGTGTAGAGTGGATTCACATTCTTGAGTGTAAACATGTAAGGGAGAGAATTATGAGGTCCTTTCTTTCTAACTTTATTTTGCAGCAATAATGTCTCACAACAGTGCTAAAAATATTCTTGAAGGTGCTACGAAATTGGTTGATCCGAAAGTACTTATGGAGGCCATAATGAGTGAGATGAAGCGTGTGATGAGATTGGAGTTAGAGCAGGTTCATGAACGGATAGATCAGATTGAGAATACACATGTGGAGCAGCCACAAAACGCTCCCAATGCACGTAGGAGGGAAAGAGTTCAACCAAGGGAAGTGAGGATTGAAGATGAAGAGAATTATGGGGCTGGTTTTGATGAAAAAGATGATCGGGATTCAGTTATTAGTAATAGGAGATGTGAAAGCGGTTTAGAGAAGTTAGGAATCGGGAAGACAATAACTTGGATAGTATTGAGATGAAAATCTCATCATTCCAAGGAAAGAGTGATTCCGAAGCATACCTTGAGTGGGAGAAAAAAGTGGGATTTGTATTTGATTGTTATAGTTATTCCGAGCTTAAGAAAGTCAAATTGGCAGCAATTGAATTCTCGAATTATGCAATTGTCTGGTGGGATCAATTGGTGATAAATAGGCGAAGAAATAGACAGCTACCTATAGATACGTGGGAGGAAATGAAAAAGGTGATGATGAAGCGATTTGTTCCTTGTTATTACTACCTGGAATTGTATAATAAATTGCAAAGTCTTAGACAAGGTAACCGGAGTGTAGAGGAATATTTTAAGGAGATGGAAGTGGTCATTATTAGAGCAAATGTAGAGGAGGATTGGGAGGCTAGTATAGCAAGATTTTTGGCGGGATTGAACCGAGAAATTCAAAATGCCGTGGAATTACAACATTATGTGGAGTTGGAGAATATGGTTCACATGGCTGTAAAGATTGAGAACCAATTCAAGGGGAGGGGCAGTATACGTGCAAGCCAAAGTCCAAGCACATCCACTTAGAAACTGAATCAATGGAAGAAATATGGGAAGCAATCCACGTCAAAGTCGAAAATCGAGCAAAACCAAGAAGCAACCAGCCACGTTCCTCAAGGTAAAACTGACACTTTTACCTCCAAGAATCGTGACATTAAGTGTTTTAAATGCCAGGGCATGGGACACATAATAAGTCAATGCTCAAACAAGCGGGTCATGGTGATGCGAGACAATGGTGAAAGTGTGACTGACGATGATGATTCCAACATCGATGACATGTCCCCATTAGAGGACGTTTCCAATGAGGAATATTTAGCCCCTGATGCATTGACATTGATGGCAAGGAGAGCATTGAGCTTGCAAACAAAATGAGTTGAACAAGTGCACCGGGAGAACATCTTTCACACTGTGTGCTACATCAAAGACAATGTATGTAGTGTGATTATTGATGGTGGTAGTTGTACTAATGTCGCAAGCACAACAATGGTGGAAAAATTGGGACTGTCCATGTTGAAGCACCCTAGGCCGTACAAGCTGCAATGGTTAAATGATTGTGGTGAGATAAGGGTGACCAAGCAGGTGTTAGTTGCATTTCGAATCGGTAAATACGAAGATAAAGTGTTGTGTGATGTAGTACCAATGCAAGCAGGACACTTGTTGCTAGAGCGTCCATGGCAGTTTGATAGACGTATGAAGCATGATGGCTCTACAAACAACTACTCCTTTATACTTAATCAACGATCAATCACTCTTGTACTATTGACACCGTAGCAAGTATATGAGGATCAAGTGAGATTGCAAAAAGAGAGTGATCAAAAAAAAGAGAGTGCAAATCATAGATAAGCCGAGAAAAATAAGAGAGAAAACGAAATCAAAGTTCGGCCATTGAGAGAAAATCAGAGAGAAAACAAAAAAATTTCTATGCAAAAATGAGTGAAATCAAGCAAGCAATGTTTTCGAATCAGCCGATGATTGTGCTTTTGTACAAAGAGGTATTTTTTAACACTAACAAACTTGATCTCGCTCTGCCTAGTTTTGTTGTTTCTCTTTTGCAGGAGTATGAGGATGTCTTTCCCGAGGAAATACCACCTGGGTTATCTCCAATCCGAGGGATTGAACATCAAATTGATTTTGTTCCCAGTGCAACAATTCCAAACCGACTAGCCTATAGGAGCAATCCTGATGAGACAAATGAGATTCAACGGCAGGTAAGTGAGTTGTTGGAGAAATGGTACGTGAGGGAGAGTATAAGCCCATGCGCCGTTCTGATTATACTTATATCTAAGAAGGATGTGACGTAAAGAATGTGTGTTGATTGTTGAGCAATCAACTACATAACGGTAAAGTATCGTCATCTTATTCCTCGCTTAGATGATATGTTAGATGAGCTGTATGGTTCTTGTATTTTTTCTAAAATTGATTTAAAGAGTGATTATCATCGGATTAGAATGAAAGAAGGAGATGAATGGAAAACTGTCTTTAAAACAAAATATTGTTTGTATGAATTGTTAGTTATGCCTTTTGGTTTGACTAATGCTCCGAGCACTTTTATGAGACTTATAAATCATATTTTGCGTGCATTTATAGGTATATTTATTGTTGTCTACTTTGATGATATACTCGTTTATAGCAAAAACTTATATGATCATAATGTACATTTGAAATATATTTTAGATGTGCTTAGAATGAAAAGTTATTTGCTAATATGAAGAAGTATACTTTTTGCACCGATAAGCTTGTATATTTAGGATTTGTTGTTAGTGCACAAGGTATACAGATTGATGAAGAGAAGGTATGTGTAATCCAAGAGTGGCCTAGTCCCACAAGTGTAGGTAATGTTTGTAGTTTTCATGGACTTGCTAGTTTTTATCGGCGGTTCGTGAAGGACTTTAGTAGAATAGCCGCACCACTTACTGAAGTGATCAAGAAAAACGTTGGATTTAGATGGGGAGAAGAACAAGAGAAGGCGTTTCAGCTAATTAAAGAAAAGCTGACCAACGCACATTTATTGACTTTACTTAACTTTTCAAAAACCTTTGAGATTGAATGTGATACTTCAGGTGTTGGTATAGGTGCAGTTCTTATGCAGGAAGGACGACCAATTGCTTACTTCAGTGAAAAACTAAGCGGGGCAGCCTTAAACTACCCAACTTATGATAAGGAGTTGTATGCATTGGTTCGAGCTTTAGAGACGTGACAGCACTACCTATGGCCTAAAGAGTTCGTGATTCACACCGATCATGAGTCCTTGAAACACTTGAAGGGTCAACACAAGCTAAACAAAAGACATGCTTGAGGGATAGAGTTCATTGAGACGTTTCCACACGTCATTCGATATATGCAAGGTAAGGAGAATGTGGTCGCCGATACACTTTCTCGCAGGTATGCATTACTCTCTACACTAGATGCAAAATTGCTTGGTTTTGAGCACATTAAAAATTAATATGCTGATGATCATAAATTTTGTGAGGAATATCGGGCTTGTGAGGAAACCCCTTGTGGTAAGTTCTTTAGGCATGATGGGTTCCTGTTTCGAGAGAATAAATTATGCGTGCCTAATTGTTCCTTGAGGGAGTTATTAGTGCAGGAATCTAATGGTGGGGGATTAATGGGACATTTTGGAGTTGTAAAGACTTTAGCTATTTTGCAAGAACACTTCTATTGGCCATATATGAAAAGAGATGTTGAGAGAATTTGTGGTAGATGTGTCACATGTAGGCAAGTTAAATCCAGAGTGTAACCTAATGGTTTGTATACTCCTTTACCTATTCCTAGTGAGCCTTGGATTGATATTTCAATGGATTTTGTGTTAGGATTACCTAGGACTAAATATGGGAGAGATTCAATTTTTGTGGTTGTGGATAGATTTTCTCAGATGGCACACTTTATTCCATGTCACAAAACGAATGATATTTCGCATGTTGCTGATTTGTTCTTTAGGGAGATTGTGAGGTTACATGGCATGCCTAAAACAATTGTTTCGGATAGAGATGCTAAGGCTTTGTTTGGCAACAAAATTTTTTTTAACTTAACTCGCAAACAGACAAAAAGGGGGGTGCAACAGTAAAATTGAGGGACCCACCAAAGACTGAAAATTTTTTGACTTGTCTTGCCCTTTTTTTTTCAAAGAAAAAACTGTCGGTGGCTTTCTAGGTAGGGGTCCTCATTCTTGCTAATCGAGAAAAGAATAGCCTTCGACAGTGTTGAAGCTCCAGCATCTGCCCCAATTTCGACCCCATTTTCCTTCGCCGCATCCTAGTAGACATTGACATCGGCAACTTCAACCTCCTAATCAACGTTAGTGGGTCGTAATTCCATGAAATCTCCGTTCTTCAAGCTGGCGACAGTGGTTTGGGGTTCCATGTAATCGATCCACATTTCATCGAAATCAACCGCACGAAGAAGGTAATTGATGTCGGAATTTCGCAACTACTAAGAAGCAAAACTCAATTTTTACGGATAACTAACCTCTCAGCTTGCAATTTTCCCTTGCTTGATTGGGCAAAAGAAGCGGGAGAGAGGACCTGCAAGAATATGGCAAAGGCCCCCCTTTGTCAGGAGAGACTCCCCGAATTTGCGACGTTTGCAACAAAAGGACAGAGATTCCCTCCTTTGGGCTTTTTCGAGGGTTCTTCCACTTCTCTGTTCACCTGCACGCGAGGCTTTAAGAACCGCCTCTCCTCTGCTTAGGAACGCCATCTGCATTTGAGGTAATTTTTGCTTTCCTCTCGCCATCACTCTATGTCTGTTGCATAATTTTATTGCTTGTCTTGCCTCTTTGGTCACTAAGAGGCAATCTTCTGTTCTTGTTTCGCTGAATGTCAGTGTGAAGCTTCTTTTCTTGTTCCGTGTAATGCGAATTTGAAGCTGCTGTGTTGTTGTTTCAATATGTCTGCGAGCTAAGCTTCTTTCTTCTTTCAGTTTGGTTGAGTGATATGCTTATCTTCTTGTGTCGATTACTATTAGTGTGCAGCTGTGTAGTCGATACATCATGGGCGGAATACGATAAATTTCGAAGTCCACTGGCACAACCAGGATTTAGAACTCAAGTGAATATGAGTATTGACGAAATGAATGTTGTGCGCGACCATATCGCTAATCGGTTATGGCACACGGAGAGAAGAGTTTCATGACATATATTGAGATCTTTGAATTTGAAATTAGTAGCGATTTTTTATGTTCATCACTGCATTTTGTCGAATTTTTGGTTGATCACCACGTTATTTAATACATATATTGTTATGTATGCATATCTTCTACTGCTTATAGAAAAGGAAAAGGGAAAACAGAGGAATTTTTTTTTTAAAAAAAAGCCTTGACAAGCGCCATTGTTTATGCTTGTTGTGGCTTTCTCCATTTTCCCTTGTGGGCCCACCATCGAACAAAAAGCATGCTTGATTTGTCTTTATATGCAAATAAATTGAGTTGAGCTAAACTCAACTCAGTTGCCAAACACAACCTAAGTTCTTGAGTTATTTTTGGAAGACTTTGTGGTGTAAGTTAGGTACTAAACTATTATTTTCTACTACTTGTCACCCACAAACTGATGGTCAAACTGAAGTAGTAAATACGACTTTGTTTACTTTATTGAGGGCAGTCATTAAAAAGAACATCAAAACATGGGAAGAGTATTTACTACATGTTGAGTTTGCTTATAACAGATCAATTCATTCTACTACTAAATTTTCACCATTTGAAATTGTTTATGGATTTAATCCTTTAACTCCATTGGATTTATCTCATTTACCTTTGACTAAGCGTGTTAATTTAGATGACAAAAAGAAAGCTGAATTTGTCAAGCAGATTCATGAGAAAGCAAGACTCAACATAGAGCGAAGGACGAAGCAGTATGCAAAACACGCTAACAAGGGGTGTCATAAGCTGATTTTTGAATCCGAAGATTGGGTTTGGTTGTATATGAGGAAAGAGAGATTTTCAGCGCAAAGATATTCCAAATTGCTTCCAATAGGGGATGGTCCTTTTCAAGTCCTAGAATGCATCAATGACAACGCTTACAAACTAGATTTACTTGGTGAGTACAATGTAAGTACTACTTCTAATGTTGCTGATTTGCTTCCTTTTGATGTAGGTGATGATTTGAGGGCAAATCATTTTCAAGAAGAGGGGAATTATGCAAATCGTAGCACGACTTTAAGGGATCCAATTCAAGTTCAAATTGGATCGGTTACGCGAGCACGAGCAAAGAAGTTTAAAGATGAACTCAACGACCTGATTCAAGAGGTTTGGGCTCAAGCAAATTCGTGGAGGCCCATTGAACATGAACCACTTGATCAACAAAGATGCATCAACATGATTCAAGTTCTAGAAGATTCTAGCCTAGTCTGGATTAGCCCATGATAATGTCATTTTCTAGAGGTTTCTAGAATATTTGTTGAAGATCAAGAAATGATATCATCAGATTTGTTTTAAGTTTAAATCTGATAAAGATATTCTAGAAATATTTAGATTTCATATATTTATAGATTAAGTTATATATCTATAGATACTTTAGATTTTATTTTCTTTACTTTACGATGAGACCAGATTAGGAATTAGTTTTGGTCTATATATACTTATCTTGTCAATTTTTAAGAAAAATGAACATTCAGAAAATTGTGAGAGTATTCTCTTTGGTTCTTGAAGAATTAATTCGAACTTATCAGAAATTTCCGTAGCGTTCATCATCGACTTATCAAACGGCTTTCCACTACCGTTTGTGGCGTCTTCCTATACCGAGGTTATTGTTTCGCAATAAATAACGGGTTAAGTTCAGTTATACTAAGGTTCTTGTTTATGTCGTAAACAACGAGTCGAAAGTTTGTCAATCAAATCTGATCGTGGAACGATTTTGGGTTCTTTTAGTTGTCGGGTCTCGTCATTCTTGGCGAGAATCGCATTATTTTCGATTGGTCAATTCAACCATTATCATCTTGGTGTTTACAGATAAGATGAAGGACTTCAAACCCATCTCTTATTGAAATACCTTTTGCAAGTGTATCAACAAGGTTATTGCTAATAGGCTGAAAAAGATGCTTCCACTGGTGATCAGTCCAAATCAATCTGCATTCGTAAAAGGGCAGGAGGATTGTGGACAATATTTTGTTGGCACATGAACTTTTGAGGAATTATAACAAGGCCTCCATTTCTCTTAGATGTGCTATAAAAGTTGATTTGATGAAAGCTTTTGATTCTCTTGGCTAGAATTTCTTATTGAATACTCTAGAGGCTGTGAGATTTCCTAGCACATTTATTGAGCAGATTTAGATGTGCATTCTTATTTTTTTTCTGGGTTGCAGTCATGGATCTAATATAGGGTATTTTAGTTGGAAAAGAGGAGCAAGGCAAGGGAATATACTATCTCCTTATCTTTTTGTGATAGTCGTGGAAGTTCTCAACCAGATGTTAAACGAAGCTGCCACTTCAGGTCATAGGTTTTCACCCGAGGTGTAAGTCCATTCACTAACTCACGTGTGTTTTGCGAATGACTTGTTTATTTTTTCCAATGGTACTGAATCCTCTCTTGTGGCTATCTTGGATGTGCTTCACCAATTTTATAATGTTTCGAGTTTGAGATTGAATCCTGAGAAATCTGAGCTATTTTGTGGTGGTGCCTCTATTGCTTCTTAAGGTTATATGTTATTGTTGTCTGGTTTTAGGAATGGGGTGTTGCCTGTCAGATACTTGGGTTACCTCTTGTAAGCTCCCCCATAAAGAGTGTATTGTTTTTATTAGTAAAATTTTACAGAGAATTAATGGTTGGGTAATTAAACATCTATCTTATGCAGGGAGAGTCCAAGTTATTAATTTTGTAATTTGCAGTATGGTGGAATACTAGTGTTATAGTTTTGTTCTTCCTAAAAGGATAATAGAGCTAGTGCGTAAAAAATACTGAACATTTTTATGAAGGGGTTCATATCAGTCACAAAGAGGAGGTTACAAGGTACAGTGGGAGGAGGTTTGTCTTCCTAAATGTGAAGGGGGATGGGGATACAAGATGTCTGCACATGGAATAAAGTTTGTGTCATGCAGAATATCTGGACTATACTTCTCAACTCGGGATCAATATGGGTTGCTTCGGTTAAAAGTTTTAAAATTAAGCAAAGGAATTTCTGGGCCTTGAAGATTCATGCGGATTGCTCATGGAGTTGGAGGAATATATTGCAGGCAAGGCTACTCATCAGACCTTTTTATTAAGTATGTGGTGGGAATAGGTGAAAGGATTTTCTTTTGGCATGATGCATGGGCGCTCTATAGATCATTTTTTGAATATTGTGACAGGGGCTTTCTATATAACCCAGCTAACACCCTCATAAATGGCAATGGGTCGAGTGAGGTAGGTATCTCAAAATGTGTATCCAACCCTCCTTTATGGCCCCATGGCTAGTCTCAGCGTGAATTTGACCTATGTAGACCACAACCGCTGTCGAGCATGGATCAAGTTTCACCCACCATGCCCCGTTCCTAATCCCTTATGTACAACAAAACTTTTCGAGCAAATTTGAACAAAATTGATCACTGAGCTGACCTAATAAATATATATTTCATATTGCCCCATATATATATACACATACATATATATATATATATAATAGTAAATGTCTTACTTGTTTATTAGTTAATATGTTATATAAAAATTAAACAATATGTACTGTAAGTAATAATAAAAATACTCAAAAGGATTATTATTACAAGTAATAATTAAAAAAATATTCAAAGAAATATTAAAGAGAGATTATGATCACTTATTAATAAATAAATATTAAATATTTTAAGAAAATTAAGAATTACATTTAATTATTATCAATTAAAACTTTATTTAATAAATGTTTAGAATAAATGTTTAGAATTATAGATAATCTTATAAAATTTCAATGAAGTAAATATCTCATGGCAGTGATTGGCCATTTCATTAAAAGTTAGAGAGAATTATCAATTTAGTACATGAAATTTTATTTTGCCATAACTTTGGTACATCAAGAAAATTTGTCATCAATATGATGCATTAAGTTCTACTATGTCCATCAAAATGGTCTGGCATTAAATGTGATTGATGGAAGTCTTGTGTGGTATTCTATGTGGCTTAACAACGTTAGAAATATCAATAAACAAAGAACCATTGATAGCTTAACGACGTTAGAAATATCAATAAATAACGAACCATTGATCCAAAAGGACGCTGAATCCTACTGTTGGGCCTAGGCCAATGTAGGAGCCCAGTCCATATAAGAACTCACTTTAGCATCCTTACTCTTCTCTAGGCAAATGGAGAGAGAAGGCCCCTGACAATCCCAAATTAGCAAAGCCTTTACATCAAAGTCTCTTTTGCAATGTGACTGAAAAATTGGGTAGGTTTTCAATTTGTTGAAAATATTGGGCCCTTTTATGAATTATCCGTTTCTCGATAGAGAAGTTTTGAACCGCCTTGAACTTTCGGGCCTCATTCCGGTCGACGCTGCTCCTCCTGCTTGCCATTCCAGCCAAGCCTTCGACGCTGTTCTTCTCTCACGCTCAGCTCATCTTTCTGGCGACGCCGCTTTTCTCCCCGCCAACCTCCAACGCCTATCTCTTGCTTGCAAGGTTCGATTTTTACTGCCTTGTATGTATTAAAGCATTATCTTTTTCTTCCTCCCTTATTTGGGCTTCACTCCGGCGATTACCGATTCAATGAAAGTCGTATTTCTCCTGGGTCTTCAATTCTTGCTTTTATTCCTTACTTTCTGTCTCCTTTCTTGAGTATTAAATTTTACAGTCATTTCAATTCTGGGTTCAAATTAAGTTGAGATTACTCGCATTCTCTTTGACTGTCGGTGTATAAATGGGGGTAGTTTTAGTTTATACATATAGAGCAGCCCCGCCAGCGAGACGTATGACAGGTGTTTGATAAAAGTTCTGAGCCATGTCTCTTTGCTACCTGCTGCTCCATTTATCATTCTGTCCTTGCTGATTGCAATTTAGAGCAGCGGTCAATAAATGATATATATATATATATATATATATATATATACAAATATTATAGGTATATGGTAAAAACTAAAATGTATGTATTCGTGATCCTTATTTTGCTACCAAGCTGACCATTTCCCTTTTTTTCCCTCTGGCTAAAACATGAAATGAGAAATATATTATTTGTATTATGACTGCTGTCTTGCTGACTGATTTTTCTGCACAGGTCTCTTCCCTGTTCTTGGAATTGTTTGGAGAACTATGTTTGAAGCTGTACCGTAATCTTGTTGCCTTTTCAAATGGCCATTAAAATAAAAGGTGCATTATTCCGGACTCCACAAGGGAAAAGTAATGAAATCTGTTTTACGTGCATGTATCAGCTCCTGTTGTAGGTTGTTTCTCAAGCATCTCTCCAGAAGTCACCTTCTTTTCTCTTTTCTTTTTCTAATCAGCTGCCATTTGGTAAAGCCCTTCCTTCTTCCAAGAAGGAAAAAAAGACGAGGTGCCTTTCGATAGAATTCCCATTTGAGAGAGATGCTACTAGTTAAAACCTTCCCTCTCTTATCAGTCATCAGTAAGGCCAAAACCCCATTGCGGTTAGGTCGGCATTGCAAATTCCGTTGCTGCTCCCCTTCTTTGATATTTTCCGGCGATGGTAATTGCATCAGGTCCAGTCCCAGTTCCATGCAGACAATGACCCACCTTACCACCTTAGCAACTTCTCAATCTACATCTATTTCCAAGACCTCTAGTGAAAGACTGTATAAGAAAGCAATGAAGAAAGCCCGCATGGAATTGCCTGAGAACATTCTTAAGCACAAATTGGATATGTGCTCAAGGCATAGAAAACTCATCGAGGCCCTTCAACTTTATGATGAAGCTAGGAGAAACGGGGTTCAGCTTTCTTATCACCATTATAACGTGTTGCTTTATTTATGCTCTTTTGCTGCTGTTGGCTCGTTAGCTGAATCAGAGGATGGTGAAGATGACGTGAATGTCAAGAATTTGGGCATGACTAGGGGCATTGAAATATACCAGCAAATGAACATTGACAAAGTTGCACCAAATGAAGCAACTTTTACCAATGCTGCAAGATTAGCAGCAGCAATGGAGGATCCAGAAATGGCTTTTGATTTGGTGAAACAGATGAAAAGTTCTGGTATTCCACCACGATTAAGGTCTTATGGTCCTGCTCTCTTTGGTTTCTGCGAGAAGGGGGAAGCTAGCAAAGCATTTGATGTTGATGCACATATGATTGAATGTGGAGTGGTTGCAGAAGAATCGGAGCTTGCCGCACTCTTAGAAGTGGCTATTGAGAGGAAGATAGGAGAGAAGGTCTATGAGATGTTGCACCGATTACGTTCCTCTGTGAGACAGGTCTCCGAGTCAACTGCTAAAGTTGTTGAAAAATGGTTTAGGTCCGATTATGCTACAGATGTTGGCAAAGAGACTTGGGATGCTGCAAAGATAAAGGAGGGAATTGTCAATGGAGGAGGAGGATGGCATGGGCAAGGATGGCTTGGAAATGGTAGATGGAGGGTCACCAGGACTAATATGGACATGAAAGGGGTGTGTCAATCTTGTGATGAGAAACTTGTTTGCATCGATATTGATCCAGCAGAAACTGCACACTTTGCTGGCTCACTTCCCAAATTGGCTTGTCAAAAAGAGAGTAAAGTCAATTTTCTCAAGTTCGAGGTGCGGTCCTATTGTTCTCCTTAACCTATCCATAGCTAATCTGGTAGTTAGGACCTCTTTTGCATTACTCCTTTAAACCCGGCAAGTTGTAAGACTTGTCTTGTGTTAGATCTTTCATGTTGCATATTTGAAGATACCAAAATATAGTAATAAACATACACACGTATATGTCTTGACAAACGACATAGTGAGGATGTAGTTGTCAATGCTTAACCTAGGATCCGTGATTTAAAGCATATTGGCTGACTATGCTAAAAGAATTAATTTCTTTGAATTCAGGCTTAACAATATACCATCATAATATCTCTTTTATAGGAAAAACAATTTAATGCGGATATCTTTTTGCCTACCGTCATTATTTGATAAGTTTCTTTTGAAATTGTAACTTTTGGTATTTTGCCAACGCGCTTGTATTTAATTTGCGATTCAAATTTAATGTGAAATTGGATGGTTCTGTCTAGAACTTGTTTTTAGTGTAATGTGCTATATATAGTTGAAAAGTTATCAAATGGTTTGGAATTAGTTTAAAAAATGGCAGTGTATCCTTTAAGAAGGTTATATTTGCTACAAGGAAATTTAGCATTTTATCCTTCTATCCCCAAATAAAATATGAGACCCAGGCCCACAAAGACAAGTACTTTGATGCAAAATCTTTTGTCCTTATCTTTTATGAGTTCATATGAGCTGACTCTGAAATCATTATTTGAATCTCTACCTTTTGCTTGATAGTTGCTCTTTCTCTATCTGTAAGATTATGCTTGGAATTATAACCTGAGTAAATCCTATTTAGCTAATGATGATTAACCGAGCAACAATGAATAGGGATCATATCATAATGCGCTAATTAATATTTAAGAAGTACCTCTAATAATATAAGTAAAATATTTTCTTCGTAGATGGTTTTCTGTGTTGTAACTAATGTAGCCAATAAATTTATACAGGAATGGCTTCGGCAGCATGGTCCATTTGATGCAGTTATAGATGGTGCCAATGTGGGGATGCAAAATCAGCACTATTTCAGCTTTTTTGATGTATGACCCAATTTCTATCTGCATTTTTTTTTCTTTTAAGTTTATTTTTTTTATATTCATGAAAGTTGGTTAATGCTCTGAAATAGTGGCTTTGGCTGTAGCTTAATTCTACAGTAAATCAGTTACGCCAGTTGAGCCCTTCAAAGAAATTGCCATTAGTCATATTGCATCGAAGTCGTGTTCATGGTGGTCCGGCTGAAGATCCTAAAAACAGAAGATTGCTGCAGAGATGGAAGGAATCTGGTGCACTTTATGCAACTCCTGCTGGTTCAAATGATGACTGGTTGGTTTTTCCTCTGAATATATCTAATAGTTTCTTGCATCGAAAAGTACGTTTTATTTGTACTAGAAAGTCCAACATTTTATATAGCCAATCCCAATCCAGTAGTTAGTGCTACACTGAAACATGGATGATATTTAATTTGCGGGAGTTTTTTGTTTTTTTTGAATATTTTTGCAAATTCATCTGTCTTTTTCACATGTTGTAGTTGCTGTTTAAACAAGATCTTTTGTCTTATTCAACTTTGTGAATTTACTGCATATACCTTCTGTGGTGGTGTAAATTCATGCTCGGGCTTCATAGGAGCACCTTACTGTTAGGATTTAATGCAATAGGAAGAATGTCTCTTTCCTGTTGCTATTCTTGCAACTGAATCATTTCAACTGTAAATATGAGCTCCTTTTGGAAATTTGTAAGCTCCTTTAGGAAATTTGTATAGTTTACTTCGATATGTATAGCTTGATCTTGAAGTTCCGTATTTCTTTTAAGGTGAAATTAAGACTGTCATTGACTTATTGCATTCACTTTGACAAGATTATTCTTGATTTATAACATTCACTGCATTGGCTCATGCGTGTCTTAATATGAGTTTTCTGGTGCTTTATAATTTTTTAGTCAGTAGTTGCATTTAATTGTGAAAAATGGAAAGTGGCAAAATTAAAGTGTAATGAATGATGACTGAATAACATTCCATTTTTTAATGCAAAATTACTTCTGCTTCTGTATGCATTGACAAGTTCTAGTTAGTGTTGCATAGATGCCGGAAAGATTTTAATCTATTATTACGTACTAATTCAGATATGCATAAAGAACTCAAGGCATAATTAGTTGATACCTGATGTCACTGAAGAATAAGTGCTGGATATATTTGTTTATATCGATTGAATATATCTTATCCTGGCGAGACATTATGTACAGAATTAACAGCCTTAAATTTTGCAGAAATGAACAGTGTTCTAACTTCCAAGTTTTCTTTACTCTCTATCTTTTTTTTCTTTCGTCCTTGGCCTCATTTTACCCGCCTCAGTGTCACAATTCTAAGCTGCTTTCCTTATCCAGTCAAATTATTAATGGTTCAATATCTTTCTGACATTGTGAAGGTACTGGTTATATGCAGCAGTAAGCTGCAACTGTTTGCTGGTTACCAATGATGAGATGAGGGATCACCTATTTCAGTTGCTTGGGACGAGTTTCTTTCCTAGATGGAAGGAGAAACATCAGGTAAATTTCTTCCTTTCCAATTTATGTTCCATTTACAGTATACTGAATTGCGAAGTTTGTTATGAGAAGTATTGCATTGGAAAAAGGGAGGGAGAGGGTGTGTATGGAGAAAGACAGATTCAAGTCGTTTCACCTCTATTGATTAGCTAAAGTTGGGGATTTGAATGGTAAATTTGTTGGTGGTGCTTTTACCATTGGAGCTTCCAGTCTGCAAATATATTAAAAATATGTAGGCTTGTTAGGGAGTTGCAGAAGCTTTGAATTTTGGTGCTAGACTGTTGCTCATTTGAATTGTCGCGTATCTGACCAGGAATTTGAAATAACTGAAAGCAAAGTTTTAGGAAGAGTGAATAAGACGAGGAGATCTGAAGTCTACGCAGGCTAGAGGAGAAAAGAATTAATTGAAAATCTAGAATATGATGGAGGTTTATATAAAGGTTTATATGCTCACGAACTATTCAAACTTTTAAAAAATCGGTGACCAACACTTTGAAGTTTTCTCTGGTTGCTGCTTGTTCTTGCTACTTAATCCCCATATGGGCTGTAAAGCTCTGCATTCATCAAAATGGGAGTAAAAGAGCCAATTGCTCATGAATTCATGCATGTGGACATAGTCGAACTATGGTACTTAGTTTAGCTCGAATGATGCCTCTTCTTTTACAGGTTCGAACATCATTCTCACGTGGTGTTAGGCTCCACATGCCCCCACCCTATTCGATCATAATTCAGGTGGTATTTTTGCAGCTAATCTATCAATTGTGATTGGAGAAGAGATACATTCCAATATTCATTTATATTAAATGCTTTGCAGGAGTCGGAAAATGGAAGCTGGCATGTTCCGACGGTCACCGGCGATGACATAGGGAATCCTAGGCAGTGGTTATGTGCTACTAGAGCTCGTAATATGTCGGCACGGTCTCCATCCTTGGAACAAATTTGGCGGGGTCAATAATACGTTGTTTAGGAAACAGTGATCATATGTAACATATTATTCTTAAAAAATGTTTAGCAAATTTTTACGAAAAGAGAAAGACACAGTTACACCGGAAGTCGTAAAATTATACAAAATTTGAATTTAGTGCATTTTAAAATATATCAGTTTGGCTTTAACGGTCCTAAATATTTACACCGTCAAACATTCTTAGTACAAAACCTAACAGAGACTTCAAATATAACACGCCCGCATTTTTCTTTCGCTATTCGGCATTCAAGAAAATAATAAAAAATGATAATAATATATAAAAGTAAAAATGGAAGACCCAACCCAAATCTGGTGCTTTCTCTACGGAATAGAGAGAGAGGAATCAAATTGGGAGTTTGGACAATGAAATTGGTTTTGCCCTTTTCTATTTTTTATTTTTTTTTCTCTTAGGAAAAAAAAGTCAGCTGCGTTATAATTGACAGCGCGTTCAAGTCAATAAGACCGTAATAGTCTATCGCCAGGGACTGAAGTCCAAAATTTAGTATAGTTTTAGGACCTATGTTATAATTTCGCAAAAAGAACTATGTGCCCTGACCCTTAGTTATAGGAAAGCTACCCTTTTAACCTATTAATATACCCTTAGTTATAGGCATTCAATGTATTAATATACGTAATTTACTTTATTTTCTCTAGAAATTAACCAAGTTTTATTATCAGTGAAATGATTCATGATTAAAAAAAAATTGAATTTATTATTTACAGGAATAATATAAATATAAGTTCTTCTTGTTGACATTCTAAAATATTTTAAACAGATTTTATGTGTATTTTTTTGCTCTAAAATCGGTTTAAAATTTGTATTTTATTGTGGAATTTTAAGTATATTTGTCTAAATAGTTTTTACATCCATAATTAATGTAATAATGAAGAAATATACACTTTATAATTTATTTAATTGTCTTTCTTTTAATTATAGAAATTTTGAAAAGCAATAACTTAAGTAGCAAATTTATATATGGAAGATTTTTTTTTAATATTGACTGTTATTTTCATTATAATTTCCCGTAGATAATTCTAAATTTATAAAATTTATATTTCTATAAATATTATTGTTATGTAAACATTGATTGGAGGAGGTTAATTTCATACACTTATTATTTATATTTATATATTTATTATGATATTAATTTAAAAAATAAATTAAACAAATTATATGATAATAGA
The DNA here is from genome assembly GCF_007655135.1 of Punica granatum. Lineage (NCBI taxonomy): Eukaryota > Viridiplantae > Streptophyta > Magnoliopsida > Myrtales > Lythraceae > Punica > Punica granatum. The sequence continues at coordinate 25,046,637 of NC_045130.1, read as the reverse complement.
TGATTCTAATAAATAAATGTGAATATAAATAGTACAATAATTTATACTAAAAAATAATTGATTAAGCAAATGCATAAATTAGCACAACACACTAATTATATATCTTTACAAGTATATAAAAAATAAAATTTGATGTATGAAATAGATCATCTATCTATATCTATATCTTTAACTATATATATATATATATATATTAAAATCACTTTCTGGCATTAACTATGGTTAAGTCAATTCACTTTAAAAAGTCAAAAAGATTAATTTCAAATTTCAAAACTAACAAGATACTTAATAATATGAACATTAATTTGAGTGCAAAAAACACAACTAAATGTAAGTACAAGTGACTAAATCCCTTCACAATTAAAAGAGAATTAAAAACAAGTAACGGTAATTAAAAATATTTAACAAAATAAATAAATGAGGATAATTTTATATAGTAAAATTGACGACGTTTTGTTGTAAGTACTATAAAAAATGCACCGTCTACATTTAAAATTCTTTAAAAAAAATTGAGGATCTAATAAAAAATAAAAATACACATTAGAATAATTTATACTAGAAAACAATTAATTAAACATACATATGAATCATTACACTAATCATATAAATTTACAAGCATATTAAAAAAATGTAAAATTTAACGTGTGAAAATAATGATAGTGAATAGTATTATTTCAAACAATGTACAAAACGAAATTTGCATATCCGAATGCTTTTGTATATCTTAATTTGTACTATATTGGTACTTAAATAAATATGTAAAACTATCATAAATAAAATAATTAGTTACCTATACACATGATTTCTGAAAAAAAAAATCAATATAAGTCACTAATTTTGCAAAATAAGGACAGCTTAAAAAGTAAAAAAAAAAAGTAACCATATAACAAAATATCATTTATAAAAAAGAAATTAAATATTTCATTCACTTTAAATAAGAGAATTACTAGTAAGTTGTCACCAAACTATATAAAACAAGTCTAATATATTAGGATTATTATATAAAACTCTTAGTTACTATTAAAAAATCTAAAATTTTGAATAATTACCATTTTCTAAAAAAATCAATATAAGACACTAATTTTGTCAAATAAGAGTCACATAAAAAGTGAAAAAATAAAGTAACCATATAACAAAATATTATTTTTTAAAAAAGAAATTACATATATCACATATTTTAAATAAGAGAATTACTGGCAAGTTGTACTAAACTCTACAATGAATATAATATAATAGCATTATTATTTAAAACTTTTACTTACTACTAAAAATTTTAAAATTGTGAATAATTATCATTAAAATAAACCCGTGCAATACATGGGTTAGAGCACTAATCTTATGGGCGTATTTCAGGACAAGGCAAAATTCTCTTTCTTATTTCCCAGAGAAAGGGACGTGGTTTCGCTTCCAGTGGGCATTCTAGGATATGGATTTATTATGTTAACCATATGCTCTCTCTACGTATATATATACTAGTCAATCCACTAGTGCTTTGCGCGAAATTATTATTTATGACATATTTTAATATATCATCATTTAATTTGATTATAAAATTTTAATTATTTATGATTATATAGAATTTACTTCTTGGTAACTTTCAAGTTAATATTGAACATTAAATATTTATTAGATATGCTACGCATTGAACTAACTTTATTGAAATCCTTAAATAACTAAATATATATATTTTCTAGATAAATTAATATAATCTAATTAATAAGTTTATTTTAATTAAAGTTAGGTAAACAACTAGATTTATAGTTTCTAAAAATGTTCTAAATAATAATTTAAATAATAATAATAGATCAATCATTGAATTTAAATTTTTAACTCATAAAATAATTTACGTAGAATTTAAGTTACAAATATTTAATTTTTTAATAATGGACTTTTTAATTTCTCGATGTATTTGGTTTTATATAAGAATTGAAAATGTTATTAACTTTTTCTGAAAAATCTCCTTAAATTTTTGAGCAAATAATTAGCTGTGAAATTTTATTTTGAATTTTAATTTTAATTTGTAAATTATTTTAACCGAATATACTAAATTAAAATTTGATAAATTTTCACATACATAAAATAGTAAAAGTATATAATTTTAAATTATTTCAAAATCTATGATTTTTAATAATTAATTTTGTGATTATAATATGAATATTTATGTTTATTTCCAATTTTAGCTTAAATTTATGATTATCTCATTCTAATATACTAATTTGAGATTTGATATTCTTTTACCTACAAAAGACAGTAAAGTATATAACAATACATTATTTCAAAACTCACAATTTTTAAATAATAGTTTATTCGTAATTATACTATTGAATATTTATGTCTATTTTTAACTTAAATTTATAAATTATTTCACTCTAATATACTAAGTAAAAAAGTTCGATATCTTTTACATACATAAAATAGTAAAGTATGTAAAGTTAAATTATTCCAAAATCACAATTTTTGAATAATTGGTTTCTTTTTAATTATAAATTGAATATTATTGTTTATTTTAAGTTTTAACTTAACTTTATAAATTATTTCACTCTAGTATACTAAATTGGAATTTGATATAACTCTTACATACATAAGATAGTAAAGTATATGACTTTAAAATATTTAAATTTTTTGAATAATTAGTATCTTTTTAATAATAATATTGAATATTTATATTTTTTTGGATTTTAACATAAAGCAACAATTATTTTATTCTAATGTACTCAGTTAAAGTTCAATATATCTTTAGATATATAAGATAGTAAAGTATATAACTTTAATTTTTTTCAAAACTCATAATAAGCTCCCAATAAATTTTTGGACAAACGACATACAATAGCAATCTCCATAGCAATTATCCCATTTCCCTTTTTCTTAGCAATAGATATAATAATAATAATAATAATAATAATAATAATAATAATAATAATAATAATATTTTTTGTGTAAGTCACGCAAACATATGATGATGATGATGATATTTTTGGTGGAACTTACGAAAACTTTTGGCATACAAAGAGTCGATGTATGAGAAGCTCCCATTTCAAATTTTTGGATAAATAACATGCAATGACAATCTCCTTATCAATTATATATTATATATGATTTCCCTTTTCTCAGTAATCAGATATAATAAATAATAATAATAATAATTTTTTGTGTGCAAGTCAGCCAAACATGCGATTATGATAGCATGATCTTTTTGGTGGAAGTTAAGAAAACTTTTCTCATTCAAATATTTGAACAACTAAAAGTGCAATGGCAATGTCCCTGACAATTATCTATTATATATAGATAGATACTAATTATCAAGCTCGATCATTTAATATATTTATGTATTAGTTAATCTATATTTTCCCGGGATTCGTTGTATGTTTCCATCAATGAGGAGCAAAGTTTTATTTGCTTTGTTCACTTAGACTTCTTTTTGAAATACTTAAACGGAGAAAAGAGTAGGTACCTTGATCTTCTATGGTGAAAATTCATTCTCACAAGCGCAGAATTGCTTTCATGTTTCTACAGATCAAAATCTTGAATCTATTAATTAATTTGGCACATGCTATATCTTTTGGTCTTCGAACATTTATTCAGCACTCTCATAATAATTGTTAATATTGATATTGATATTCTTTTCATTTTTTCACTTGCCAGGGAGTTTTTTTTTTGGGGGTCCACTTTCCATGAAAAAATTGGTTACATGAGCAAGAAATGTGAGATGACAGTTACCGCTGATTTTTCAGAATATTTTTATTTTTATTATCTTTTAATTCCTTAAAATAGGAGAATATATTGGAGAAATTTCATAATAAAATAAAACTATAGAAAAATTAAGTTAATTACAGTATTAATTAATAATAGTATAAGAATAAGGAGCATAAGATAATAGTTTAAGATATATAAGATATAAAATATTACCTCTATTACAAAAGGGAATAGGATGACAGTTAAGAGTAATTCTTCTTATTTGGAAATAGCTCATTTTAAGGAAAAGAAATTATAAATTTAAACTAATTAAATTAAGAGAAAGTTAAAAGGACAAAATAATAACTTTAGCATTGGTTTTAACCACCAGGTTCAAACGTCCCTCTTTCTATTTCCTCTCTGCCCTCCTTCTCACGTTCTCTCGTTCTCTCTTTTCTCTCTTATTTTTATTTTTATTTAATTACATTAATTAATCATTATAAAAATTTAAAAAGATGATTACATTTTATCGAGAATTTTCAATAAAAATAAATTATGACAGACCGTGCATGGCACAAACAAGCATCTTATTCTATGGGACGAATCTAGAAATTTAATTCAAGGGGATTGAAATTAAAGAGAAGGTAGAGAAAAAGCAAAAGTAAAGTCAAAAGGGCAAAATATGACGATTTCATGTAAAAAATTAGCAAGTTTGTCATGAAAAATTTTATAGTTTTTCCCGAGTCCAAGGGGCGACTGCCGCTTGACCCCCCCTAGATCCATTCCTGTCTATATATATATATATACACGTATATACATATATACATATACATAGACATTCGTCTGATTTGTGGGTTTGGGTAATATATACTCGAGAATAATGGTTGATGTTGGGGACTGGAGTTTGGGCCCCCAATTCGGTAAGGCTCATAGGGTCCGATGAGCTCAGCGAAACTCCGCGAGGCCCAATCCACTGTTATACGATGGGGGCCAAGGCCTCTTGAGCGAGGCCTATCAGCGAAGCCCACTTGAGTTGATAAATCAAATTATCCGATGAGTAAATAACCCCGAGGTATGTTTCCTATATGAGATCAAGAAATAATTGAGTATCTCTTGAACGATGGTAACGTAATTTATCTCTAAACTCCTTATAAATACATGATTATTTGCATACATATATAGTTAATAGATACTTTGTACTCTTTTCCTCGCACATAAGACTTAATATGACTTTACCATTGGAAAGAGAATCGAAATATTACCCCGACTTCCTCTTGTACAGGTGTTTGTGGCTTGTTCATAGCTCGTGGATCGTGGATTCTTCGTTAACAACTAGCATGTGGATTGCTCGTGATATTGACCCGATTTTCGTGATCCCAACAGTTGAGTTTGACTATTCAAGAATAATATAAATGCTCACATACAATAAATGAGTATCGAGATAAAACCTCATAAGAAATACATGTATGGTATGGACAAGGAAACTAGCACCTTAAACAGTAGACACATAAGCTGTACGATATTGTCATCTCTCGAACACATTAATTGGGTCGACTAGAATAAAAACTTTTACATTAATTTGCCCGACTAGGATAAATTTTTTTACATCATGGTCTCCATTAATGATAAAAATAATTAAATAAAATTAAATAGAATAAAATAGAGACTGAGAAAAGAGACTCCCGAGTGGGCCCATTATAATTGGGCCGACTATAAAAGGCAGACGACTCCCCCGAGTCCCACGTAATGTGGTGCTGTCATCGTCTCTCTTCAGTCTCCCTACCCCTCTCTGACGAACGTCTTCCTCCGAGAGGTGACGCTCTCCATCTCTCCCTCCCTCTCTCTCTCTCTCGCAGAACAGACACTTCCTTGTAGGTAACAGACGCATTCCGCTCCCGCCCGTCATGGGTTCGGAAACGCCGAGGAGTACCCGAGCAGTGAGTTTTCCTTCTCGCAATTCTCTTCCTTCTCCGCACTTTGTGTCTGTTCTTGCTTTGCTTATTGGGATGGGACTGGGAGGGCCGTCTGATCGCTAATGGCGGAAAGCACGTGTCTTGTGACTGTAACGTGAAGGTGGGGGGATGGCTTCTGTAATTGCGTGATGGGAAAATGCGGGGGTTGAGAATTTTTGTGTGAAAGTTCGGAAGTTTGGAAAGTTTTATGCATGGGTGGTGATGAAGGCGAAAAATGTATGTTAATGCGCAGTTCATGCATCATAAGGTGAATGATCATATTAGCTGCCATGCAAGAGTTGGATTAATTGTTTTGTACTGTTATTGTTATTGTTATTGTTGTTATTATTATTATTATTATTATTATTATTATTTTTGTATGTGAGAAAAACAGCATCATGTAAGTGCGGCAGAACTCATATCTGTGACGTAATCTTTATATTTGGTTTCTTGCACGCAATGCATATGCTGTCTTTGTTTTGTCATGGGCCGTTAAGATGTCGTCAAATGCGGTTTCTTATTAAAGGGGTCCTTGATCAAATCAGGGAATAAGATTTTGTCCTGGCTTTAATCAGTTTCCTTTGTTCAATCTTGGTATGTCCACGTAAAGCAATCTTCGTAGTAAAGCAAGTGCCATCTTCATACCTTTTCTATTTTTTCCCTGTCTTTTTGACCAGTGTCTTGGGCCATTAAGATGTCGTAGAATGCGGTTTTCTGATCAAGGGGTGTTGATGAAGTGTGGGGATGGGATCTAAACATGGCTTTAACTTGTTTCCTTTGTTTTATACTCCCTTTCCCTTCTTAGTATGTCGTTATGTGCGGGCTTTCCTTCATTTATTACATCCTAGTTCATACGACACGTGGCCGTTTAATTCCGCCTTGGACCATCAAAACAAAATGCTAATAAGTGTTTCGTTTCAGTATAACCTCAGCAATTTCTTTGGTTTCCAGTTTTGTTATTTTCCTTATTATTGAGGCCTCTTACCTCATGGACACAAATGAGTAGCTAACGTGCAGATGAAGCTATTTTAGCCATTTAAACATGAAAAGTGATATCAATTGTATGATCATGCAAATCCCAAATTTTTAGCTTTCATTTCTGATTTGTGAAGCTGTGTCAATTATTTGGTGCACAAGGCAATCGCTGCTGAGCTCATGGATGGTTTGAGAAAAAGGCTTGCAGAATTATTACCTCCAAATACATCCATGCGCGCTGACATTGAGCAACAGATCGAGAAGCTGCTTAAGAGTCACCAGACTCCTGAGCATCCGCCCTACGCTTTGGTATCACTCTTTCCCTATTGCGTACCGTTACTTCCCAAGCAAATCCTCTGTAATATTCTCCGACACTAATTCTGTATAATTGGGAAAGAGCTTCCACCTTGTCAATTGACAATCAAAGAGTGAAAAAAATTGGCTTATACTGGTGCTGGGGTGGAGATTAAAAAAAAAAAAACCTCTCATTGTAAAATATTTAATAATGAGAGCGTGGAGCTTTGAATTATGTTTTCCCCATGGAGAATTTGCAGTAACGTGGATGAAGGTGTTAACTAGTAAAAATTGCATTGAAAAAGGTTGTAATATAGTTTTGGTTTTTAAACGGTATTTTTGAGGGTTAAAGTTGCAATTTCCCATGTACAGATGATTCGCCAGGCAATTGAGACACTAAATAAGGAGGGCGGATCAGATGAGGCGGCAATATCGGAGAGGATCAAACTTGAGTATGAGAGCTTGCCTTGGGGACACAAAAGTTTACTGAATCATCATTTGAAGAAACTCACTAGGGAGGGAGAGCTTGTCCGCGTATCTGCTGATCGGTATATGTTACCTCCGGAGGAAAGTGTTTCCATTGGCATGGTCGAACAGAAGCAGGAACATAAAGGGAAGAATCTGCAGAAGGAAGAAAGTGCCAATCAGCATAAACTTCCAAGAAATGGTGTGTCACGAATACGATCTCCTAGGAAGAAGAATTTCAAAATTCGACAAAGTCTCAAACGGAAGGTAGCAGAAACTGAAGTGGGTTCTGAAGCTGTGGGTGTGTCTGAAGAGGTCGAAGAGCGAGATCAGCTGCAAGAAGGGCAGATTCAGGTTAATGAACGGCCAAAGCCTGTGCTTGCAAATTCCCCAGGCCAAGAAAAGTTATCGGGAATCAGAGTGAGTGAGGAGATGCACCAGGTTTGTGAAGAACAAGAGCCTGAGAGAATAGAAGTTGCTGTCAACGAGCCAGTTCAATTGCAAGGACAACACATTCTGGAGAGTGAACTGCTGAAACCTGAGGGGACTAATCGTCCAAGGCAAGAAAAGATATCAGATATTGAAGCAAGTGAAGAGACATGTCAAGTTTGTGAAGAACGAGCTCATGAGGAAATGGAAGACGCTGATCAAGCCCTCAAGGCAAATTCTCCTGCAGTTGAAGGAGACAGAACGGATGGCCGACGAGACGAAGCAGCAGTTGGAGATGTGAAACAGGGGGACCATCAACCAAGTGAATTGGTTGAAGGGTCAGAAGCTGAAGAAGAGCAAAATGGTGAGGTTAATATTCCAAAGCAAGTGCAGGAAGAATCAGATCACTTGCTCGTAAAAGATGATCGGGTCGATATGCAAGAAATCTGTTGGCTTCCTGACAAGCGGAATCAGGAAGATGAGGATCCTGAAAATGTTACAGTAGAAAAGGAGATCGAGAAAGAACCTCAGGATGCTTTGGTTGAAGGCCAGCGTGTTGAAATGAACCAGGAGCAAAACCAACAAGGAAAACTGCAGACCACAGTTACTGGCCCAGTGCTCTTGTTGCAAGAAATGGAGACAGCACTAGAACGAATTGAGAAGTTGATTGAATCACAGGGAGAGCAAGATGCTGCGGTCACAGATGCAGTCAAACAGCAAGAGAAGCAAGCCGAAGCAGGGAACAAGATTGCCGATAACAGGTCTGTCCTTTATCCTAGCTGTTTGAAAGTCATGCTCTGGTATTCCTCGTGCTTTAATAATCTCATGTTAGCTTTTCCCTATGTAACCACAGACAACAGGAGCACAAAAATGTTCCTGAGAGCACTCTGATTCCTTCCAGCCCTTGTCAACGTTCAAGGGAAGTTGGGTCTTCAATTTCTCCAGAGGTGAATGAGAATCTGGCATATTATTGTCCTATTTGGGTTCCCCTGAGAAACCCTGTGTCATAACATTCCTTTCCATTCAATTTATCAGGACAAGTGCCTTGAACTGCTGAAGAGGATCAATGGGATCTTTGATATTTTGAAACCGGTCCTTGCACAGCACAGGTCAGCAAACGCAAGTATTGAGACTCTGCTGGGTGGTGACAAAAAAGGAACTCGATCGCTAGTAGAAACTGAAGTTCCTGCGGACCGGCAGCAAAAGTCAGAGGTCTGTGCTCCATCAGAGGAAGTCATCACCCAGAGCATGGAAAACTCAGATTTCTTTGAAGCAATGGATGTAATGCTGATCGAGGCGGAACTGCATTTTTATCGTTCTCATAATTCCAAAAGGCCTCCAGAATGTGCAGTGACAACTCTTGAGAATCTATCGCAGAGGCAGGAAAAGCAGCCAAAGCTTTCTGAGCAACGAGATGTTGAGAATTTTTCCGGTACTTCATGTGTGCTAGAATATCGTCAGCAGCTTCTGGACGAGCGAGGATACGAGATTCCAAAAGCATCAGAAGCAAATTCTGCTGAAGGAAGGACCCCTCTTTTATCGTCCGTGGGAGGAAAATCTTCTGTTACTAGGCCTCTAGTGGCTTCCCCGACAGCTGAAAACGACAAGGAAGCAGAGGCCTGCAATGTGGATTGGGAGCAGCAATTAAATCCTCCAGGGGGAGCAGTTAAAGTTCTGGTAATTTCTTCTGAACGGGAGAATGAGGAGGCTACTGTGCTGGGAAATGAGCCCACAAGGCCTGATCTGTCAACAGAGCTTCAGTTGGGAAGTTCTGTGCCACCACCTCAGGCGAAGCAAAAGGAAGGATTCATCCTCGTTAAAGAGGGAAACCAACCAGACCTCAAGGTAGGAATGAGACAACTGCTTCTGTGAGTTGCTAACCTAGAGCAAAATATATATGCGTAGACGTATGCACGCATGTCATAGCCGGATCCTGTGGGATGAATAGAAATTAGAAATAAATAAGTCAAAGATTGATTGAGTTTTTAAGTATGGGAGACGATGCATCACACTGCGTTTTGCTTGAGAGATGGGTTTGAATTTATGCAATCTAAAATGCTCAAAGTGGCATTGATGATTTTCATTTTCATACCCTTTTCAGCACATTTTCATTTATCCTTTGCATATGTCTTAGTGTGCATCATTACAAGAGCCCTTTACGGATAAAAAAAGATCATTTGGTGTAAAATGTTAGCGGGCATCTGTATTTGCTCCTGCTCGAGTCTTTGGTTTCAGATGAATCTTGACACTGTACCGAAGTAAAGGTATGGCTTAATTTTTCAGAGGGTTGGACCTTTTAATACTATGAATGTTCTGAAATTTAAACCCAGTGGATGGTCTATTGCAGATCGTGGAGCAGCATCAAAAAAGCCCAACTCCACAAGATATGAACCCTGATAGGCTGAAACAACAAAGGAGGTTGCTGACTTGCAGTCAGCATAAGCAGTTTGAGTCCAAGGCAAATGCTATACATAGATTAACTGAAGATTCCTCGACTCTACTGGCTTCCCAGCCAGCTGAAAACGACAAGGAAACAGAGGTCTGCAATGTGAAGGGGGAGCAGCAATTAAATCCTCCAGGTGGAGCAGTTAAAGCCCTGGTATTTTCTTGTGAATGGGAGAATGAGGAGGCTACTGTGCTGGGGAATGAGCCCATAAGGGCTTATCTGTCGAGTTCTATGCCGCCACCTCAAGAGAAGCAAAAAGAAGGATTCCTCCTTGTTAGAGAGGGAAGCCAACCAGACCTCGAGGTAGGAATGAGACATCTGCCTCTGTGAGTTGTTATCCTAGAGCAAATATGCACAGACATACATATATGCAGACATGTTATTTCTGGGAATAGGATGTAGAAATAATTAAGTCAAAGATTGATTGAGCTTTTAAGTATGGGAGATGAAGCATCAGACTGGCACTTTGCTTGAGAGATGGGTTTGAATTTGTTCGTTGTAGAATCAATTGGAATTGGTGTTGCAATCTATGATGTTTTCAGATGGGATTGATGATTTTCAATTTTGTACATTTTTTCACCACATTTTCATTTATCCACTGCATTTGTCTTGGTGTGCATCATTAAAAAGTGATGAGCTCTTTACGGATAAGAAAAGAATTAGTTAGTCCACGATGTTGGCAAACATCTGTATTTGCTCGAGTCTTTGGTTTCACACTGAATCTTGACGCTGTATCAAAGTAAAGGTATTGATTAATTATTCAGAGGGTTGGTTGGCAGCGCCTCTTAATACTATGAATGTTCTGGTACATAAACCCGGTGGATGGTCTATTGCAGATCAGGGAGCAGCATCAAGAAATTTCAGCCCTACAAGATATGAACCCTGAAAGGCTGAAACAACATGAGCAACAGCTATATGAAAGTTCCCTGTTTAAACCGCCGGTATTGGGCAGGGAAAAGCTGGAGCCCTTGAAGCCAGCTGAACTGCAAAAGCTGCTCGTACAGCCTAAAGATTCGCTAACACCTCTTCACACTCCAACAAAGTCGTCCATTGGTGGGCAAGAGTCAAGGTATTACAAGACCAAACTGCGCCCCCGGGTCATATCTTCTCCGCCTGAGGCTGTGACAGGGTTGTCAGAGTGCAAGCAGAGAGGAGAGAAGAAGCCTGCTCGTGTTGGCAGGCCTCGAAGAATGAAGAATGAAGCAGGAGAAAAATCGCCCCCTCTCACTCAGAAACAGCTCGGGAAGCCGACTAATGCAGGAGAAGAGCCGCCTTTCAATCAGAAACGGCGGGGAAGACCTCCAAAGCGAAAACAAGATGCTGATGCTGCCAGAGCCGGTGCCGGTGCCGGTGCAGGCTCAGCATCCCCACTCCGTCAGAAGTGCCAAGGGAGGCCACCTAAACAGAAACCAGCTCTGGCTATTGCCATGGAGGAACCAAAGCCTCTGCTTTAGCTTAGAAGCTTCCGTCTTGGTGATTTGTGCACCCGATCAAATGGAAGGCCTCGCCTTGCTGACATTAAGGGGGTATTTTGTTCTTGTTTTGGCTTTGGAACTTAAGTGCAGAGAAACTATACTGTCTTTTGTTTTGTTGAATGGGTAAATAGAAACTATGAAGCCCATGAATATGAATAGATAAGGTAACTGAATGCGATAGTCCTTCATCAACCTGTGGAGGCCTACTTAACCGAATCTAAGATAGGGACCTTGAGGGTGTTTACCTGACACGTGGTGCCCGATGCGACAATCTAACAGCGAATTGACACTTGGCATGACAAGCAGGTAAACAATGACGGACCTGGCAGTTTTTTCCTATCAGGTACGAGGTGACGGTAGTTTTTTCCTATGCTTGTAACGGTCTTGAGACACATTAGAAGTTTTTCTTTTGTCTTATGGGGCTAAGGCTTTGATGAGAGCACGTGTTATGGGACTTCCCCTACCCCCCTCCCCCAATATCTCAGATGTGATTGGATGCTTTTGCATGAGGATGAAGCACGGGGCCAAGGCCCCGAATCGGATACAGGGGGATCTATCTAAAAAATGCAGTGCACCAACACGGTGAAGGCACCTATGCAGGGCGGTCATGACACCTGACCAGCCGAGCGAAAAATGTCAAAAGGGGGTTGACATACAGAGATGCATACCAAGTGCATCTCAATCATGACATGTCATGAGATTTTAAGCTGGAACAATTCTATGAAGAAGCTTGCGGGGCTTGTAAGCAGTATTGGAGTTTCACCTAATCTGTAGCATTATCCCGGCATTAAGAAATGCGATAACACATCTATTCTTTTACTCGCGGTCGGAAAAGTTTTGAAAATGGTAGTGTTGCATGAAAAGGTCAGTCGCTGTCATCTTTCTTTGTCAGAATCTTATCATTAATTTCCCCTTGTATTTCCCATTCACTACCGTAAAAAATAATTAAGGTTCAATTTTTTCTTTTTTTGTTTTGTTTCGACTGTATTATTCACTGAGCCTGAAAAGGAAAAAGTGACGAATACCTATTTAACTGTGGGATAAAAAGCGAATTATCGCCTCACCTTTGGGGTTAAGTTATCTTTGCCCCAACCGTTAAAAATTTTCACGTTGTGACCTAACTAATGAGGTATAACTCAGTTAGTAATGTGCTAGTGTTTCAAGTACTAAGTCAAGGTTCAGAGACTCGGGAGCAAATAAGGGAAGAGGTCCCCCATTTTTTATTAAGGGTAGTAGTATTCTAATTATGGACCTGTGAATCCCCCTATTTGTTGTTAAGGCAGCTTGCGATAGTAGTACTATGAATATGGACTTGTGAATAGGTGGTGTTCCTCAAGTACGTCATTGGGGTCGCGAATCGCGGTGATGAGCCTAGGTCCTCAGGTCATGGTGTATAGTTATGACTCAAATCAAACATTCTACGACAGGGTTTGCGGCCACATGGTTATGTTCTGTGGGGTTGCAATGACAGTTACCCCTTGACCCCCTTAATTTAACAAAAATAAAAAAAATACACGTTGTGCCCTGATCATTAAAAAAATAGAGCTTTGTCTCCTACAATCGATTTTCTGGTCAAAATAAGTCACATGCATGGTATGTGGCATTTTCAAGGGACAAAAAGATCATTTGAACTGATTTAAAAAATAAAATAAAATAAAATAAAAAAGTGGAATGTAAGAGAGATTATAGAATATCAGCAGAGAAGCATGCGAAACCGCAACATCGAAAAATTCAACGGGGACAAAGCAACAAAACGAAGTCCGAAGCTCAAAAGCAACTATAAAAAGGGCCTATCGCGACGCATTTTCAGGACTTTAGGCGACTCATTCAAGTGTCGCTGAAAGTCTCGAGACTCTTTAAGCCCTTTTCAAAGCGTCGCCTCGTGTTTGGTTAGCTTAGTTACAGCCAACGCTTTTGAAAAGAGTCAACCTAGACCCAACCTATGCCGACGCTTTGGAACCGTTGCCATAGGTTAGGTCAAGGCCGACGCTTCTAAGTTGCATATATTAAAAAAAGAAAAAGGAAAAAACGAGTTCCTAAAGGGCCGAGCAGTCCATGCCCAACAACTGCATATGGGAACATGCATAGGCTCAAGCGCCAGGGCGATTGTGACGGGAGCATGTGCTTCCGCCTGCATTTTGTGCGCCCAAGGGGGATTCAACTCGGGACTCCCCCTAGGTGTTCGCGCGTGTTATCATCCATGCTACCATTCTTCTTGTGTCATTCTCTGCAATCAACTTTACATATTTAACAACTGAAGTTTTTTATTTTTTATTTAGTTTTCAACAATCAATTTTGATATTTTTTAACCAATTGGACAATTAGCGGCTTCTATCATGATATATTAGCTTCTCTCATCCTTAAGATCGCCAAGGTAATTAATCATTATTTATTTTTCTATTATTGTTTTCTAGAAACAAATTTCAGTTAGTACACTTAGCACTATTTGAGACGTCATTGTAAGGAGTCGAAGGAGTAGGAAATCTTAATATAAGTACAAATAGATCTAAGGAGCCGAGATCCGCCTAAATTTAAGGTGTGTCTTTGCATTAGACAAGTCCAGAAAAAGTATGAAGTTTTAATTTTGAAGCTCGTAAATGAAGAGCTAATAATAATAAAAACCAAACATACACTCTGATTTCTTCCTTCCTCTTCCGACGACGAGTGAAAATTATGTTTCTCATATTTTTTAATAACCATGCATCTTGAGATTGTATAAAATATTGAATATATTCAAGTAGGGGGGTAAGTGAGATGAACTACGTATGAGCTACCCAAAATCGACACGTCCCTCTTGCAAAAAACATGTTTGATTTTTTTTTAAATTTTTTTTGCACACAATGGCACAAATCGCTCACATGTAGTTGCAAGCTTATTGTTAGGTAGACGATCACCCCTACATACAGCTTGTTGTCAGTACCCACCCATAAATACATGTCTCCCGCTTTTGAATAAGCTATTGATAGCTTGTTGTTAGTAGCTGACGCTAAGAAATGCATCGCCGAAAGCAGACCTTAGGCGTCTGAAAAGGTTGGCCAGGATACCTTAGGCGACGCTTCGGTAGCCCTTGGCCGACGCTAAAAAATAGTCGGCAAAGGTAAAGCATCACCCTAGATACTTCTGATTAAAAATTTTAAAAACTTTAAATTTTTATAAATTTTTGGTGACGCTTTTCAAAAGCATCACCATACAAAGCATGGTCGGGGTACATCTTCAGTGACGCTTTTTAAAGTCCATTTTGCAGAACTTATCAGCGCACCTTTGTAGACTATGGAAATGAGGACAAATGGTAATGAACGTCATTATCTACCAATCCCATTCCTAAAACATCAACATCAAGCATCGCAACAGGCAAAGCATTGCAACCCTAATTCACCTCAACGGCCCGTTCGACTAGACTGAATGCCAAAAAGAGCAAAAAATGAAAGAAGAAAGAAATGGAGCAGATAGGGAATAAAGACATCAATGTCTGAACATAGATGGGAAATTTCTCCTGATTTTCTAGATAAACGGATGAAAAACGAGCTGGTCTCGCCTTCTCCGGTAGTGGTTTCTCTTCAACTATCAGATCAGACGAAGAAGAAGGGAAGGCCTCTCGTCTATTTTCGAAAGTAGCTCTGCTTATCTCGTTTGAGATCTCGAACGGGTTCTTTGGAATTGGGGAAGCCACGCCGATTGATCTCGAACAAGTTCTCTCAAAGCAAGGGTAGGGGCGCTTCAGTGTCTACGTTTCCTCCCCCCCCAAAAAAAGTTATATATATATATATATATATTTGATAACGAGATTGTTCGGACCTCGCCCGACTAATCCTACGGTCCATTTGAACACCTTGCAAGCCCACGAGACCGATGAGACAGACTGCCGTACAGATGGTCCAATGTAGAGTATTCTCCCGCATAACGTCCGGAGCGTAATTTGAACTTGAGACTTCCCCTTGATCGTCACACCCTTTAACCATCAGGCCAACTCTATTAGATTCATGATAATTTTTCAAGTCACATGACTTTTTTATCGCTTGAAGGTATCACATGCCACATATGTGATTTATTATGACCGAAAAATCATTTGAATGGGACAAAGTGCCTATTTTTTTGAAGGTTGGAGGCACCATGCAAATTTTTAAAAGTTAGAAGGCAAAGGTCGCCTGAAACTCGGGCCAAATTGGTTTTTACTCTAACATCTATATTCTATTAAATTCGTGGTAGGTCCATTATAAGTCACATGTCTCATTTTTGCGGCTGCAAATTCCACAATGGCTAATTTTTATTTGTCATTTTTCACAATCAAAATCATAGTTACAAATTCAAAACTTTAACTATGAAATCAAATGGATTGGAAACCTTCCCTTTGTTGGAAGCTTCACCTTTATCTTCTTCTTCCCCATTTCTGCTACATTCTTCGTGTTGGGAATTGGTGTATGCCCTAGAGGCAATCTATAATCAGTTCTGTAATATGATATCTATTTCATTATATTACGAGGCATATCTGTTATTGTGTAGATTGCGCTAAATATGATTTTACACAATAATGTCCTTGGAATAGTAGGTTCAATAGGCATCAAGTGTGACTTGATTGTGAGATCCTATAATTACTGAACATTATTCCTAAATGTCCATAGTCAAAGTATTATCGTTAATTAGGACAACGGTAATACGGTTAGACTAGTGTGAGTGTTGATTGATGACCAAATCTCATAGGTCATGGATATGGAGATATCAAATCACACCACATGTATACATTAAGAGTAATGTGTATTGGACTGACCCGCCATGAGATTGCTACATGGGTTGTTACGTGACTGTCATTAGTATATCTCAAAGTGACTATAGTGTAATGGTCCTTTGACTTGAGGTCACCATGGATTCCTACGTGTAATGTCGTATATTTTGATACTGTCAAACGCCACCGTAACTGGCTGGTTATAAAGATAGTTATTGGGTATGCCACAAAGCATGGAAAAGAATGTGAGTGACCAAGATAGGATTTGTCCCTCCTACAAAACGGGAGCGATATCTCACGGCCACTTGGTGGTTAAGTCTAAAAGTGTATGCATACCCAAATGAGTCGATATAACGATATCGAGCTCATTTGTTCTGATAGACTTAACCGGTAAACCAAGAAAGAGAAATATTGAGCCATACAAGGATGTCATCGACCATGCCTTGGGCTCAATAGAGATATAGGGGACAATGGATTATATTACACGGTAATATAGGTCACGAGGTTCGTCGAGAAATTGACTTTCCGATTACTTGAGTAACAGTGATGCATTGCTAGATGCCGCTCACTGTTTGTAATATTAAAATAGAGATTTCGATATTACTATCAACGTAATTGGGAACCTACAGGGTCACACACTACGACTAACTTGACGAGATATTTTGAAACAACAAAATTGTCTAATAAAGATTAGATGATTTATGGTGCGACCGATTAATTGGATATTTAATGAGATTAAATTTGCCGATTAATTAGACCCGATTTATTAGATTTAATGGTGTGCTAAGTGGTTATTTTTATGGAACCACTTGGAGCCAATTATAGAAAGAAACATGGGCCAATTGTATGATAACACTTAGCTATACACATGGACTAATTAAATGATGTCACCTAGACTTACACATGTCACTTGGAGCCTTGATTCTTCTTAATCCCACATCGGTGGGGCTTTGAATTTGTCTTCCCCATATTGCTTATAAAAGGGGCAGCATGCATGTTTAGATATAAGAGATATATATACATGTATATGGGTGTACGTGTATAAGTGTAAGGAAATTCAAGTTGAATTGTTCAATTTGAATTAATCCTACTAGTCTAATAAATTTCGTGTGTCGCATCGGGGTGTTTCTTTCGAGTGTTGGTCGCTAGCACCGCCGATCTCGAAAACTCGTCGACAAAGTCGGTGTGGATACCAGTAGAGGCGTCACGCGTGGGACGCTCGGTCGACAACTTTAAATATTCCAGGTACGCTTTTATTTACTCTTACTCTTCTAGTAGGTCTTGGAATTAGTTTCACGGGTATGAAATTTTGAATTTCTGTTCCTTTTCGCTTCCGTTGCGCCCCGTGGAACTAGCAATTGGTATCAGAGCCTAGCTAGTTAGAATCTGAGTAGATAATAGCATAAAATATGATTTTATGCTTGGTACTGGTATGATTATGTTTGATATTTGCGGTGCATGACTGTTAGACATGGACTATGTCCTAGTTGTGTTAGTATAATAGTTATACGTGTGGACTATTATGTAATAGTTACATAATAGTGTATAGTGAGATCGATTAAATGTTAATCAAATCCCTCAAAATATTAAGTCCATATCCTTCCACCGTGTAACGCTCGTCAAGACCAAGATCGATGAGTGTGTAGACCTTGCCTTCGCAGGATGCCCTTATCTATCCTAGTAAGACGTTGTGTTTACCAGTGGGTCGGACTTAACTGAGCAAGCCTAATAGGATTAGGAGTTCAGAGGCATGTAGTTGGGCATCGATCTATAAGATAGATTTGAATAAGGAGTTATTCACCCAACTAATCAAGAGTTGCATGTGATGCAATTGGGAAAGTGAGTTCCCTACCTAAATAGCCAGTTCTGGGTGAATCAGCCCTTGCTGACTCAGAGCTTGGTGAGATATGGATCTTGAGCTACTATGAGAATGATATTCTCTGAATCAATGTTGAGGGTCATTGATTTGATATAAATAGTGGGAGCAATATTTATAAAGTCCTCATTAAATATTGTTGTGTCATAATACTTATTTTGTATATTTCTATGGTAGTTACCATGGCAGGGAGCACTTCTAGTACTTTCTGTTTGCGATCCGTCCTTGATAAGGACAAACTGTCAGGGAATAATTTCCTTGGTTGGTATCGAAACTTGAGAATTGTTCTCACCCAAGAAAAGAAACTATATGTCTTAGAGCAACCTCTTCTTGCGCCACCGCCTGACGATGCCCCCCAAGCTGAGAAAGATGCTTATAGTAAGCATCATGATGATGCCGTAAACGTTGGATGTCTCATGTTAGTCACCATGGACTCGGAGCTTCAGAAGCAACACGAGAACATGAAGGCGTACGATATGATCGTGCATCTCAGGCAGCTCTATCAAGAGCAGGCCCGACATGAGAGATTCGAGATCTCTAAAGCACTTTTTCAGGCAAGGTTGATTGAGGGTAGCCCGGTGGGTCTTCATGTACTCAAGATGATTGGGTACGTTGAGACTCTGGGAAGACTGGGATTTCCTCTTGGTCAAGAGTTGGCCACAGATTTAGTCCTACAGTCGCTGCCCAGCAGTTATAGTCAGTTCATTATGAGCTATAATATGAATGATTACAATAAACCATTGCCTGAACTGCTTAGCATGTTGAGAACAGCTGAGCATGATATCAGCAAGGGGACGCCCGTTCTAATGGTCCAAGGGACCAAAAGAAAGGGCAAGAGCAAGAGTAAAGGCAAGAAGGCTAAAGGTGCATCCAATTTTGACTTGGGTGCGTTGAAGCCTAAAGCCAAGGTGGCGAAGAATGATTACTGCTTCCATTGTGGCAACACTGGACATTGGAAGCGGAATTGTAAGATATACCTAGAAGAGTTGAAGAAGAAGAAGGGAAGTGAGACTTCCACTTCAGGTATCCATGTTATAGAGATTAATGTATCTACTACTTCTACATCTTGGGTATTAGATACCGGATGTGGTGCTCATATTTGTGGAAATATGCAGGACCTAAAGGACAGTAGATCGTTGACAAAGGGCGAGGTGGACCTACGAGTTGGAAATGGAGCAAGAGTTGCTACATTAACTGTAGGGACTTATCACCTAGTTTTGCCTACTGGGCTTGTATTAGATCTTAACGACTGTTATTATGTACCTGCTATTAGTAGAAACATAATATCTGTTTCTTGTTTGGACAAGAAGGGATTTTGTTTCACTATCAAGAACAAGTGTTGTTCTATGTACATGAATGATGTATATTATGGCAGTGCACATTTAAGTAATGGTCTGTATGTTCTTGATCTAGATACGCCTATTTATAATGTGGAAACCAAACGGCTC
The DNA here is from genome assembly GCF_007655135.1 of Punica granatum. NCBI lineage: Eukaryota > Viridiplantae > Streptophyta > Magnoliopsida > Myrtales > Lythraceae > Punica > Punica granatum. The sequence goes on along the minus strand of NC_045130.1, from coordinate 25,026,885 downwards.
AAATCTAATGATTCGAACCCGACTTACCTCTGGCATTGTCGTTTAGGCCATATTAGCGAGAATCGCATCTCTAGACTCCATAAGGATGGATTACTGGACTCGTTTGATTTAGAATCGATCGAGACATGCGAACCTTGCTTAATGGGGAAAATGACTAAGGCCCCTTTTACCGGAAAAGGTGAGCGAGCTAGTGATCTTTTGGCTCTCATACATACCGATGTATGTGGACCAGTGAACAAGCTTGCTAGAGGTGGGTATCTCTACTTTATTACATTTACTGATGATTTCAGTAGATTTGGATATGTGTTTTTGATGAAACACAAATCTGAATCCTTTGAAAAGTTCAAAGAATTTAAGAATGAAGTGGAGAATCAGTTGGGTAAGAGCATTAAAGTTCTTCGATCAGATCGAGGAGGTGAATATTTGAGCTATGAGTTCGCTGACTATCTTAAACAGTGTGGGATTTTATCTCAACTGACTCCACCTGGAACACCACAATGGAATGGTGTAGCTGAGAGGAGGAATCGAACTTTATTAGATATGGTTCGATCTTTGATGAGTCATGCAAACTTACCTGACTCCTTCTGGGGATATGCTCTACAGACAGCTGCTCTCATATTAAACAATGCTCCGTCGAAATCAGTTGAAAGGACACCATATGAGATGTGGTATGGGAAGCGTCCCAAGATGTCTTTTCTAAAAATATGGGGTTGCGAAGCTTATGTGAAGAGATTGTCTTCGGATAAGCTTGGCCCTAAATCGGACAAATGTTACTTTGTGGGGGTATCCTAAGGAAACTCGAGGATACTATTTCTATAATCCCATCGAGGGCAAAGTGTTTGTCGCTCGAACTGCGGTATTCCTTGAGAAAGAGTTTCTCTTCAAAGGAACTAGTGGGAGGAAATTAGAACTTGGGGAAGTTCTACCACAAAATGACATTGACCAATCGACGGGCGATGTTGCAGAACAAGTACCACAAGTTGTTGTGGCACAATCTTCTGCACAAGTGACACAGGAGCCTCGTAGGTCTGGTAGGATACGTCATGAGCCCGAGAGATATGGATTTCTCGTGACTCAAGATAATGACGTATTGCTCATAGATAATGATGAGCCTACAACCTATGCGGAAGCCGTAATAGGCTCTGACTCTGAGAAATGGCTGGTGGCCATGAGATCTGAGATGGAGTCCATGTACACTAACCAAGTATGGACTTTGGTTGATCCACCTGAAGGGGCAAAACCCATTGGGTGTAAGTGGGTCTTCAAGAAGAAGATTGACATGGACGGTAATGTGATTACCTTTAAGGGCCGACTTGTGGCAAAAGGTTTCAGACAAGTTCATGGTGTTGACTATGACGAAACCTTTTCCCCGGTAGCTATGCTTAAATCCATCAGGATCTTGCTTGCAATTGCAGCTTATTATGATTATGAGATTTGGCAAATGGATGTCAAAACTGCTTTCCTGAACGGGAAGCTCCTCGAGGATGTGTTTATGACACAACCTGAGGGTTTTGTCGATCCACATTGTGCCGGAAAGGTTTGTAAGCTACAACGGTCTATTTATGGACTGAAGCAAGCTTCTAGGAGCTGGAATCTTCGTTTTGATGATGCAATCAAAGAGTTTGGTTTCATCAAGAATGAAGATGAACCCTGTGTTTACAAGAAGGTTAGTGGGAGCGTAGTAATCTTCCTGGTGTTGTATGTAGACGACATACTTCTGATTGGAAATGACATTCCTTCCTTACAGTCTGTGAAGACTTGGTTGGGAAGGTGTTTCTCTATGAAAGACTTAGGCGAAGCTACCTACGTGCTAGGTATTAGGATCTATAGAGATAGATCCAAGAGACTGCTTGGCCTAAGTCAGAGTGCATACATAGATAAAGTGCTTCGGCGATTTAGCATGCAGGATTCTAAGAAAGGGTCGCTGCCTATGTTACATGGCATAAGCCTTTCGAAGGCTCAGTGTCCTTCTACTCGAGAGGAGAGGGACCGCATGAATAGGATTCCATATGCGTCAGCTATTGGATCCATCATGTATGCTATGTTATGCACTCGATCAGATGTCTCGTATGCTTTGAGTATGGCGAGTCGATACCAATCAGATCCAGGTGAAAGACACTGGATTGCAGTAAAGAACATCCTTAAGTACTTACGAAGGACTAAGGAGATGTTTTTGGTATATGGAGGCGAAGAAGAGCTCGTTGTAAGAGGTTACACCGATGCTAGTTTCCAGACCGATAAGGACGACAGTAGATCGCAGTCAGGGTATGTGTTCTGCCTGAATGGAGGTGCTGTGAGTTGGAAGAGTTCCAAACAGGAGACAGTAGCCGATTCTACCACAGAGGCCGAGTATATTGCTGCCTCTAACGCTGCAAAAGAGGCCGTTTGGATCAAGAAGTTCGTGACAGAACTTGCTGTGGTTCCTAGCATCGTAGACCCAGTGGATCTCTATTGTGACAACAATGGAGCCATTGCGCAAGCTAAGGAACCCAGGTCTCACCAGCGATCCAAACATATACTCAGACGCTTCCATCTCATTCGCGAGATCATCGACAGAGGAGATGTGAAGATATGCAGAATACCAACAGATGAGAATCTCGCAGATCCACTTACGAAGCCTCTTGTGCAGCGCAAGCACGAGGCTCACACTAGATCTATTGGCATTAGACAGATGCCAGATTGGCTCTAGTGCAAGTGGGAGATTGTTGGGAATTGGTGTATGCCCTAGAGGCAATCTATAATCAGTTCTGTAATATGATATCTATTTCATTATATTACGAGGCATATCTGTTATTGTGTAGATTGCGCTAAATATGATTTTACACAATAATGTCCTTGGAATAGTAGGTTCAATAGGCATCAAGTGTGACTTGATTGTGAGATCCTATAATTACTGAACATTATTCCTAAATGTCCATAGTCAAAGTATTATCGTTAATTAGGACAACGGTAATACGGTTAGACTAGTGTGAGTGTTGATTGATGACCAAATCTCATAGGTCATGGATATGGAGATATCAAATCACACCACATGTATACATTAAGAGTAATGTGTATTGGACTGACCCGCCATGAGATTGCTACATGGGTTGTTACGTGACTGTCATTAGTATATCTCAAAGTGACTATAGTGTAATGGTCCTTTGACTTGAGGTCACCATGGATTCCTACGTGTAATGTCGTATATTTTGATACTGTCAAACGCCACCGTAACTGGCTGGTTATAAAGATAGTTATTGGGTATGCCACAAAGCATGGAAAAGAATGTGAGTGACCAAGATAGGATTTGTCCCTCCTACAAAACGGGAGCGATATCTCACGGCCACTTGGTGGTTAAGTCTAAAAGTGTATGCATACCCAAATGAGTCGATATAACGATATCGAGCTCATTTGTTCTGATAGACTTAACCGGTAAACCAAGAAAGAGAAATATTGAGCCATACAAGGATGTCATCGACCATGCCTTGGGCTCAATAGAGATATAGGGGACAATGGATTATATTACACGGTAATATAGGTCACGAGGTTCGTCGAGAAATTGACTTTCCGATTACTTGAGTAACAGTGATGCATTGCTAGATGCCGCTCACTGTTTGTAATATTAAAATAGAGATTTCGATATTACTATCAACGTAATTGGGAACCTACAGGGTCACACACTACGACTAACTTGACGAGATATTTTGAAACAACAAAATTGTCTAATAAAGATTAGATGATTTATGGTGCGACCGATTAATTGGATATTTAATGAGATTAAATTTGCCGATTAATTAGACCCGATTTATTAGATTTAATGGTGTGCTAAGTGGTTATTTTTATGGAACCACTTGGAGCCAATTATAGAAAGAAACATGGGCCAATTGTATGATAACACTTAGCTATACACATGGACTAATTAAATGATGTCACCTAGACTTACACATGTCACTTGGAGCCTTGATTCTTCTTAATCCCACATCGGTGGGGCTTTGAATTTGTCTTCCCCATATTGCTTATAAAAGGGGCAGCATGCATGTTTAGATATAAGAGATATATATACATGTATATGGGTGTACGTGTATAAGTGTAAGGAAATTCAAGTTGAATTGTTCAATTTGAATTAATCCTACTAGTCTAATAAATTTCGTGTGTCGCATCGGGGTGTTTCTTTCGAGTGTTGGTCGCTAGCACCGCCGATCTCGAAAACTCGTCGACAAAGTCGGTGTGGATACCAGTAGAGGCGTCACGCGTGGGACGCTCGGTCGACAACTTTAAATATTCCAGGTACGCTTTTATTTACTCTTACTCTTCTAGTAGGTCTTGGAATTAGTTTCACGGGTATGAAATTTTGAATTTCTGTTCCTTTTCGCTTCCGTTGCGCCCCGTGGAACTAGCACTTCGATCCTGCATGACTGACAAAACAATGAATCATCAGCAACTTTCTGCTAAGCAAGATCTCCAAATGGCCACTACACTAAATACTATCAACTACCTCGCCCGTCATCAATCTTCCCTGCATACGGCTCAACCAATTCCCCTACTGAAACAACATTCAATCAACTCAGTAATTACTGCTACCAGCTGCATCAACCCACTTCATCCCCGACTTCCAGCTAAAAATGACAGTCTCAACTGCACCACATTCATTTTATTCCCCAACATTCCTTACTTACATTTATTATCGATCTTCATATTCCTCTCCATCTCGGAAGAACCCCCACCAAAATCGCTCCAAAACCACATATAGCACTCATCTGCCCCCCCAAATCCCTCCTGCAATCACAAGTCACCCCATCATCTTCAATGGATCCCACAGACCTCGACAGCTCTCTTGTCGAAATGTTCAACACAAGCATGACCTGGAGCCACAACCAAGCTGCCCTGGAGCTTCCAACCAATGAAGAGGAACCGCATGACACAATCCCTCTTACTCTCCTCATCAAGCCGTTCGGCTTCAAGACTCCACATCCTAAGGCCATCATTCCCCGCCTTCTGCAAGCCTGGAACACAAAAAACGGGGTTACTATTGCTTTGAAAAAATATGCAGAGGATCTTCTGGTCTGCCTTTTCAAAGATAAAAGGGACTTGAAATATGTTGAGAGAGAACGTGCCTGGTCAGTACAAGGTGCTCATCTGATGATCTCACGCTAGGATCGAGGCCTTTCACTGGAAGAAGTCAAATTTGATAGTGTATCATTCTGGATTCAAATTAGAGGAATTCTGCCGGAACTTTTTTCGACAGGCAACATCACCAATCTTGCAACGAGAGCAGGCAAAGTAATTGAAATTGATTGGAAAGACTCTCCATTCCTACCTAAGTGGTACATCAGCCCAAGAGCCCTTGTGAGAGTCCTGGTCACAAAACCCCTTTGTCTTGGAAGCTTCATCAACAGGAAATCAGGACCTGCAACTTGGGTATTCTTCAAGTATGAATTCCTAAAAACCTTATGTTATGATTGTCGGATCCTTGGCCATGATCAAACTCACTGCACCTCCGAAGCCCCTGCCCCCCAATCTTTACAGCCCTTGGCTCCGATTCGACCATCAATCTGACCTTCCCCCACCGCAACTCACTGCTTCGCTGTCCTCACCGAATCAGCCATCCTCACCACAATCACCAGAACAATCACCCCAACTACGATCACTACCAACGCCCATAGATAGCTTGCAGCAACCGGAGCTCGATTCACCCTCCCCACCCCATCGCAGAAGTGCAAGAACCAAGAACAAACAGTACCAAACCACCCCCACTCACCTCGACAGCTTACCCTCTCTGACAAACGATGGGGACAATAGAGAAGCTAGGTGGCGGATCCCTACAAAAGGTCAACTCATTCTTACCTTTGGAAGCTCGATTGGAGGTGATGAAGACGACTTCCTGCGCCAGTCCCACTTGGAAACTCCCCACCTCACCGGGCCGTCTAGAGAAGCTATGCAAGGAGCGGAGATCTTCACTGACATCCTCTACTTGGGTTACGTTGAAGAACAAACCCAAGTTGCGGCCCAATTCCAACCAAGGCCCATCCCAACCAGAAGCCCAGCACGACCCAAACTTACAGAAGGCCGAAGCCTTAATCTGCACGGAGGCTCGGCCCCATTCCCAAGCCCAGGCAAATTGTCCCTTTCAACTAATAGAATCAATCCCCACATTTGCCTTGGAAAGAGCAAGACCAACGAAGAAAATTCCAGGATCAATATTCGGCAGAGGAAAAGAAAAATTGACATTTCCATGGATGCAATGCAGGAAGATTGGAACGCATACAGTAGCCAACTGTGGGAACCTGCACTCAGTTCCATGGAATTCCAGTTCAGCCTAATGCCTGAGCTTGACTATGTGGCTACTGAAGTAGAGCAAGAATCACCCCCCGAAGAAATTCAAATGGCTGAGGAGGCGGGCCTTATCAAGCCCCCGATGAAGCCATGAGTCTACTAGCTTGGAACTGTCGGGGTATAAGAGCAGAACCAACAGTTCGAGCACTCCGTCTCCTCGCTCGAAAGCACCGACCCAACATACTTTTCTTGTCAGAGATTAAATTCAGCGCCAGTCAATATAGCAAAATAGCAAACGTTGCAACCTAGACGGCATCTTTCCAGCTGACTCCACCAATACAGCAGGGGGTCTATGTCTCATCTGGAATTCTAAATTAAAGGTAACTATTGAAAAATCCTCTCCTTATTATATTCATGCTGTTATCGAACACCATATTCTGCCTGCCCCCTGGATACTTACTGCAATATACGGGCTCCCGTACATACATGCAAAAATTATCTTTTGGTCCGAATTATCTGATATTGCCAATACTATTGACAAGCCTTGGTTGATAGTGGGGGATTTCAATAAAATTTATGCTGCATTCGATAAACAAGGAGGCCGTAATTTTGCCTCATCTTCTAGATCATTCTTGGATGGTTTTCTTTGTAACTCGAGATGTGTTGATCTTGGATTTACGGGTAATCCTTTTACATGGAGAAATAAGAGACTAGGCCTAGGCTCTATTAAACAATGTCTTGATAGGGCAATTACAAATGACGAATGTAGAACTATTTTTCCTAAAGTAGGGGTTATCCACCTTCCACAAATTTGATCAGATCATAGTCCCATTTTAGTTAAACTGTGGATGGAATCATCAAGCAAACCAAGACCTTTCCGTTTTGAGGAAGCTTGGACCCGTGATCATACTAGCAAGGTCATAGTAAAAAACGCTTGGATTAAAAGCATTAATGGAAGTAGGGCAGTCCAACTTTCTCCCAAAATTAGGGTTGTTTAGAAGGATCTCAGAAAATAGAACAGAGAGACAGTCAGATATTGTGGTACTAACACTGCAAGTATCATGGAGAAACTTGAAGAAATCTAAGGAAAACCCCTACTCTTGAGACCAAAGAGCAAGAAGAAAAGCTAAGGGCAGAGCTTGAGGAAAGCCTTTTGAGGAAGGATCTTATTTGGAAGCTGAAGTCGAGGGAACTATGGTTGAAAGAAGGAGACAGAAATTCTAAATTCTTCCATCTTTCTACGGTCATTCGTCAACGAGCATATAAATTCCAGCCATTAAAGATGAAAATGGTGAATGGTGCCAAGATCATGAAGAAATTGGCCAATACTTCCTTAGGAGTTTCCAAGAGCTTTTCAACTCTTCACACCCAGATCTACCAGAAGATATGGAAGACCTTATTAATCATACCATCACTGATCCAGAAAACAAAAGACTAATTCAAATCCCAGATGATCAGGAAATCATGACAGCCCTCAATTCAATCCCAAATCTCAAAGCTCCTGGACCCGATGGGATTCCATCCCTATTCTACAAAAATTATGGAGATATGGTGAAGCCATTACTCATATCAATAGTAAAGAACTTCTTCATCTTAGGTTTCATCCTAAAGGAATGGAATAACACCTTCATTAGCCTTATCCCAAAATGTCAAGGAGCCTCCTCCTTCAAGGACTTCAGGCTTACCAGCTTATGCAATGTCTGCTACAAAGTCATCTAAAAAATCATTGCAAATAGGATCAAACCACTTCTTGGCAAAATCAAATCCCCGAATCAAACCGCTTTCATTGAAGGAAGATGGATCAACGAGAACGAACTTCTAGCCCAAGAAATCCTTCATACAATGACGAAAACCAAAGCAAGAAGTGGATGGGTCGGGATGAAAATTGATTTCATGAAGGCCTTCGATAAACTGGAATGGTGTTTTATCACCAAGATACTGGAAAAGCTAGGCTTTCACTCAATCTTTATATCTTGGATTTCTCAATGCATCTCCACAACCACCTTTTCCATCTTGCTCAATGGTTCACTGCATGGTCATTTTTCACCCTCCAGAGGTATATGACAGGGAGACTCCATTTCGTCATATCTTTTTTGTCATATCAATGGAAATTCTATCAAGACTCCTTTATAGGGCCGAAACCAATGGAGACATTAAGAGGATCCAAATAAGCAGGGGCGGACCACAAATCTCCCATCTAATGTTCGTAAATGATCTCCTCATTCTCTCAAGTGCATTATAAAGATTATCCTCGACAAATTTTGTTCATGGTCAGGCCAAGAAGTCAACAACGCAAAATTTGGACTGTTTTTTTCCAAGAATACCTCTACAGAATTGAGGAGAAATGCCAAATCCACTCTTGGCATGAAAAAACTAAAAGACAACGCCAAATATCTGGGCAATCTGCTCTTCATAAAGAGAAAAGAAAAGAATCATTCCAATTCCTCATCGACAAGATCAAGAGCAAACTGTCTTCATGGAAGGCAAAAGCACTATCCTAGGCGGAAAGAGCCACCTTCATCAACTCGGTAGTCAACAGTACCCCAATATACACAATGTCACTATTCCGGCTCCCAAAATCCACCTTAAACTCAATCGACAAAGTCACGAGAAGATTTTGGCGGGGAACTGATAAGGACGAGGGTAGTTACTGTCAACACCCCATTTTGGTCCACCGGCTCCAAAACAGGACATCAACAAAGCTCCCGATTAGGATTCCAGACCTCTAACAAAAATAGCGAGGGCAACATTTGGAATTTTGGGGTACACACAGTTGATCCTGAAGAGTAAGATGCGAATTATCCACATTCAAACCAAAAGTAGTGGATAAAGAGAAACCCACATCTCTATATCGTCTTCTTTAGGGAGAACAACTGCCTTCATGAATCCCAGAGCTAGGTTTCATATTTTTAGATCAATATTTGATGATTCAGGGACATTTCAACACAAAAATCACATCGAGAGCCTATTCGAGCAAGGAGATAAAATTCGTGGGATCTGGGGTGCCTAAATAGTGAATACACCAGCTTAAGCATGGGGTTCAACGCATGGTTAATCTTGATCCTAAAAGGGTGAATTTCATATGCTTGACCTAGAAAATTGAGTTAGGTTTGATATGACGGGTCAGTCATTCAAAGATTCAATATGGAGAGAGAGTTATGAATTTTTGAGTGCACCATGCGCAAAACAGTTAACCGGGACAGACTCTGCCAGTTGAGAGAGAAAATCCATAAAAATTCCAATTCTTTGTATTTTCAAGCATGGCCAACGTCTTTAGATTCCCAATTCACTGAAAATTCAGAAAATCAAGAAAAACAGGATGCGTTTTTGGCTAGATTAGTACAGAATTGGAGATTTCCTCACATATCAGAACTAAATCTCCCAGTTTTGGCCATCTGTAGGAGAAAAATTCTTTCGGGTACTTCCTGAGGTCGAACAATCTTCAAATTATACGAGGATTTGCCTAACTCATGTAGGGATCAAGGAAAAATATGTTCAGATCAGCTCATGGACTGCTGGTCACAGCTCCCCATTTGCTGCTTCTTCTGAACAAGATTGAGTGCAAGCAACCTCTTCCCTTTTTCTTCTTCTGCTGCACGACATTTGCAGCTTCTCCTCTTCCCCTTACGTCTGCAACCTACAGCAGAAAAAAAAAAAACAAAACAGGAGGGACATACAACTAAAAAATAATAATGAAAAACACGGGAGCCCCAGCTGGATCCCTGACTTTTTCGGATCCGACTCTCTTCTCCAAGCTCTCGTTCTCCCTCAGCTCGATTTTCCCTCATCCCCCAGCTCACTGCCTAAAACCTCCAGCTCACCACCCGTGCCTCTGTCTCCCTCTCCCACAGCTCACGCCTCAGCTCATCATCATCTCTCTCTCTGGACTCCCTTAGTTGACGGTCCCTTCATCATTCCCACGAACTCCCTCAGCTCCGGGACCTTCCTCTCAGCTGAAAGACTCTCCCCTGGCTCCCGGATGCCCTCAGCTCCCTCATCGACTCCCTCAGCTCCCTCTCAACATTCCCCCATCGTGCTCTCCCCTGAATTTTCAGCAATGTTGCTACGCCTATGTCTTCCCGAGCTCCAGGAACTGCTGTCACCGACTTCCAGACTGTCGCCGAGCTCCTCGAGTTACAACTACTACCCTCGGCAGCAACCGAGCTTGCTACCACTCCCCGTACCATCGTGCACACTCTCTCCTCAAGTTTCCTCGAGCTTTCCTAGCTGCAGCCACGTCAAAACCATGAGCTAAGTCCCCCATTCCCTCCTTTCATTCTCGTTCTCTTCATTTGCATATTCACTATAAGCGCGTCTTTGACTTTTCCCTTTGTGTTTTCTTTCTTTTTTAATTTCCAGGTGCTGCTGTCCCCCACCCTTGCGGCTGTGGCGTCCATGGACGGCTCGTAACCGGCTTTGTTCAAAGGATCTTCGGAGCCCCTCGAGTTCATAGTAACTCTAGCTCGGGAAAGGTATGAAACTTGATCTTAGCGGCATATCTAGGACTCCACTTGATGTGATCGTGGGATAACTCGGAAAATGAGTAGTGAGATGAATGTTTGTGAATCGTGTCGATGAACGGGATTGCTCCAAACCCGGTTTTACAAAATTTTCATTATGTTCCAGTTTAGTCCCTGCGATTCTTTTCAATTTTTTAGATCAGCCCTAAACTTTCAAACCTATTTCTATCAAGTCCTGGGCCATTTTCAATGTTTCCTACTCAGACACTGAACTTTCCAGACGATAAAAATCAGTTTAGGGAAGTTTTCCGTCTGTTTCAGTTTAGTCCCTTCAACATTTTTCATTTTTTTAGATTAGCCCTAAACTTTGAGATCCGTTTCAATCAAATCCTGAGCCATTTTTAGTATTTTCAGCTCTGCCACTAACTTTCCAGACTATCCAGATTGGTCCCTGGTCTAACTTGACATTTTCGAAGCTATCCCTGACTTTTTGAACTGTTCCAAATCAGTCCCTGGGTTTTTAGCCGAATTTTCAAATCAGCCCTAGTTCTTTGAAATTGTTCAATTTAATCCTTGGACATTTTCCAACCTGTCTTGCTTGAGTCCCCAACCGACAAATATGTATGTTCTTTTAATACGTTCTTGTCTTATTTACTACGTGTATGTGACATGGCAATACTTGATTTTACGTTTTCCCATTCCATGCGTCGGCGCCGTTTTATCGATTTTGTTAAATATTATGTTTGTGTATGCTTACATATTTGCACGCGTTTCTCGTGATCATGGCGGCGCCGGCTTCATAAAGTATGTGTTATAATCATGATTGAAATATGATTGCATGCAATTGTATTTTTCGTTTGGAATTGATCGGATGATAAATTGTAAGTTAAACGTGTTAGTTTTAAATATTGTGCATGGATTTGTGTATTAACGACTATCTCGGGCCAACGACGATCCAAGAGCGCATCGGTCCTCATTTGACCGGGCGTTCTTGGCCTTCGAGGATCCGTCTCGGTCTTCGTGTCACAAATCGCTTCATGAACCTGTGGTACTCTAAGGCTCAAGGTCATAAACACTAATAATTTCACACACGAGAAAATGGGACGTATCATTCGGCTAAGTAAATCACTTGGCCTAAATATATCGCACGAACCGGTTATTAATTTGTAATCGCGTCGACGGATCATGAAATGGCAAGGATGCCCTTCTCTTAAAATTCACGATTTCAAAGCACCGAGACACATAACACGAATAAAGTCGGTGTCTAGAGTGGACTTGTGCACCTTGACTCGAGTCCGGGCCCGATTTGAGGTGGCTCAAGTCAAAACACACTAGTCTCCTTTAGACCCCTTGGTGTCATGCCATCTCAATTTTCACTAACTCTTTACACATTTCGCAAACAAAAAGGGCATGACCGTTGCTTCATGATTCGCCGACATTCTAGGCGTTAAGGAGATTGAAACACCTTGATCTATGGGTAGGAAAGGGCAGCCCGTTTGGGCGCGAGTCTTATTCGTATGGCCCGTTTCATCCACTTTCGGTGTTTCTGTCATCTTACCGTAGATTCAGTAGTTAGCGTTTCTTACTAGGTCACAAAACATGTTAAACCGAAGTAACCATTCACTTGACTTAACTAAACATTAGATAATTGTTAGGTGGAACTCTAGGTTCCAAATCTAGAGTCAAAACACAAGTTTGGCATATTTAGTGAAACCACAGTGTCACTAACAGAACAAAGTCTCAAAATCAACTCACACATATATAATCGGCCTAGCACTGCATTCAAGCATATTCTTTTGCTTGCTAGGTAAGATAAATTGTTTGCCAATTAACCCCGGTTAATAATTGATTAAATCACGTAAATTCGATTTAACACACAACTTGTTTGTATTTATCTATATTTATCAGTTTTTGTCTGTTTTCATCTATTTCTATAAGTTTTTCTCTGTTTTCTGTTATTACTCGATGATTTGTCGAGGTCCGAACCCGAACCCATAGGTCACGCCTATCACGGGGTCCAACGCCCCAAACCATCGACGGCGAGGTCCAACGCCCCCATGTACACCGAGTGCACGCAACTCGAGTTTGGAATAGAGTCTAGCCCCGAGTCATCACTTTGCTCCGAGTAATGTCTATGTGGAAGACGACTCGGATCGGGTGTGTGAATAACAATTAGACATCACTCGGGAGCACGAACGGTCCAACGGTTATCGTGAGAATCAATCAATCCTCTCGACTACTGTTGATCCGATTAGACCTGACTCCCGGCTCTTTGAGCCCGCGTTGCTTTAATTTATTTGTCGGTCATTCAAAAAACACGGTGAGCTGAATGGAATATTGGCCCAACGCAAGCCGATCGGGATCCATTTACTGTATTGGTTGTAGTTTGTAATTATTGAGAGTACATTGCGAGGGCATTTATTTTTACTCATTTGTAAAGATCCCCGGTTGGCGAGTAAGAGGTCCGAGTGTTGAATTAGTCAAGTCGGTCTATTGATACCTAGAGATGAGTAAGCTAAGTATTCGTGGTCTCGGTTCGCGCAGGGAGTTAACCACTACGGTCCAATGAACTGTGACGTGAGGATTGCGAACCGACCCCTCGACGCGCAAGCCTACACTTTTATCGGGTCCTTGGCCCGAAGCGATCATTTCATCGAATTTACGGTGTCAAAACGGGCGAGTCAAGTGCAATCCCAAGTCACGCAGTAAATAAATAAAATGGCAAGCCTAGCAAGTTAGAGTACTGAAAGGGCGTACGTGATATAGACCCACGCGTAATAGAACCCCCGAATTCAGAATTTTCGGTTCCGTACAGACCATTGCCTTAGCATACTAAGTGTATCCCATACTCCTAGACCCGGGTAACTTATCAACCCTCGACCTCCGGGTCGTAAAATGGTAGGTGCCGACTCCTTCTCACGCGGGTTCGCCGTGCGCCCTCGGGAAGGTGAACACTCCCAAGCCGTGTTGCATAGGCGTGCGCATGCATGCCCCAACGAGATAAAATTCGAGTGCGCACAGTTACTTCGCCCCCAAGAGTTGGAATACCATATGGCAACCGAGATCAAAAGGAGGCTTAAGATTCAAAAGAGCGGAAGATTCGAACAAAGCAATGCTCTCCAAAACAGCCTGGGCACTAACAAGAAATAACAATAGCCTTGCTGGTAGGGTTGTAAAGGCAAAATATGACAACTTTCTCAACTCATCCAACTGCACTTCTTCCTCACCAATTTGGAAAGGCCTGCAATAGTACAAGGAGACCATCCAGGTAAATACATGATTTTCGATAGGTAACGGCTTCTCCATTTCAGCATGGAACGACCCATGGATCTCAGGTACGCAAAATCATAAACCCTCCCCGAGAACAGGCATAATCCCAAATCCAGCACTAAAGGTAAGCGATCTGATGTTTCTCCATCCAAAGAGATGGAACACTTCACTACTCACAACTCTCTTTGAGCAAGGCACTGTGCAGAAAATACTCAAAATCCACATGGCCCAAGAAGATTACGAGGACTCAGCAAAATGGATCCCAAGCACATCAGGGAAGCACTCAGTTAAATCCTTCTACCTTAAAGATCAACAACATAGATTCCAAGAACATAACGGAATAATGTGGCGGGCTATTTGGAATATAAAAATCCATGAACGTTTCAAACTCCATCTTTGGAGAATAGCCAGTGAATGCCTCCCCTGGTTCAACGAAGAAAGCTCTTCATGCCCTCTTTGCCAAACCAGCTCCGATAAACCAGGGCATCTCTTCGGCGATTGCCTTTTTGATCTTGTTGCTTGGAAGGAATCACCCTGGAACATTTAATCAAGCTATATCCCAGCTTCTACTATGAAGGATTTAATAAATTTTGTTACTTGTCCTCCACGTTCTTTGCTAATGAATACAAATGATAGGGCTAACTTTTCCTAGTATGCTACGATCACTTTATATCAATTGTGGATCTCACGAAACAATATTGTGCATGCAGGGAAACAAGCCGATCTTCATGAAACCATCAAGAGCATCAAGAATCGCTTTATGGATCACAACAAGGGTGGACAAAACTTGGGGTGTCAAGAAGAAAACTCCTCCGAAGCAATTCTACAGCTTGACACATCAAAAATACCTTCAGAACCTGAATGGAGCATCATCAGCTCGGATGCAGCTTGCAACAGCTATAGATCATGTCTTGCCAGAATCGTGGACCACTCGAACAAACCTCCAGCACTGTCATGGTTTCAGATCTCGCATGAAGACACCCCCCTCCAGGTGGAAGCAAAAGCAGCACTCCTGGCCCTCAACATAGTTGCAGAAAGAGGATTAAAGAAGATTTGGCTACGTTGCGACGCTTTACTTCTTGTCGAAGCCATTTTGAATTCTAGCTCCTCTATGTGAGAGATTAGAAACATAGTCTCTGATATTATCTCGTTGTTTAATGTTTTCTCGGATTGGTTATGTTCCTGGATCCTTAGGTCGGATAATACCCTTGCTCATGACCCAGGCCATCTAGGCTCTAGGTCCAATTTTCATTCTCTATGTACTTTTGAAGGGTATTATGACCTTAGGACTCTTGTAGACACTATCCTTCAATATTAATATCTTGAATTATTCGTAAAAAAAAGTTGAAAATTAAGGTTTTTCCATGTAAATGCTGATGCTAAAAATGTTTTGCAGTGGAAAATGTTTATGATGACATTTTGTGGGAAATAATGTCGCCCTTGGATTTCTCTCGAACATGTAAAATTAGAAAAATCTTTCACTTCATTTCCAGATAGGCTTCGAGACACAATCTAAGAAAAGAAAATGCTAGAAAATGCTTTTCTAACTACACTTCCATGTCTGTGAAGAGCAATTGTCGTCACAAGAGGGCGCGGAGCAGAATGCAAGAGTCCGGCATTCAAAATTTGATGAGAAAAATCTGTCAGATTAAGCTTTTTGAATTAGATATTGTGGTCATAGACTTATAGACCCCTCTAAGAATATACAACGAGGGAATCTTATAGTGTTCACTATACAAGCAACAATTAGTATGTGTTTGTTAATGAAATCAAGTTGGATTTGAGGAGATCAAAACTAAAGTATTTGAAAAAAGTATGTGAGGGAATTTAGTGTGTTTGGTTTTAGAGTTAAGTAGAGTTGAGTTTTGATTTTAATTGAGTTGTAATGATTGTGTTGTCGAATTATGAGAAAAAGTGTGAAAAAGTAATGAATAGTTGAGAGAAAGTAATGATTGTGTTGTTAAATTTTAGAAAAAGTAATGAATAGTTAAGGGAAAGTAATGATTAGTTGAGAGAAAGTAATGATTGTGTTGTTAAATTGTGAAAAAATAATAAATAATTGAAAGAAAGTATTAATTGTGTTGTTAAATTGAAAATAAGTAGAGTTAAGTGGAATAGAGTTAAAATTAAAATTAAAATCTATTTGTGAAACCAAACAAGGTTTAATGAACAAGATAAAACAGTAATAATTATGTTATTGAATTAAAAAAATATTAAAATTGAGAAAAAAGTGTTGAATAGTTCAGATAATTTAATATTAAAATTTTATTGTAATAATAGATAAGAAAAAAAATATGAGAGAGAATTTGAGAAAAAGAAAAAAAATGTAATTATTGTATTGTTGAATTGAAAAAAAACAGTAAAATTAAATTAAGTTAAATTAAATTTGATTTTGTAAACTGGCATAAATTGCAATCGAATAAGTTACATATCATGAGAATAATTGGAATAACTTTATGTGCAGCACCACGGAACTTTTCAAGAGATGCCATATAAGTGGAGAAGGAAAGCCTTCTGGTTGCTTCATCAAGTAACACACAACTATTGGAAAGTTTTTCTTTTTTTTGCTGAATAAAAGGTCGGGAGGGAGAGACCAGCGTAGTAACCCTCTCTGGAGACTAGAGGGGCTCCACAGCCCCATGCAACGTTCCATTCGCCCGAATGAGTAAAGGGCTCGGTGAGGCATAACTCACCTAGGTCACCATGACCCCACTAAAGCGCACAATGAACCAAAACAGCTCCCATACGGTAGAGGACAACAGTCTACTAATGCAAGCGCTTTCGTATTTAAGTCGAGTTTCAATATCTTGATCTCCCCTTTGAAAGACGAAATCCATTACGAACTGGGCTACCACCTTGGTGGTAAATATTGGAAAGACAACATACTTTGTCCGAACCTGTTGGTGCGCCCCCACCCCTTTCCAATCATTTCCTTTTATATTTGTAAGTTCAATTATTTTTATTTAATTTAGTTAAATTAAAACTAAAAAATGAAATTTTCATTATAATGTTTGTGCCACTTCCATTGCCTATTTGACACATTCGCTGGCATGTTATAAAATGTTGACAGTGCGTTGGTGGGAAAACGAATTGTAGTTGATTGCAACATTATGGAAAATTTTATAACAAATTATTACAAAATTTTTTTCGTACCAAACGTGTAATAGGTAAAATGTTTTTACCACTAGAGTAATTTTCATAAATGTAAAGGAGATCACATGGAGATGTAAAATTTTCTACCTCTTGGGTCATAGCATAGTCAGGGATATCTTCGATCGTATTACTTGTATATATTCGTGGCATAGAATTTAACCTCTTTAATGTTCTTTTTTTTTTCGTTGGATTTAATAATGTTATATTGGCAATTGAGTTAAACTCAGTTAAACTTTACTCCAAACTTTTAAAATTTTAAAACGACCCAAAATTTTTAAAAGTTTTCAATTTTGCCCCAACACCCTATCTTTCCTCCATGCTCGCTATTCATCGTCTTCCTCCTCCCCCTCAATTGTTCATCATCTCTAGACCCGCCCTCTCTTTCAACCTGGTGAGATCCGCCCCGACCTCGCCCTCTTCTTTGACCACTCTTACCCCCCCTTCGGGGCCGCCCTCGTCCCTGACAAGGATGCCGTAGAAGGAGACTTCCTGATAGCTGGACTTCTCGGGGATGCTTGGGGGGATGTTGAGGTCGCCGGTGCGGAGGTCGAGGTGGACGGCGAAGCAGTCGGGTTTCCGATCGATGAACATCTCATGCGATCCATAGGAGTGGAGGTCCCAGTTGTCGTTGAAGACGGCCCCAAAGTAGGAGTTACGGTGTTAGCGAGGTTCATGGTGACGTCTCGAAAATTCGACTGCCCACGTTGAATCGAATCCTATACCAATGGGCTCTCATGGTCGGAATCAAGAGGACCCAGAACGGGAATTCACGGATTTTTACTGTAAATCAAAGAATTAGAGGACAGAGCAATCGGAATTGGATGGATTGAGGGTTCAAATCGCCATGGAAGACATCACTAGAAAGAAACAAGAGAGAGAGAGGATTACTTTTTAAAATTTTACAAAAGTTGAGGTTATTTTGAAGTTTTAAAATATTTATAGTTAAGTCAAGGGAAGTTTGCTCCGTTGCCAAACAGTAAAGGCCCGTATGGTTTCACAAACAATTTTAAAAATTTTAACTCTAACTTTAACTTTACTCACTATATAACAAAAGTCAACAATATAATTATTACTTTCCCCCCTTTTTTTTCAATTTTTTTTAACCATTCAATTCAATTTTTAATACTAAATTTTCTCAATTATTCATTACTTTTTTATACATTTTTTCATAATTCAACAATACAATCATTATAAACCAATTAAAATCAAAATTCAACTCTACTTAACTCTAAAATCAAACACTCTATAAATTTTAGAGGTCCATGATTCGATGATATCTTTGACATCCCCAGAAAGTGCAGGAAATTCAATATATCTATTAACTTTAAATAAACAAAAATATGTTACAACTGTTGAAGATAAATTTGTCCATTTAATTTTTTTCATTTTCTCTTTTCTTTTTTAAGAGACTCGTCAATCTTTAATGCTTTCTCTTTCTCTCTCTTCTCTCAATTTCCGTGCAGGGCATTCATCCACGTTCTCTCCTTTTCTATTCCCCTTTTCTTTTTTCTTTATTTCCTTCCTTTCAATTTTTTTTTTAAATTTTCCCCTTACTCTTTCCTTTAATTTTCCTCACCAATAACTTCTATTTCCTCTACAAGTTGGTCATTTCTAAATAATAGGAATAACATAATTGACGCACAAATGGTGCGCAAGGTCACAACCTTATGAACGGAGCATTTAAAAGTATACTATCTATCAAATGTAAATCACAATTTTAAAAATTAAAATCATTCTTAATCCTACTCTGCACAGAGCACGAGTATACGTTCTAGTTTTATATAAGGATAAATTCTAACACCTTACGGTTTTGTAAGTGGACACTGACATCTCATCCTTTCAAATTAGACCATTTACCACACCTACCTCCGTTCAGGGGCATTTAGTGTACTAGCATGGTACCTTCAAATATCAATTTTAATTTTAAACTAAAAAATCTAAAATGTAAAAAAAAGTGAAAATTATAAAAGAAAAGGAAGTGATGGGGGCAAAGTGATGGTGGGGTTCTAATGCCGGCAACTCACCCTCTAGGTGAGCCGAAGGCATCACAGACCTTCGCTGACCTCATCTGTGTTGTGGATTACTGGCAGGGGAACTCCCACCACCAAATCCATCTCCTCTCTGTTTCCTTGAAATTTCGTTCTTAGTATTTACGACAAACGCTGTTAATCTAGCTCAGCATCGACGTCAAATGGCCTTCATGGAGGGTTGAGGATTATAATAACCTTATAACATAAATGATGTTTATAGACTAATTTTTTGGCTTATAAATTTGTGGACCAAGTCGTTGGCCGCTCCAAATTTTGTGGACCAAGTTCATAGTTAACTCATTTTTTAAGGAAATATTTAATATATTTCCAAGTCTTTGTTTTCAATAAATAATTAATTATAACTATTATGTCTAAAGAGGTGAAGAGATACTCAACAATGTGCTGAGAGCATAAAAAGAAGGCCTATGGGGTGCTTCCTTGGTGCGCTCCCCGACTTTTATTAATTTCCGTGATCGACATAACAACTAAAGAGATATAAAATTTAATTTAAAAAGTTATAATTAATAATTAAGTATTTAAAACGTTCTCTACTTTTATAGCCCTTACTTTCTGCAAACTTACCCATTTTTTGGCAAAATATAAAGTAATTTCGAATATAAGAATTATGTTGTCATTTTTATCACAAATGCACGTTAGACAGTAATATGCATTAATTGAGCAAGATAATTTGAACTTCAAACAAAGCTCGTTTTATTTGATTCGGTATCTATATATCTATATATAATACATAATTGCAAAATAGAGAAGGATAATTAATGTCGTCGCTCCAATCTTCAAACCCTTGACATTAATTAAGCACTTTCATTTATGAAACGATTGATATTTATTAATTCATCACATTAATTAAACCATCAAATTAATTGAATCATGAAATTACTCAAAAAGAAAAAAATAAAATAACAGTAATTAATGCATAATATTGATTTATTCCATGCACAAAATAATATAATTAGTATCTAATTATTTATATATGAAATAATTTAAAATATAAGGTCAAATAATAATCTTGTGCAATGCGTAAACTCTATTTTAACTGGAAAATATATATTGGCAAACAAAATTTTCTTAAGATAGATGATTTATATATTTAAGACATCGTGCAAAAATATGTCGCATATAATAATAGCAGAAAACTCTATTTTAACAAGAAACTATATATTGAAATCAAATCATTTAGAAATTCTTAAAAATTGTAAAAATACAAGATGCTAATATGGCGACATGAGAGGCTTATAATTCTGATGACGTGGCAATGTTAGAGAAGGCGATTTTAATTTGATGAGGTGACGATGTAATATGTTGGCTCGAGAGTTTGTTATTATATATATATATATATATAGATTATCAATATAAATAAATTTAATTGAATAAAGTAAAATAAAAATTGAGAAAAAGGAAGTGGCATGGGACAAATTTATGCAAGGTAGTGTTTTCTTTTCATTTTCTTTGAACATTATAAAAATTATAAAATTTAATGATTTGGACCAAAGAGACAGGGAGGAGGGAAGGATCAGAAAGGGGAGGCTCTTCCGACCAGAGGCTCCGACAACCTCGCCATTGGGAGGGGCGGTCAAAATAGCCCGTCTTTTCAGTATCTAGGCAACGACTCAACCCCTTTTTATTCTTCAACGAGTTTGAAAATTATCTTCCTCTTTTTTTAATTTTATTTAGTTATTTTTTAAGATTGTATTAATTTTCTTATTTATTATTTTCTTTATTTTCTAGTTTTTATTTACTTTTTTAATTTGCTATTTTTTTAAACTTTATGTAAGTTTTTTGAATTTATATTTTGAATTTTTCTTCTACTTTTTAAAACTTTTAAAATTTTTAAAATTGTTTAAAATTTTGTGATAAATTTTAATTTGTTTTAAAAAGTTTTTGAATTTTTTATATTTTTATTTAATTTGAATTAATCTTATTCAATTTTTTATTTTTTATTTTTAAATTTTTTTTAAAAAATCTTTAAGAATTTTTTAAAGTGGTGTGTGATGATTGGTCCAAGTGTGCCATATTAACGGCCAGTTGTAACATTTTTAATGACGTTAGGTCTATGTCATCATCAATTAACGGCCAGTTACGAAACAGACCAAACTTCTGACTTTTTGAAACGATTTAGGACTACTTTTGCAAAGTTGAATATATAAAAATGGAATACTTTTAGGACCATCACTGTAATTTTCTCATTTATATACTAAGAACATCTCAATATAACAAAAAAAAAGTTTACACGACACTGCATTTAGTACGTAACAATTTCACAAATTGAAATCACCAGGGCCATGCAAAAATAACCAATAACCGAACCGTCCCGATAACCGTTCCGTTCCGAATTGAAAAATAACTGAATTATTTGGTTTTCGGGAAAAAATTCGGTTTTTAAACTCTCAAATTATTTGGTTTCGGGACGGTTATGGTTTCTAATTTCAAAAATCATGGTTAACTTCTCGTCCCGTATATATATAAAAATATATAAATTATATGTTTTGTTATATTTATTTATAAATGTCAGTTTAAATATTCCCAATTTTTTTTCTTAAGAAAAAAGTTTGAAAAAAATCTAAAAAATCATCTAGTTATTATGCAGAAGATTGAGAGGTGTTGAGTAATGATGAAATTTTGATGATTTTTGTGTAATTAGAACTTTGTAAAAATTTGATTAGTATATAAACGTGCTTGTTTTAGTTTTTTACGCTTTATTTAGTGTTGATTGCACTCTTATAGAAAGATTAGACTTTATAAATTTAGACTTTAATGGTAATTTTCTTAATGCGGGATGGTTCGGTTAACCAAACCAAAAAATGGTTATTTTTAGGGATGGATTTATGAGTATAATATGGTTATGGGATCGGTTTCTGTTAGGAAAATTTCATTCCCGAAAAATTGGAACCGGTATGGTTAGCACCTAAAACCGAGCTATCCCATCCCGTACCCACCCCTAGAAATCACCGTATTATCATCTAGCTAGCATCCTGTAGTTTACTATGACCAAAAAGGCAAAAAAAAAAGGTGTTTAGAAAACCATGATAAAAGGAGGAGGAGCAAACTGTAAAATAGAAAAAGATAACAAGACGCCATTACTCAAATTATTTACTGGGCCCGTCTCCCTCATCTTTGCATCTTTTGAAGGCCCAGCCCATTCCTCTTGCCGCCGGTCGGGTCGGGTCCGTACCTCCCTCCCTCCCTCTCCGTCTAATGATCCTATCCACTGATGCCCGACCGCCGACCCTTCGTTGCTTCCGCCGCCTCTCCTCTCATTCCACGGCGATATCTGCTTCCCTCTGCAACTTCAACTTCTCCTCCCCTCCCTTCCGTCTGTCTCTCAAGCTGAGGAGCAGAGCAGCAGCTCTGTTACTGACGAAGGGTAAAAGAAGAGGTGACGGACGATTTTCATTCCTTTGAGGTTTTGTAAGTTTGTATACGTTTCCTGGTTGCTCGCCTGTTTGGAGAGTTGAACTGCAATCTACTATTGCCACGATGAGATTATAGTCCAGGCATGTGTGAAATGCTGTTCTCTGCTGCAAGTTTCAATCTTGTTGGGGTCGACAATTGCTGCTGCTTTTACAGCTCTTGTTCCAAATAGGGCCTGAAGGAATCGTGATGAACTCCCAGACCCAGTTATCGGTGGGGTCGACTGCCCCGATTGGTCCCACTCTGTTTCCGCCTCCGAGTAGTCCGGCAAAGAACTCTGCCCGGTCGTCACTTTCTCTGTCTGGTGAGAAGCAGAGCCCGGCCACTGCCCGGGTCCTCGCCCTGCATAGATTGATAAAGAAAACCGAAAAGAGAGTAGTCCCTTGCGGGTACATAAATGGTAAGAGCTCCAATTCCTTCATTGCTGCTGACTCGTTGCACAGTCTCGAGGAATCAGAAGAGAGCAACAACCAGCTCCGCCGCCTGGTCCGTAACGGCGAGCTCGACCCTGCCTTCAGGTTCCTTGAGACCATGGTCTACCGTGGGGACATCCCCGACGTAATAGCCTGCACCAGTCTCATCCGTGGGTTCTGCAAGCTCGGAAAGACCCGCAAGGCGACCCGTGTCATGGAGATCCTGGAGGGCTCCGGTGCCGTCCCAGATGTCATAACTTACAATGTCCTCATCAGTGGGTACTGTAAGTCCGGCGAGATTGACAACGCGTTGGGGGTCTTGGAACAGATGAGCGTAACACCCGATGTGGTCACTTACAACACAATCTTGCGTACTCTCTGCGATAGCGGGAAGCTGAAGCAGGCAATGCAGGTCTTGGATATGCAGTTGAAGAAGGAGTGTTACCCCGATGTGATTACTTACACAATCTTGATCGAGGCTACCTGCAAGGAGTGTGGGGTGGAGCAGGCAATGAAGCTGCTGGACGAGATGAGGAGCAAAGGGTGTAAGCCTGATGTCGTGACTTACAATGTTCTCATCAACGGTATTTGCAAGGAAGGCAGATTGGATGAGGCGATCGATTTCTTGAATAGCATGCCTTCTTATGGGTGCCAGCCCAATGTGATCACCCACAATATCGTGCTCCGCAGTATGTGTAGCACCGGAAGGTGGATGGATGCGGAGAAGCTGCTCTCTGATATGCTCAGAAAAGGCTGTTCTCCAAGTGTTGTCACTTTCAATATATTGATAAATTTCTTGTGCCGGAAGGGGCTTCTAGGCAGAGCGATTGATGTGTTGGAGAAGATGCCAAGACACGGGTGTATCCCAAACTCATTGAGTTACAACCCTTTAATCCATGGGTTCTGCAAGGAGAAAAGGATGGAGAGGGCAATAGAGTATCTTGATATAATGGTTTCAAGGGGATGTTACCCTGATATTGTGACTTACAACACTCTTCTCACGGCACTCTGCAAGGATGGGAAGGTTGAGGTTGCAGTTGAGATACTTAATCAACTGAGCATGAAAGGTTGCTCACCGGTTTTGATCACGTACAATACTGTGATTGATGGGCTGTCGAAGTCGGGGAGGACAGATCGGGCAATAGAGCTCCTCAGTGAGATGCGAAGGAAGGGCCTCAGGCCTGATATAATTACCTACTCATCCCTTGTTGGGGGACTCAGCAGGGAAGGGAAAGTGGATGAGGCAATCAAGTTCTTCCACGAGCTGGAAGGGCTCGGTGTGAAGCCCAATGCGATAACCTACAACTCGATAATGTTGGGCCTTTGCAAGGCCCGTCGGACTCACCGGGCGATTGATTTTTTGGCCTACATGGTGTCGAGGAAGTGTAAGCCCACCGAGATCACGTATACGATTCTCATCGAGGGCATAGCATACGAAGGTTTAGCGGAGGAGGCCCTAGAGCTGTTGAACGAACTGTGCTCAAGAGGAGTCGTGAAGAAGAGTTCCGCAGAACAAGTAGCAGTGAAAATGTAAAACCCAAGTTAGCAGTCTTCCCCGATAATCTGTTGCCCGGTTCCTGATGGCATTCCAGATGTTCTATTTGTTTAGATTTAGTTCTGTCCAACAGTCAATTTTGCAGGAGTTTTCTTTAGGGCAATGGTATCCTATTCACACCTTGTTGTCTGAATCTTCTTGTCTAAATCTTTTTGTCTGTGTAACTGATAGTTCTCGAGATCGAGCACAGGATTTATATCATACCAAAAGGAAGAGTCTTTATATGGTCATATACAACTGAGGTTTTTCGTTGGTGTAACTGATAAATCTGGCTCGAGTGGCGGATCTCATCCACGAAATGAACTCCACTGCAAACGCAAGATGCAAAATTTGGAGTCTCGATCAAGCATACACTTTCAGGAAGACAAGGGGTATGCTTACTGGTTTGTCAGTCGACTTGCGAAGTTCTTACACTTGGCCCTTTTATTGCCTTTCCGTCCTCAGTGTTCTATTTCGTGCTTGTACAAAGTTATCATTAGCGCTTCATAGGATGATAATTTGAAGAGAACTTCCATGAGATTAGACTATTTTGGCATACGTCAGGTAGAAAAAGCAAGCTTTCTTTTTTTCTTCTTGTTTTTTTGAACAAAAATGGTGGACAGCAGTGGTGATGATCTTACCCCCTCAGCCACGGAATGTTCGAACTCTCGTATTCAACCGTGAATATATTAGACAAACTAAATAATCAATTCAAATCCGGGACCTTGAAACTACCAAAGCACATTGGAGTAAGTTTGGAATATGTTTACACTAAATTTATGCACTTAGTGGTAATTGTGGAGCTTGTGACGTGATGGATAAGATGAATTTTATGAGTACAACTGGACTCATAAGGCAACCCATTATTGATTGGATCGAGTAGGGCAAGGCTCATCCAAGGAGAATGGCTCGTGATCGAAGCCCAAGATGAGACCTAATCCAAGCCCGCGGCATCACTCGATTATGGACAGTCCTGTGGAGATTCGGTGGCACAAGGATGGAAGCCATAGGTCATTTCCAAGCTAAGGCGAGAATGAACGTGGACGGCTCTATGGTTGGCAATGATTCTCTATTTTGGGGAACATCTGATATTATTTCTTCCATGAAAGAGTTGCTAAGTGAAAGAAGATCATGAATGTATTGGCCATAGACGTGCATCAATGGTCTGGCCAGTTTTGAGGACTTTCCATGTAAGAGGTAATTCTACAATGATGGTAATGTGAAGATTATTACCTTGATTGAGAAGTTTATCTCATGTGCTCAATTGGAAAGAAAGGATCGTATGGTTGACTACGTGAAGCCCAAGACCAAGGAAAGTTGTCACATGCACAAGATATATGCATGAAGATGCAAATGGGAAGTGGAATATTGTATGAATGCTCTGAATGTGCATAGATTGTGAATTTCCTTTCCTTTTCTTTTCTTTATAATTAGGAATAATGGAGATTAATCTCCAAGTTTGCTAGATTATTTTTTCATTTTATTAGTTTTAGATATGAGTATTTATCTAAAATAGCCCATGGTTTGTCCGTTTTGTCAAATCTATCCTATGTTTTTTTTTGGTCAAATTTATCCCATGATTTACTTTTTGCATCAAATCCATTTCGGCGTTATCTTTTCCGTCGACATCTAACGACCATGCTGACATGGCGCCTACGTGACAAGTGTGGCTCACTATCTCTCCACATGCCACGTCAGCACAGCCGTTAGATGTTAACGGAAAAGATAACGCTGTGATAGATTTGATGCAAAAAGTAAATCATGGGATAGATTTGACAAAAAAATGCATAGGATAGATTTGACAAAACGGACAAACCATGGGACATTTTAGGTAAAAACCCCTTTTAGATATCTAGGGAATAAGTGGAGAGAATATATCCAAATATGCAAGTAATTTCTAGGATAGTCTTTATTTATTTTCTTCCGAATTAGATGTTTCCCGATTATGGTATCTTGGGCTCTATCCTATGTCAAACCTATATAGACCAGTTCGGTATTCCTTTGTGCTACCTTCGACACCACTACACAACATGCATCTTTAATACAACTTTTTGTTTTTTTATCCTTTACTTTTCTAGTATCTTTACATTCTTTGTTCCGGACTTACATATCTACATTTCCCGCACTTCAATACCATGCACCTAATTCATGCACAATGCTGACCATTCGGCATCTATTCTACCCCTTTTTGAGCTTTCGGGCAAGGAACGAGTTTCTGCCCGAGCTTAAGTTTTCGGACCTAGGTGTGGCTTTTCTCGGCTTCGGGAGGCCAAGATCCACGCGCTACGAATCTTCCGGGGATCGAGGTTACATCCTCTTAGGACTGGCTTCCGGACCGTTTATTCCATCAAGTTGAGGCTTCCGACCTAAGGCTCATATTTTCGGCTTGCCAAATAGCCAAGACCCGCATCCAGACCTTCATTAGAATCAAGGCTTCCAGGCTGAGGCCAGCATTTCTCAGAGACCAGTATCTATCACAGGCCAACTCAGGTTGAGACCAGTGTCTCTCACAGACTGAGGCTGTGACCATTTTCCTCAAGGCCGGCTTTTGGGCCGCCATTCTACAAGTATTGGGTCATTTAATCACGCCCACGCTTGGGAGGATCAAAGCGGCCTTACCCTCGTGGTCACGACATCGTTTGAAGCTCATCATCATCGACACCCAATTGACATCACCATCACTATCTCGAAAACCCAGTTGTCGATTAAACTTGTGGACCTCAAGGGCTGTGGCACTCTACGCTCTGGTACAGTGAGGACCTTAGTGGCTGTGCGCACCCGAATTTCATCTCGTCGGGGCACGCATGCGCGCGCCTAAGCAAACGCGGCTTGGGAGTGTCCACCTTCCCGGGGACGCGCGACGGACGCACGTGAGAAGGAGTCGCCACTTGCCATTTTACGACCCGAAGGTCGAGGGCCGGCAAGTTACCCGGGTCTAAGAGTACGGGGTACACCTAAATGCTAAGGCAATGGTCGTACAGAACCGGAAATTCCGAATTCGGGGGTTCTATTACGTGCGAGCCTATATCCCGCACGCCCTTTCGGTACTCTAGCTTGCTAGGCTTGCCATTTTGTTTATTTACCGCGTGATTTAGAGTTGCGCTTGACTCGCCCGTTTTGACACCGTAAATTCGATAAATTGATCAAGTTGGGCCAAGAGTCCGAAAGATGAGTAGACTTGTGCATCGAGGAGTCGGTTCACTATCTTAGCGTTACAGTTCATCGAACCGTGATAGTCGATTCCCTGCGTGAACCGAAACCACGAGTATCCAAGCTTACTCACCCTTTGGTGGCGATAGACCAACTTAACCGATCCAGCACTCGGACCTCTCGCTCACCGATCGGGGATCCTTACAAGGAAATGAATGAACATACAAATAGAATCCTCACAATGTTCTCTCGAACAATTACAAAGTATAACCGAATAAGTAAATGGATCCCGATCGGTTTGCATTGGGCCACTATTCCGCTCCGGCTCACCGTGTATTTTGAATAACCGATAAGTGAATTAAGGCAACGCGGGCTCAAGGAGCCGGGGGTCGGGTTCGATCGATCCAACGGTTTGCAGGAGAATCGGTTGATTCCCACCGTAACCGTTGGGTCGATCGAGCTCCCGGGTGATATCTAGATCCGTTTTACGCGCCCAATCCAAATTGCCTTTCACATAGGCCGTGTTCGGAGTGTAACGGTGAATCGAGGCTAGATCCCATTCCGCGCTCGGGTTGCACGTGCTCGGTGAATTAGGAGGCGTTGGACCTCGTGTTCGGTGGTTTGGGGCATTGGACCCCGTGTAACACGTAACCTATGGGCTCGGGCCCGAATAGCGACAAATCAGCAAAAGTAAGAATAAAACAGAAGAAAACGGATAACACTGATGAAATACAGACAACAACTGATAAGTATCGGTGAATACAGACGAGTTGTGTATTAGGCCGAATGTACGTGATTTAATCAGTTATTAACCGGGGTTGATTAGCAAGCAATGTATCTAACCTAGGCAAACATAGATGGTGGATTAGAATAGGGTTCTAAGCCAATTACATGTGTGTGTTTGTTCTAAGACTCTTATTCGGTGAGGTGACACTGCGGTTTTACCGAATTAGCCAAACTCATGTTTTGACTCTAGATTGGAATCTATCATTCCGCCTATCTATTATCTAGTGTTTGATTATGCCAGGTGTATGATTAGTCCGGTTCTTTGTGTTTTGTAACTGAAATAAGATGCTTCCCACCGAATCTACGATAGGAAGATAGAAACACCGAAAGTGAACGGAATGGGCCGTGCGAATGAGACTCGCACCCGAACGGGTGGCCCTTTTTCGTCCATAGGTCGAGATGTTTCCGACTCCCTAGCGCCTAGGGTATCGGTGAATCACGGAATGACGGTTATGCCCTTGGATAGTAAAATTGTGATATTCGTATGCAAATTGAAGACCGTGTGACACGAAGGAGTCTAAGGAAGACTCGTGCGTCTCGACTCGAGCCGCCTTAAATCGGGCCTGGACTCGAGTCGTAGCACGCGAGTATTCGCTAGACGTCGGTTCTATTCGTGTCGCACGTCTCGATATTTTGAAATTGTGGGTTTTAAAAGGAAAAGGGCATTTCTGCCGTTCTATGAACCATCGATGCGTTTACGAATTAATATTTAATTTGTCCAATTATTTAATCCAAGTGATTTAATTAACCGAATGACACATCCCATTTCCCGTTTGTGGAATGTTTTAATGATTGAGACCTCAAATCTCAATTGTTACGGATCAATGGAATGATTGTTCGATACTAACGCATCTAACATACGAATTAACGTGAAACCAACGATTAAGTGAAAATTGTGATTACAATCAATTCCAAGAATCGGTTTTGACCGTTTCTTGCATGCACAAAACATCAAACACGATGACAACGTGCATTTTTACATAGCCGGTGCCGCCATGATCTTAGGAACGCAATTAAACATACAAACAAGCACAAACACGATATTTAGAGGAATCGATAAAACGACACCGACTCATGGGAAGCAAAAAATGTAAAAACTCGGGAAACGACTTGAGTCAGGGGAAAGGAGGCCATCCATGGCCCGAGGAAGCCCAGAGGGGCTCTCGGCCACCTCCCTTGGAGTGAGGCCGAGAGGCTCCCTTGGTTCGCCCGAGCCAACGATGTCTCCTCGACTCCGATTCAAGCTATTTCCCGACATGCTAGCACTATATACGATGAAGACATGCATAATGCGATGTAAAAACACATAAAAACATAAACTTGCATGTGAATCGGTCCTGGACCACCTTATCGCCCCACAAACGCAAAGAAAACGTAAAAGTCCTAACTTCTCTGAGTTGGGAATGATTATGCCTAGCCCCGGGAAGCGGGAAAGAGTCGGAGAAGTGGCGAAGGGAGTCGGGAGACTCGGCTGGAACGAACAGACCCGAATCAGTGAAGTCGGGTCGGCGGCAGACCCGACTGGCAGTCCGGCTTGTCGGGGCTGTACCGGTTGATCGGGATGGAATTTTCGTGCGGGGCCAGTTGCATTGGATTCCCAAGAGACCAAGGATCACGTCTGCGGTGGTTTCGGGAGGAGAGCACGCGTAGATTTTCCGGAAATCAAAAACGAAGTAGGGTCAGTAACAAAAAGACAGACCCAGTCGGGTCAAAACAGACCCGACTGGCACCCGATGAAGAAATGGGTCCATAGGAGGCTCCCGGTGGTCTTTTGATGCGAGGTTGGTGGAATTGGACTCCTAACTGACTAAGGATCATGCCTGCGGTGGTTTCATGAGGATTGGACATGTAGATTTTCTGGAAATAAAAAACAAAGTCGGGTTAGCTAGCAGAAAACAGAACCAACTGGGCGGAACTGACCCGACTGGGCAGATCGGAAAGAAATGGCTGTCCCGGAGGCTCCCGGTGGTATTGTTCTGCAAGGTTTGTGGCATTGGACTCCTAACTGACTGAGGATCATTCCTGCGGTGGTTTCATGAGGATTGGACATGTAGATTTTCTGGAAATCAAAAACAAAGTCGGGTTAGCTAGCAGAAAACAGAACCAACTGGGCGGAACTGACCCGACTGGACAGATCGAAAAGAAATGGCTGTCCCGGAGGCTCCCGGTGGTATTTTGCTGCAAGGTTTGTGGCATTGGACTCCTAACTGACTGAGGATCACGGCGATAGGTGGCTCGTAGTGAGATTCAACCCGAGCTGACCTATATGCTCCTGCAAAGTTCCGGTCAGAAAGGTAAATCAGAGGGACAGACCCGACTGGGCTGTTTGGGTAGAAACGGCTGCAAGGGGGGGGGCTCCCGGTGTTGCACCGAGCTGGCTCGAGTTTCTCCGATTCCTAAGGGACTACTCTTGGTGTTCATGACCAGCTCGTGGTGTGCACACGACTGATTTCAACCGGAAATGCAAAGAGAAACCGATAAAAAAACTGTGAAAACCCGGTAAAGGAAAAGATTGGGAAAAGGGCGGCCTTGCGCGGTTGAGCGGCTCTCGGCATGTGACCACCTCGTCACGGGAGAGAGTGAGGGTCATGAGGAACCCTTAGAAAGTGATGGCACGACTCGCCATGGTCATGGGAAGGAGTGGCGTCGAGGAAGCCCGGAAAGCCGTGAAACTGTCTAGGGAGCCCGGTTCTGGACAGAGCTGGTTCGGGCTGCTGGGAGCTTCAAATAGCAAAACTAACACCGGAAATGGACTCGGGAGGTCGAATACATGTGGGATATGAAGTTTGGTTGAGCTTGCTTAAGTCGAGAAGGAAGAACTCGCTTAGAAATCGGGAAAATGCCCTAGGGATCCGAATCTGGACAGAGCTGGAACGATGTGCTGGGAGCTTCAAATGAAAAATCTAAGGTCGGAAATGGACTCGGGAGGTCGAAAACATGTGAGATATGAAGTTTGGTCAAGTTTGGATCGGGTTGGATGGCGGTCGCCGGAAAACGGTTGAGTTTTCCGGCAATTTTGCCTTGGTTTCGGGCTGTGCTTTGGCTGTGCGATTTCTGAAATAATGCTGAAGTTGAGAGGGTTTGGAGAAGGTTTCCTAGAGTGAGAAAGCTAGAGAGATGATAGAAGTTGAGTTGTGATTAAAGTGTCTTGCAATTAAGCACTTATAGGATGCCTTAATGAGCCAAATTAGCGAGTTTAAGTGCAATTAGAGGGGGGAGCTTAGGGGTTCCGAATTTTGGAGGGAAGATTAGGGTGAGGAAGTTGTCTTGTTTAGTGTGGGGAAAGGAAGAGAAGGGAAAGTTGATGGGAGGTGATGGGGAAGTGATAGGAAGTATTGGGTGTAAGAAGGATTTGAAATGTGTGGAGGGGGAGCTTCTTGAAGATTGGAGCCACCGAATTGAGCCGCGGCTTGGGGCTGTCATGTCGGAGCCGAGGGTTTGAGCCGCGGCTTGGGGTTGAGCCGTGGCTTGATGGCTCGGCTTTGCTAAGCTGTGGGTCCTGTTCGATTGAGAGAATAGCCGGAAAATGTTTGAAACTTGATTGAGCTTGCATCCGATCTCCGATGTCCAATTAATTTGTAGATTTGGAATGCTTGATCGACGAGGATTTGAATGAGCCTAATATCGCCATGCGTCGTGTGAGCGAACGTTCGGGCGACTCGGCGCCTCGAGAGTCGGTTTTGTCCTGTTCGGACGTTCGGAGCGGAGTTTAGTGTCCCCGGTCCCTGATTGCTCTTTGTGCATCCTGACATTCGTTTTGGCGATCCTCTTGCCCCGTGAGGGATCGTTGGCTCGTCGCCCTCGGTCGGGGACCGTTGGCCCGGGAAGACCTAGGGACTTTGACCGAGGTTTTCTCAGTGTTCCCTGAACGTCTCGAGGTGCTCGGGGATCGTTGTGAGGTGCTCGGAGATCGTTGTGATCTCTATTTTCCGTGGAAGTGCCCCGAAGGCTCGCTGAGAGACGTCCATGACCACTGAAACGTCCCTCGGGAAACCGAGTCGAGTTCCAGAAGGTCATCTGAAACTTGTTCCTTGACCCTGGTGGTCCCTGGGTGCTTGTAGGCCCGTTTTGGTGGGCCGTTTGCTTGTCAGTGGAGCGGGCCCCGGGAGCTCTGTCAGAAAAGGCGTCCGTGAGAGATCGGGGTGTCCTGGCTCATGTGGCTTGCCCCGGAAATGCGTCCGGGCGCGTCGTTGGTCACTTTGGCACTGAGAGGGATTTTTGGAGTCCTATATTGGGCACCTTTCGGTGCTTCGGAGACTTGATGATGAATAGTGCCACAGTGTAGCCCCGTCATTTTTGGGATTCCTTGTTCGTTCGTTCTTCTGATGGCTTTCCTCCGTTTTTCTCAGTGACCTAGCTCTTTCTCCTATTGCTCATGACCCCGTGCCCGCCTATTTGCCTCTGATTGCCGGGTGATGAATAGTCCGGAAAGCAGTAAATGTGGATGTGAAGTCCGGAAAGCGGTAAAGTGGACGCGAAGTCTGGAAAGCAGTAAAATAGACGCGAAGTCCGAGGACGCGAGGTCTTGAAAGCAGTGAACCGGACGCGAAGTCCTGAAAACGGTAAACCGGACGCGAAGTCCTGATAGCAATGAACCGGACGCAAAGTCCGGGACGCGAAGTCCTGAAAGCAATGAACCGGACGCAAAGTCCGGGGACGCGAAGTCCTGAAAGCAGTTAACCGGACGCGAAGTTCGGGGACGCGAAGTCCTGAAAGCAGTAAACCGGATGCGAAGTCCTGAAACCAGTAAACTG
The DNA here is from genome assembly GCF_007655135.1 of Punica granatum. Classification (NCBI taxonomy): domain Eukaryota; kingdom Viridiplantae; phylum Streptophyta; class Magnoliopsida; order Myrtales; family Lythraceae; genus Punica; species Punica granatum. The sequence goes on along the minus strand of NC_045130.1, from coordinate 24,993,654 downwards.
GACGCGAAGTCCTGAAAGCAATGATCCGGACGCAAAGTCCGGGGACGCGAAGTCCTGAAAGCAGTAAACCGGACGCGAAGTCCGAGGACGCGAGGTCTTGAAAGCAGTGAACCGGACGCGAAGTCCTGAAAACGGTAAACCGGACGCGAAGTCCTGATAGCAATGAATCGGACGCAAAGTCCGGGACGCGAAGTCCTGAAAGCAATGAACCGGACGCAAAGTCCGGGGACGCGAAGTCCTGAAAGCAGTAAACCGGACGCGAAGTTCGGGGACGCGAAGTCCTGAAAGCAGTAAACCGGACGCGAAGTCCTGAAACCAGTAAACTGGACGCGAAGTCCTGAAAGCAATGATCCGGACGCAAAGTCCGGGGACGCGAAGTCCTGAAAGCAGTAAACCGGACGCGAAATCCTGAAAGCAGTAAACCGGACGCGAAGTCCTGAAAGCAATGAACCGGACGCAAAGTCCGGGGACGCTAAGTCCTGAAAGCAGTAAAGTGTGCAGAGTGTAAGGGAAGGCAAGGGCTGGGCTGGATGCTAAGCGGTATGTCGGGGACGTCGGCAGAGGCAGATTGTCCCATTCCAAGTCGAGCTTGTCATTTGTTGTTTCCTTGAGCTAAGGTCAAGAGGATTCTCTATTATGCCCTCCATTCGGTTCGAAGCTGCGATCTGTCGCATGAGCCAACCACGTGTTCGTTGATAAGGAGATGCCCCTTGGGGTTCCATGCGTATCTGCCGCGATGAAGTTGCTTCGTCGGTGCTCTGCCCCTGGGGTGGTGGTGTGTTTGATCTGTCGGAAGCCGACTTTGCTGCTAGGGCGATTACTTGTTGCTCTGCCGGATGTCAGCTCTGTTGCAGTGGCGATTGTAGTTCGCTGGAGATGCCCTGGTCGTGCGATGAGGGACTCGAACTCTAGGGTAGAGTGCCTACGTATCCCGTGGAGTCAGGAATTAGAGTCTGCCGTAGTTCCCGCGTTTGTACCTGTGATCCTGACATCATTAATAAGTCATGGGATTACTAGCGATTTGTAAGCTCAGGTGAAAGGAAGTGTTTGTAATGCAAGCTCTTCAATTTCGGGTCGCCTGCGCGACCCGTGGAGAGTTTTTGCTTTGGTGATGCGAATGGGGGTCCCGCCTGCAGAGGCCCCGATGTGAGGCCTCCGGGGCTCCTATTGGCCTTGCATGGGCATATAAAGACGTTCTCAAAGGTGCCCAAGCGGCTCTATCGGTTGTTCGACGCGCCCGTGAACTTAGGACCCTTCTCATCAGGGTGCTGTAGAGCGGCTGCATTTGTAACCCGCATGGGGAATTTTGTTCAAATTTGGTTAGACCTCGGTCTAGTCATTTTCAGAGTGTTATGACTAGACTCCCGGAAAGAAGTGTCTAGGATTTTGGCTTTGTGGTAGCCGATTGAAGGGTGGCTGTGACCCGTTTTGGAGTTGCACAGTGACAAAGAGAAAAGAGAAAGCTTGGGGAGCACGTTGCCCAAGGCTGAAAGGATACACGGGTTCACGCCTGCCGTGAGATGTACCCCCATTCTCTTCCGTCCTTCGGTTGGTGTTGGCTGTCTTAAACTGTTTGGATTGCGTGCTTGGTCGCCCACTGTGCTTGAAGAAAAATCCACCTTGGACGGTTGAGTTCGGTAGGAGAGCCGATTGGGGACCGTGTTGGAATAGATAACCTGGTCATTTCCCTTGGGGATCCCTGGTCCGCGCAGTGTGCGAAGGCCCAGGGTGACTGTTTTGTTTATCTCTCATTTTACTCTCCTTTTGCTACGGTCACCCGCCTCGGGGCTGTACCTTTCAACCTAAAGGGGATGAGCTCTCCTTTTGCCACGACCGCCCGCCTCGGGATTTTCAGTCGTGCCTCTCTTTTGCCCTAACTTTTGCCTAGATCGCCCCGAGGGGTTTTCGACCTAGCAAGCTCGATTCTTTTGTCTCTCGAGTTTGCAAGGGCGAAGGGTTTGAATAATTCGACCTCCGAGTGCGTTACGTTCTGTCTCCATCGAGGAGTTGCGTCTGCTGCTCCCCCTTTTTGTCGGGGTTTGTTGATTTCTTCTTTGAATTGGCGGTGCCGGAGTTTTATATCTCGGCGGTGCCTTGTTTTGTTCATTGGCGGGTTTTTCCCGCATCTTTTCTCTCTCTCTTCATTGGCGGGTTTTTCTCGCTTCTTTTCGTTCTGTTTTTTCCTTGCAGCTGGGGTTTGTATAATGTCCCCATGTATTTGTTTTACTTTTCCCAACTTTTTGTTGTTGCGGGTGTTTTGATGCGCTTTGCCTCGCGGAGACTTGATGTTTGTTCTTCACGCATTCGGAAGCCGAACTACGTGTTCTTCGTCCTTGCAATCTTTACAAGTGATTTCCCCTATTGTCTAGAGAAAGAAAATGCAAAACTGCCCTAGGGAGTGTGTGACCGAGGTTGTCCTGATGCTTGCTGTGGAAGATGCCCATTCTTGATGCGGATGATTAGGAGCGTTCCAGTGTCGTTTGTCAGAGTGACCCACTATGGCAATCTCAGGGTGAACTTTAACCAGGGATGCCCCAGTGTACGTCGCTTGCCGAGGTCGTATTGTCGCGAGCTTCAACCGGGGATGCCCCAGTGTACGTCGCTTGGAAATGCTCATCGTGGCCGGATGATGTTCGAGGTGGTCTCGGTCTGAATGACGAACGTGAATGCCCTAATCTTCATTGTTAATGTGACCTGTGGTGGGCGCCTTGTACAATCATCGTCCCCGATCGTGCTTGTCGCTCTAGCATCAATTGTATGCTGGAGAGGTGTGTTCTCGAAGCCGATGGGCATGCTTGTTTGTCGATTGAGACGGTTGCGTTGAAGGCATGCGGCTCGTTCGAACGCTTCCGTCGTCGGCTTCATAGGGGGTACGTATTCGTCGGAAACCTCCCTCGTCGAAGTATGAGGAAAGGGTCCGAGAGGAATTCTCAGGGAGATGTGGACCCGTGTTTCGTTCTTTGCCTGTAACCGGCGTGTCCCTGTGAGAGATTACAAAGAAGATGATGCATTGGGTGATTGTTCGGTGGAATGTACGGTAAGAAATGTAAAGTGATCCCATGGGAAGTCCCATCGTCCAGTGTGCGACCCATGGGGTGCCGCGCGTGAGGGACACTCAATTCCGAGAGTTTAGTCATCACCACCCTGGAGTGGGCAAATCGTGACTAGGGGCCATATAGGTGTACTTTCCCCGATTACTGGTTGGCATGCGCAGCCGTCCTAGGGAAAGCTCGAGGAGCCGGGTCCTATGAGGACAAGCGAGTCGAATAGGTCCGACAGAACCAATAGAGCATCTCTGGGATGGTCCTAGTGCCACTTGAAGGGTTTGTTCATGCCTGGAGCCCATTCGTGAATAAATGTAAAAGAGAGTTTAGGGAAGAGTGCATGTTGCCCCAGTGACTGGTCGATGGCCACAGTGGAGGGTGGGCAGGGATCATTCTCCGGTCGGAGATGTGACTGTGCTAGTGACTTTCACGGCGGGTGGGCAGGGCCATGCTCTGTTCGTCGGAGCTGTAGCTTGTGATCTTTTGCGGTTGAAGGATTAGACTTGCTCCTCGGAGTATCGCTTGGATGAATTTGAATCCAAGTCGATTTTAGATTTTAGATGAGCCTGAAAGCAGTAAATGCGATGTGTCAAAACCTGAAAGCGGTAAATGCGGGGCCGGAGCCCAAAAGCAGTAAATATTGGGTCGGGGCCCGAAAGCAGTAAATGCAGGACCGAGGCCCGATGCGGGGCCGAAGCCCGAAAGTGGGGCTGAAGCCCAAAAGTGGGACCGGAGCCCGATGCAGGGCCGAAACCCAAAAGTAAATGCAGGGCCGGAGGCCGATGTAAGGTCGAAGCCTAATGCAGTAAATGCGGGGTCGGAGCCCAATGCAGGGCCGGAGCCCGATGCAATAAATGCGGGGCCGAAGCCCAATGCAATAAATGCGGGGCCGAAGCCCAATGCAATAAATGCGGGGCCGGAGCCCGACGCGGGGCCGAAGCTCAATGCAGTAAATGTAGGGCCGGAGCCCGATGCAGGGCTGAAGCCCGATGCGGGGTTGAAACCCGATGCAATAAATGCGGGGCCGGAGCCCGATGCGGGGCTGAAACCCGATGCGGGGCCGAAGCCCAATGCAGTAAATGCAGGGCCGAAGCCCGATGCGGGGCCGAAGCCCGATGTGGGGCCGAAGCCAGATGCAATAAATGTGGGATTGATAGGAAAGTGCAAGAAATGCGAAAGCAAAGGTCAATGCTGAGGAATAGCGTGAGGCGCTGCGATGCGGTGACGCTGATTTGCTTGCGGTCTTGCTTTGTGGAGCGGGGATGGGGACTTAGTGTTGAAATCCCAAGGAGCTGGATGGATGGAAGACGTTTGTTGTCTCAATTGTGGTCGATCAGTGTTCAGGCTGTCTTCTTGTGTAGAATTTCCTACAATGGGAAAAGAAAACAATGAAGGAGCAAACTATATTCGCGATTTCAGCGTAAGGGCTTAGGGGATTGAACTAGCCTGGTAGGCGTCGTGCGAGCGCGCCGATGGTGTGTGCATGGAGAAGGTGGAGGCATGCTCGCACGACGCGGAAATGGCACGCTCAGTTGTGCTGATGGAAGCACTTGTAGCATAGAGGGACGTGTGCTCAACCATGCAATGACATAATCGATTGCGCGGGATTAATGGGGAGTTAGTGTTGCTTGGATGGTTGGCCCTTGAGCTACTGATCGTCTCGCCGTGGAGGAAGGGTGAGGACCACGAGAGGTCCACCTGCAAAGGCGGTCACAACTTTGTCTACCGTGTGGTAGTGTTAATCGTCGTGTAAAACAGTGAATGGATAGGATGCATGCAGTGCGTGAGTTTTCAAAGGCTAATGTTGTCGTTCACATTGACTCGAAAGGTCCAAAGTACAATGCAAATTTGGTAAAATAGAGCCTTAAGCTGATTTGCCACCACACTCGGGGTTTGAGCGAGCGCGGCCTCGGAAAGCACCGGTTCTAGGCGAGGGCCTTGCGGAGATATCTATCATAGAGTGCATGTATGGTCCTCCACGAGCCCTCTTCCTAGACCTCTCCAGGGCGGCGTTCGCTCAAGCGAGCTCCTGACTGCATCTCTGCATCTTGGCACGGGTTTGGGAGAGCTCCCTCTAAGGTGGTTGGCCGGCGAGTTCTTCATCTCTCAGCGACCTCTCGGTGATCGAACCTAGTGTTGATGAGGTCGATCATGTTGTCCCGGAATATACACCATTCGCATTCTGTGGCGGGTCGGTGAGCTTCTCGTGTGTTGGCGGACTCTGTCGAGGTACGGGCAGGAGGCCGAGCAAGGTGTCCCTTACCAAGACGACAGGAAAATCTGCTTAGGACTCGTCAACATGAATGACATCCTAATTTTTTGAAAATTGCATGATGCATGAGTGCGAAGAGAGCAAATGCCTACGGCTTAATAGAAATTACATGTACATCGCTCTTGAAATGGAAAAGACTCAAATGGCTCGCAGGTCGACTCGATGGACTGTTGTCGGAGTCAGTTTGAAGGCTTGCGTGGAGGCATAACACGATGCATGGTTTAGTGCTACAGGGACCGTGCTATCTATGGATGGGGGCTCCCGACTCAAGGGTGTGAATTCCTTGAAATCGAGCGAAGATCTTTGGGGGCCGGTTCGGTGGCATAGCCGACTCGATCCGTTCCCTTATTCGGAACCTCTGACTAACATAGCTTCCTACATTGGCGCCCGTGGGATTTCGGACGAGGTACCTAAAGCTAGCATGATATGCAATACATACATGAAATAAATGTGCGTAAGTAGATAAGCGGTAAACGACGGAAAGCAGTAAATAAACAAGCAAGCAAGCAAATGGGATTGAGCCCGAACCCTCTAGATGTCCCCAGTGGAGTCGCCAAGCTGTGCGCACCCGAATTTCATCTCGTCGGGGCACGCATGCGCCCGCCTAAGCAAACGCGGCTTGGGAGTGTCCACCTTCCCGGGGACGCGCGACGGACGCACGTGAGAAGGAGTCGCCACTTGCCATTTTACGACCCGAAGGTCGAGGGCCGGCAAGTTACCCGGGTCTAGGGGTACGGGGTACACCTAAATGCTAAGGCAATGGTCGTACGGAACCGGAAATTCCGAATTCGGGGGTTCTATTACGTGCGGGCCTATATCCCGCACGCCCTTTCGGTGCTCTAGCTTGCTAGGCTTGCCATTTTGTTTATTTACCGCGTGATTTAGAGTTGCGCTCGACTCGCCCGTTTTGACACCGTAAATTCGATAAATTGATCAAGTTGGGCCAAGAGTCCGAAAGATGAGTAGACTTGTGCATCGAGGAGTCGGTTCACTATCTTAGCGTTACAGTTCATCGAACCGTGATGGTCGATTCCATGCGTGAACTGAAACCACGAGTATCCAAGCTTACTCACCCTTTAGTGGCGATAGACCAACTTAACCGATCCAGCACTCGGACCTCTCGCTCACCGATCGGGGATCCTTACAAGGAAATGAATGAACATACAAATAGAATCCTCACAATGTTCTCTCGAACAATTACAAAGTATAACCGAATAAGTAAATGGATCCTGATCGGTTTGTATTGGGCCACTATTCCGCTCCGGCTCACCGTGTATTTTGAATAACCGATAAGTGAATTAAGGCAACGCGGGCTCAAGGAGCCGGGGGTCGGGTTCGATCGATCCAACGGTTTGCAGGAGAATCGGTTGATTCCCACTGTAACCGTTGGGTCGATCGAGCTCCTGGGTGATATCTAGATCCGTTTCACACGCCCAATCCAAATTGCCTTTCACATAGGCCGTGTTCGGAGTGTAACGGTGAATCGAGGCTAGATCCCATTCCGTGCTCGGGTTGCACGTGCTCGGTGAATTAGGAGGCGTTGGACCTCGTGTTCGGTGGTTTGGGGCATTGGACCCCGTGTAACACGTAACCTATGGGCTCGGGCCTGAATCGCGACAAATCAGCAAAAGCAAGAATAAAACAGAAGAAAACTAATAAAGCTGATGAAATATAGACAACAACTGATAAGTATCGGTGAATACAGACGAGTTGTGTATTAGGCCGAATGTACGTGATTTAATCAGTTATTAACCGGGGTTGATTAGCAAGCAATGTATCTAACCTAGGCAAACATAGATGGTGGATTAGAATAGGGTTCTAAGCCAATTACATGTGTGTGTTTGTTCTAAGACTCTTATTCAGTGAGGTGACACTGCGGTTTCACCGAATTAGCCAAACTCATGTTTTGACTCTAGATTGGAATCTATCATTCCGCCTATCTATTATCTAGTGTTTGATTATGCCAGGTGTATGATTAGTCCGGTTCTTTGTGTTTTGTAACTGAAATAAGATGCTTCCCACCGAATCTACGATAGGAAGATAGAAACACCGAAAGTGAACGGAATGGGCCGTGCAAATGAGACTCGCACCCGAACGGGTGGCCCTTTTTCGTCCATAGGTCGAGATGTTTCCGACTCCCTAGCGCCTAGGGTATCGGTGAATCACGGAATGACGGTTATGCCCTTGGATAGTAAAATTGTGATATTCATATGCAAATTGAAGACCGTGTGACACGAAGGAGTCTAAGGAAGACTCGTGCGTCTCGACTCGAGCCGCCTCAAATCGGGCCCGGACTCGAGTCGTAGCACGCGAGTATTCGCTAGACGTCGGTTCTATTCGTGTCGCACGTCTCGGTATTTTGAAATTGTGGGTTTTTAATGGAAAATGGCATTTCCGCCGTTCTATGAACCATCGATGCGTTTACGAATTAATATTTAATTTGTCCAATTATTTAATCCAAGTGATTTAATTAACCGAATGACACATCCCATTTCCCGTTTGTGGAATGTTTTAATGATTGAGACCTCAAATCTCAATTGTTACGGATCAATGGAATGATTGTTTGATACTAACGCATCTAACATACGAATTAACGTGAAACCAACGATTAAGTGAAAATTGTGATTACAATCAATACCAAGAATCGATTTTGACCGTTTCTTGCATGCATAAAACATCAAACACGATGACAACGTGCATTTTTACATAGCTGGTGCCGCCATGATCTTAGGAACACAATTAAACATACAAACAAGCACAAACACGATATTTAGAGGAATCGATAAAACGACACCGACTCATGGGAAGCAAAAAATGTAAAAACTCGGGAAACGACTTGAGTCAGGGGAAAGGAGGCCATCCATGGCCCGAGGAAGCCAAGAGGGGCTCTCGGCCACCTCCCTTGGAGTGAGGTCGAGAGTCTCCCTTGGTTCGCCCGAGCCAACGATGTCTCCTCGACTCCGATTCAAGCTATTTCTCGACATGCTAGCACTATATACGATGAAGACATGCATAATGCGATGTAAAAACACATAAAAACATAAACTTGCATGTGAATCGGTCATGAACTACCTTATTACCCCACAAATGCAAAGAAAACGTAAAAGTCCTAACTTCTCTGAGTCGGGAATGATTATCCCTAGCCCCGGGATGCGGGAAAGAGTCGGAGAAGTGGCGAAGGGAGTCGGGAGACTCGGCTGGAACGAACAGACCCGAATCAGTGAAGTCGGGTCGGCGGCAGACCCGACTGACAGTCCGGCTTGTCGGGGCTGTACCGGTTGATCGGGATGGAATTTTCGTGCGGGGCCAGTTGCATTGGATTCCCAAGAGACCAAGGATCACGTCTGCGGTGGTTTCGGGAGGAGAGCACGCGTAGATTTTCCGGAAATAAAAAACGAAGTAGGGTCAGTAACAAAAAGACAGACCCAGTCGGGTCAAAACAGACCCGACTGGTACCCGATGAAGAAATGTGTCCATAGGAGGCTCCCGGTGGTCTTTTGATGCGAGGTTGGTGGAATTGGACTCCTAACTGACTGAGGATCATGCCTGCGGTGGTTTCATGAGGATTGGACATGTAGATTTTCTGGAAATCAAAAACAAAGTCGGGTTAGCTAGCAGAAAACAGAACCAACTGGGCGGAACTGACCCGACTGGGCAGATCGGAAAGAAATGGCTGTCCCGGAGGCTCGTGGTGGTATTTTTCTGCAAAGTTTGTGGCATTGGACTCCTAACTGACTGAGGATCATTCCTGCGGTGGTTTCATGAGGATTGGATATGTAGATTTTCTGGAAATCAAAAACAAAGTCGGTTTGGATAGCAGAAAACAGAACCAACTGGGCGGAACTGACCCGACTGGGCAGATCAGAAAGAAATGGCTGTCCCGGAGGCTCCCGGTGGTATTTTGCTGCATGGTTTGTGGCATTGGACTCCTAACTGACTGAGGATCACGGTGATAGGTGGCTCGTATTGAGATTCAACCCAAGCTGACCTATATGCTCCTGCAAAGTTCCGGTCAGAAAGGTAAATTAGAGGGACAGACCCGACTGGGCTGTTTGGGTAGAAACGGCTGCAAGGGGGGGCTCCCGGTGTTGCACCGAGCTGGCTCGAGTTTCTCCGATTCCTAAGGGACTACTCTTGGTGTTCATGACCAGCTCGTGGTGTGCACACGACTGATTTCAACCGGAAATGCAAAGAGAAACCGATAAAAAAACTGTGAAAACCCGGTAAAGGAAAAGATTGGGAAAAGGGCGGCCTTGCGCGGTTGAGCGGCTCTCGGCATGTGACCACCTCGTCACGGGAGAGAGTGAGGGTCATGAGGAACCCTTAGAAAGTGATGGCACGACTCGCCATGGTCGTGGGAAGGAGTGGCGTCGAAGAAGCCCGGAAAGCCGTGAAACCGTCTAGGGAGCCCGGTTCTGGACAGAGTTGGTTCGGGCTGCTGGGAGCTTCAAATCGCAAAACTAACGCCGGAAATGGACTCGGGAGGTCGAATACATGTGGGATATGAAGTTTGGTTGAGCTTGCTTAAGTCGAGAAGGAAGAACTCGCTTAGAAACCGGGAAAACGCCCTAGGGATCCGAATCTGGACAGAGCTGGAACGATGTGCTGCGAGCTTCAAATGAAAAATCTAAGGTCGGAAATGGACTCGGGAGGTCGAAAACATGTGAGATATGAAGTTTGGTCAAGTTTGGATCGGGTTGGATGGCGATCGCCGGAAAACGGTTGAGTTTTCCGGCAATTTTGCCTTGGTTTCAGGCTGTGCTTTGGCTGTGCGATTTCTGAAATAATGCTGAAGTTGAGAGGGTTTGGAGAGGGTTTTCTAGAGTGAGAAAGCTAGAGAGATGATAGAAGTTGAGTTGTGATTAAAGTGTCTTGCAATTAGGCACTTATAGGATGCCTTAATGAGCCAATTTAGTGAGCTTAAGTGCAATTAGAGGGGGGAGCTTAGGGGTTCCGAATTTTGGAGGGAAGATTAGGGTGGGGAAGTTGTCTTGTTGAGTGTGGGGAAAGGAAGAGAAGGGAAAGTTGATGGGAGATGATAGGGAAGTGATAGGAAGTGATGGGTGTAAGAAGGATTTGAAATGTGTGGAGGGGGGAGCTTCTTGAAGCTTGGAGCCACCGAATTGAGCCGCGGCTTAGGGAATTAGCCGCGGCTTGGGGCTGTCATGTCGGAGCCGAGGGTTTGAGCCGCGACTTGGGGTTGAGCCGTGGCTTGATGGCTCGGCTTGGCTAAGCTGTGAGTCCCGTTCGATTGAGAGAAAAGCCGGAAAATGCTTGAAACTTGATTGAGCTTGCATCCGATCTCCGATGTCCAATTAATTTGTAGATTTGGAATGCTTGAACGATGAGGATTTGAATGAGCCTAATATCGCCATGCGTCGTGTGAGCGAACGTTCGGGCGACTCGGCGCCTCGAGAGTCGGTTTTGCCCTGTTCGGACGTTCGGAGCGGAGTTTAGTGTCCCCGGTCCCTGATTGCTCTTTGTGCATCCTGACATTCGTTTTGGCGATCCTCTTGCCCGGTGAGGGATCGTTGGCTCGTCGCCCTCTGTCGGGGACCGTTGGCCCGGGAAGACCTAGGGACTTTGACCGGGGTTTTCTCAATGTTCCCTGAACGTCTCGAGGTGCTCGGGGATCGTTGTGAGGTGCTCGGAGATCGTTGTGATCTCTGTTTTCCGTGGAAGTGCCCCGAAGGCTCGCTGGGAGACGTCTGTGACCACTAAAACGTCCCTCGGGAAACCGAGTCGAGTTCCGGAAGGTCATCTGAAGCTTGTTCCTTGACCCTGGTGGTCCCTGGGTGCCTGTAGGCCCGTTTTGGGGGGCCGTTTGCTTGTCAGTGGAGCGGGCCCCGGGAGCTCTGTTAGAAAAGGCGTCCGTGAGAGATCGGGATGTCCTGGCTCATGTGGCTTGCCCCGGAAATGCGTCCGGGCGCGTCGTTGGTCACTTTGGCACTGAGAGGGATTTTTGGTGTCCTATATTGGGCACCTTTCGGTGCTTCGGAGACTTGATAATGAATAGTGCCACAGTGTAGCCCCGTCATTTTGGAGATTCCTTGTTCGTGATGGCTTTCCTCCGCTTTTCTCAGTGACCTAGCTCTTTCTCCTATTGCTCATAACCCCGTGCCCGCCTATTTGCCTCTGATTGCCGGGTGATGAATAGTATCCTGGGCTTCTGTCGGGAATCATCGTGTGGGAAGCCGGTGGGCCAAAATGGGGCGCTGACAGTGGCCATCAATTGGAGAGTGTAGCACAATCTAGGCGAAACAACTTTCTAGCACGCCCAATAGGACCCACCATACAGTGATTTCGTGTCCATATCGATCCAATCTGTGAAGAAGCGTGAAAAAATAGCTCCTCAAATTCGGGGTGACGAGGAGCTGAGTGATATTAAAGAATCCTATGACAATACAGTCGAGCACCACACGACTGAGGATAGTTCGACTAGAGATTATCCCACTATCACAAGTAGAGAAAGTTGTCAAAGTGGACGTAATCGCTACGAAGACACACATGGGAAGTTCATCAGATTCTTCTAGCCTCATGCAGTTCAGCCAGCCTCGGCTAGCTCAGGCCGGCTTGAACTATCTAGCGTACCCGTAAAAGTATTCTTCTTATGAGTCGTCACCTCTCACATCAGCGACCCTTCCTTCTTTTTCGGCATATAGCATGCTTGAGCCGCAAGCGACATATTTGCAGTAAGTGCCTTTAGTACGTCAATTAACAAGCCATTCTTCGTCGCCTACAAGTGATTGATCGTCATAGCCACGGATGACCTCTAACTTGTCGCAGTCGCAGTCAGCTTCTACAGTACATTCGCTGCAACAGTTGAGGCTGGCCTTTCAAACACAGTCGATGTAGCCACAAGCCAATTTTATGGAGTAGCCTCAGGCCCATCGAGTGCTTCTGCCGCAACTGGGCCAACCTTGGCAGCCTCAAGACGAAGGAAATCATTCCTACACTTGTTCTAGATTTTTGCCAAAGCCTCATGCACGACAACTTTCCCTATTTTGACGGCTTACAATATGCTTAAGCCACAAGCGACCTTCACCCCGCCGACTCCTTTCATGTCTCAGCCTCTACATCAAAAAGTGGTCGAGATACCGCCGACTTCATCATGTCAGCATACAACTTGTTCACCCGACCAAGAGGTGTTATTCTCGGCACCTCAGGGGAGTCATCAGTTGGGCCTATAGTACACACTGCCGCTGCCCAACCAGCAGGCCGTATACCAGCCCTAGTTTTTCATGCCACTAGCCTCAGCTACTTTTAAGCTAGTCCCTCAACTTACATATCAAGACAACTAGAGGCTGGCACCAGCAAGCCAGAATACCATGTTTATTACCTAGTTTGCGGAGCAACCGATTCAGTAGCCACAACCCCAAAACCAATTGCAGCATTACCGCCTGGCCTCGACTGCATTCCAAGCATATTAGTGATAAGCTCTACAAGGGCCATCAATCACACAAGCCAATCAGCAAAGGCCACAATCGCCAAAGCATCAGCCATCCACGGCTATATATATACGGAGGCCGGTTGACTATATCCAGTCGCCTTCGATCAGATGGGAACATGTAGGCTACATCAACAAAAGGCAGAGATATGCGCAAAATCCGAGGATCTTACCACTGAAGACTTAAAAAGAGAAATTAGAGCCATAAAGAAAGAGTTCTTCGATATATATAAGTTAGGCCAACGGCCAACAAAGCTTCAACAATCACCTCCATCTACACCAAAGCAAGTCTCGTCATCCCCATCGTCGCCGCTAAAGGGAAAGCTCAATCAGGAGTCTCACACTCAACAAACGAGTAGTTGCTCAGGGCAGGCTAAACAACAGCCCTCGCGTTTGCAAGCAGACGCGACTAAACCTTGAGCCCCCAAGTCTATCGATATGGTCAAGACATCGGTCGTCAAATCAACCACAAAAGAAGGGAGCGAAGAGATTCCCGATTTAGCACTGGAGCAGCACAAAGAGGTCAGCCTCTCCGCTGCCTAAAGGCCAGCCCAAGGTACCGCATCTTTCGCCACTTGTGGAAGCTGCATCTTCGCATTCATCCCAACTTGCTCTAGAGGCTAAAGAGCTCCAACGTCAAGATGATGCCGATGTTATCGAAGAGGCTTTACCTCATGAAAAAGGCCAAGTACACTCTTGACCGAGAGCTGTCTCGTGACAAAATCGTGGATTCTACACATACCGGCTCAGAGTCTGGTGTGATTAAAGTCTTCGCTGATGAGTCAGCCTCATGCAATCTAACATGTCAACCAAGCTAGAACGACGAGGAAAGGCTTGTGGAGAAAGACTCGCCTCCATCATCCTCGGCCTCGTCAAATGTGAAGGCGGATTCGCCCAGAGAAAAGGCCGAGGATCATGGATCCAACAAATCCTTGCAACAATTTAAGCTCCAAGGTAATTTTGATGATTTTTCACATGCCGCCTCAAAGGCCTGTGTGATTATTGCCTTTGTTGATAAGTTAACGGTTGGCACCCCGTCAAGACCAGCAGCCGAAGACAGAGATGAGAAATCAGGGGCCACAGTTTTTCCAAGTGAGGCCAAACCTCCATTAGCAACCAATTATGTTGGAGAAGCTGGGCCCCTAGCCTCTAGTTCAGCAGTCAAGCCCACCTCAAATTCAATAGCCATCCAGGCTAGCCCTTGGCCTCCAATTCAGCTAGTTCCTTTACCAGCAAGGCTAGAACATTGGTTGTCATCTCAAATGGTACGGCCAGATTGGAAGGTTAAAGGGTTCTAACGAGCAAAGGCTACAAGCATCTCCTACCACAACATCGAAGCACACGTGGGGGAGGAACATCGGCTCCAAGTTTCATTGACTTTTGACCAAGACTCAAAAGCATCGTGAATAGTGACGCTGATGGGCCGGTTTATTCATGGCCGATCAATCAATCGCTACTACTATCTTGCAAGACATCATGGCCAAACCTCTAGTAACCACTAATTCTAGTGCAGAGGCCCGAACACTGGCCCCCAGT